>NC_080691.1:8202279-8502279 GCF_030445035.2 Dasypus novemcinctus
CTCTTTTGTTGTCTTTCTGTACAGCAAAATACTTGTTTCTCTTTTCATTTTCATGGAAGGGGGGGGGGGGGGGAATGTATTGCACATCCTTTGAATTCACAAAATGTTGCGTGTGGGGGAAGTGGCTGTTTTGGGGAAAGACCATCTGTGAAGGCCAGAGCCTGGGTCTATTTTAAGTGACTCCAAATGCACCCGCCTGCGAGGAGCTGCAAGGCTTCTTTTCTTCCCGCCGGTACCGAAGGCACCCGCGCAGGCCTGCCCCGGGGCGACCTCGCTCTGCGCCCAGAGCCCTTTATAGACCGCCCAGAGGGCATCTCCTCTGTTAATGGGCAAGAAAGCCACCTCGGGTACCCAGACGGTCCATATTTCTGGAAGGTTCTAAGCAAAAAGTTTTCTTCTGAGGGCGGAATCAACTACTTGGCCACAGATTAGTTACACAAGCGATTTCTTTCACTGAGAACAGAAACAAAAAGCCAAACCTCCGTGTACAGCTCTCCTTTCGGGTATCCCGGCATCCTGAGTTGCAGGGGTTTAACAACCTTTGTTATGCTTGACTTCTCTATTTTCAAAGACCGGCTGGCCCCGGGGGGAGCTCTGGGCGTCCCTCCCCCTGCCGCCGCGCCCTCCCCCGTGCAGGCCACCCCGGCGCCCCGGCTCACACGCAGGTGGAGGCCGGGCGGGGACCTCGTATTTCCCGAGGGTGGGCCTTGGGCAGGGGCTGGGCCTTCTCGCAGAGCCCGCCGGCCAGGACGCCCCCGGGCTTCCTGCGGCCGTCCCGGCGGAGCCGCCGGCTGCAGACGAGCTGCCAGGACTGCAGCGTCTTGGTGGTCCAGACCCACATGCCGCTGGTGACGCCCACCACCAGGAGCATGGAGAGTTTCAGCAGAGAGACCTCCAGGGCGGGGATGGAGGCGCCCAGGCGGCAGTCGGGGGGCTCGGCCTCGCCGCGCGCGCGGCAGCCGTGCTGCGCCGCCAGGGCCCTCCAGTGGCCCACGTTGAGGCGCTCGTACAGGTAGCAGGCGATGACGCAGGTGGCCGGCACGGTGTAGAGCACGGAGAAGACGCCGATGCGCACCATCAGCTTCTCCAGCTTGTCCGTGTTCTCCCCGCCCGTCTTCATCACCCGGCGGATGTGGAAGAGCGCCACGAAGCCCGAGAGGATGAAGGAGGTGCCCGCCACCAGGTAGCAGGTCAGGGGGACGAGCACGAAGCCCGCCAGGGCCGCCGCGTCCTGGCCGCCCACGTAGCACACGCCGGTCAGCTCGTCCCCCGCCACCCTGCGCATCAGCAGGATCAGGATGGTCTTCACGGCCGGGATGGCCCAGGCGGCCAGGTGGAAGTAGCTGCTGTGGGCCTCGATGGCCTCGTGGCCCCACTTCTTGCCGGCGGCCAGGAACCAGGTGAGCGTGAGGATGACCCACCAGAGCGAGCTGGCCATGCCGAAGTAGTAGAGCACCAGGAAGACGAGCGTGCACCCCGTGCTCTCCAGGCCCTCCTGGATGACGTAGAGCTGCCCGCTGTCCCGGTCGCAGGCGATGCTCTCGGCGCCCGCGAACAGGCGGATGATGTAGCCCACGGAGTAGACGCAGTAGCACATGGAGAGGAAGATGATGGGGCGCTCAGGGTAGCGGAAGCGGCTGGGGTCGATGAGGAAGGTGAGCACCGTGAAGGCGCTGGACACGAAGCACAGCACCGACCACACGGCCAGCCAGACGGCCGCGACGCGCTTGTCGTCGCGGCTCCAGTACACGTCCACGCCGGGCGCGCAGAGCGGCGCGCACGACGCGCTCTTCTCCACGTGGTGGAACTTGCCGGGGTTGTCGCAGGCGCCGCGCCCCGGCGCCCAGTCCCTCGGCTGGGGCTCGTGCGCGCCGGGGCGGCCGCTGCGGCCTGAAGAGCGGCGGGAAGAGCCCCGAGCCGCGCGCCGGCTCGTCCGAGCCGTTGCTGGGGGCCTCCATGCACAGGTAGTTGGGGTCGTTCTTGTTGGGGAGCTTGCCGCAGTCGAGAGAGTCCGGCCACCTGAAGTTGAACTGCTCCATGATGGGCGAGCACTTGAGCCGGGCCTGCTCGCACATGACCCGGCAGGCGGGGATCGGGGCGGAGACCTGCTCGGTGCACATGGGCGCGTAGAGCGAGCACAGGAAGAAGCGGAGGTGCCCGTGGCAGCCGTACTCCACCAGCGGCGCGAACTCGTGCAGCTGGATGGCCGCCTCGCGCTGGTTCTCGTGGCCCCATCAGGTTGGGCATGCGGGTCAGGTTGTAGCCGATGTCCTTGCACATGGGGATCTCCACGGGCTGGCACTTGCCGTCGCCGGGGCGCTCCATGTCCATGGAGCTGATGGCGGCGCACCGCGCCCATCACCTGCAGCACCAGCCACAGGGCGGGGACCCGGGCGCGGCATGCTGGCGTCAGCGGGGGCCCTGGCGGGGCCGGGGTGAGAGCTCCGCGCCCCTCAGAGCCGCCGCTCCCGGGCCCGGGCTGCGGGCCGCGGCTCCCCGCCGCCGCTCCGGCCCCCGCCCATGCCCGCCCGGCCCAGGCAGGGCGCACGGCGGCCCCCGGCCCTGCTCGCCGCGCGGGGCCTCCGCGGAGCGCGGGGCCTCCGCGGGGCAGGCGCGCGAAGTTGGCCAACGGTCCCGCGAAGCGCCAGGAGCCCCCGCCGCTCTCGGTTCCCGCCCGCCGCCGCCGCCAACTTTGGCCTCTCCTCGGAGCGCCCGGGGGCGCACGGGCCGGCAGGGGCGGGCGGCGCGGGCGCACGGGGGCCGGGGGGCCGCTCGCCGCTCTCTCCCGTGGGCCCCGCGGCTCCTCCCTCCCCGCGCCCGCCGCGGCCGGGCCCTGCCAGCAGCTGCGACGAGGTGGCCGTCCCGGGAGCAGAAGACGCGCGGGCAAGGCGGGGGGCAGCGGAGGCCGAGCGGCGACAGGCCCCGCCCCCGGCCGCCCGCCCCGCCCCCGGCCCCGCTTTGCTGGAGAAAGCCGAGCCGCCCGCCCCGCCCGCGCCCCGGCCCCGCGGGGGCTAGACCGCGTAGGCCGCGTCCCTCCCGCGGCGCCGCCCGCCCCGGCCCCCCCCGCCCCCGCGCGCCCCCCCGCGCCGCCCCCTCCGCCCGCGCTGCCCTCCGCCACCGCGACCCCTCCCCCGGGGGCCCCTGGGACTGTCCCCGGCCGCCCAAGGGCGCCGGGGGGCCTGGCGGTCCGGGGCTGGCCCGAGAGGGGGGTGCGAGGGGCCCGGGGAGGGGCCGGGCGCATCTTCCCTGCTCTGGCGGGGCCGGGGCGGGGGGCGCGTTCAAAGAGAGCGGGATTTGCGTTTTACAGCCGCGGCCATAAACTGGCCCCTGGGCTCGTAAACCTGCCCGGGCGCCCCCGCCGCGCTCTCCGCCGGCCGCGGGCAGGGGCTCGGGCTGCGGGGAGGGGCGCCTTTGAAATTTCAAAGGGAGGCGCGGGGGGTGGGGGGAGGGAAGGGGCTCTGGGAATCGGGATTTTAGTACCGCTCCTCCCAGGGGCGCCTCAGGGGGGCGGGGAGGGGCAAGGGGGCGGGGCGCTTCCGGGTCTCGGCGGCTCCCCGGGACCTGGGGGTTGGGCCGGTGACCCCCGCCCCAGCCGCCGAGTTTCCGGGCCTCGCGCCAGGGCTGGCGATCTCCTCGAGGCGTTTGGGTGTATTTCTCATAGGAAGTCATTCTCTCGGCGGGTATTTAGGTTATCGGGCGAGTGGTCCACCCTGCCCGCGCACTCCTCGGCCGCGCCCCATCAGATGCCGCGGAGCTGGGGGGCAGGCGGCGGGAGGGGACAGGGCAGCGCGGGCGGAGGGACCCTGGCTGCCCAGGCGAGGCGGAGGCGCGCGCGCCGGTTCACCGAAGTGGAGGCGCTCCCCCGCCTCGGGGCTGGGTGACGCACTCACGCGGGAAGACCCTCCTCGGTCCCCGCGCCCTCGCCTCTGCTCCAAAGAAGAGGCGGGGTGCCTCACCGGGCTTCTGGGGGCGACCCTTAAGTAAACAGGAGCCGTGGGAGGTGGCGGGGTCTCTCTCCTCTTAGACGCCCTCAAGGTCAGGGGCTTTGACGCTCTGAAACCCTCGGCGTCGCGAACTCGCCTCCCCCTCCCCCTGGAGAAGGGGTCGGGGCGGCGGGCGCTGCGCCCTGGGCCGCCCCCCTCCAGCCGCGGCGGCGCTGGGGTGCGCGTGCGTCCCGGCGCCCTCGCGCGTTGGTGCCGCGCCTTCTGCTCGGTGCCACTTGCCACGGGGCTTTGGAGCCGCGGGATAGAGCTCGGCCCGCGGGAGACGCCGCGCGCTTTGGAGCGCGCCCCGGGAAGGGCACGTCGCTGCCAGGCGCCCCTCCTCCCCCGGAGAAGCTTTTTGTGGCAGTGGCAGAAATGGGGCACTTCCCCTGCGAAGGCTGTTGAGGTTTTTGGCTTTTAGATGAAACAAGCTGTGCAATGTGAGATCTGTAAGAAACTTGAGAGCGCTTACAGATTCCCAGGAGGTTGCTCATTCGGCGACAAACCTCGCCCGAGGCCGTGACGCCTTGTCACCCTCAAGGAATCCCGCGCCCCCGTGCGCCCCGGATCCCAGCGCGGGCCGCTGCAGGAAGGTGGGGCGAGGGGGGGCGGCATGGAACAGGCGCCCGCTGCAGTCAGGTCGCCCCCCCCCCATAATTTCTCGACGGGGAAATTATGTTTTTACTTTTAAAGACTGCCAATTTTCGTAGGATAGAGTGTTTTGCTTTTTCATCTAGTGACCTAGTCTCAAAACCCTTAAGGTAAAAAAAATTCAGTGCGTGCCGTTTGGCTTTTCTAGAATTTTCCTTGCAAGGGTCCTTCATTTGACACCATTTTCTTTCTTTTTCTTTTTGTTCCCCCCCCCCCCCCCCCCCCGCCAAAGGACAGGAAGTAGGACTGTGAGCAAGTCAGAGAGGGCCAGTCCCCAGGAGCTGGGTGTGAGCCAGTGGGGAAAGTGCCTCCTCCTTGACCTTTTATGTGCTACTTTAATTCAGCCGTGTTCAGACCCATTATAGCAGACATAACCACTTCAGAAAGCTTTTCTCTCTTGTTTTTATATTTTTAAAATGTCTGCAGAAGTACCTCGTTCTGCCCAGCTGAGATGGACACCAACAAATCGACATGATTATAGAAACACGGGCTTTGGGAAATCAGCAACTGGAAGATAACTCTGTAACTAACCAATGAAAAGGGCCTTTTGATGGCTGCAGCTGAAAAGATATTTTATTTTATTTTTTTTTCCTGTGTGTGGGATTTGAGATGCGATTCTATGGAGCCGCGGGATCCCTGCGGCTCAGCCCTGGCTGGCAACTGGCCCCCTCTGGCTAATGTTATGGAGAATCGGGAGGAATTTTATGGCTGTCTTTCCCTCAGCCCTTTTTTCTTTTGTCTTCTTTGAAGAATGACTTTAGACATTTTATTTACATATTTAACCATGGATGAAAGAGGAAAAAGAAAGCATTTGGGGTTGTCCTGGGAATAGTGATATGTTTAAATTAATGGAAATCTTGTTAGGCCTCTAAAATTTTGAGCAAGGGTTTTAATGAAACTTTATAATTAAACAGGAGTTCAAATCAAGTGCCAGCTTGCGGGGACAAGGAGTATTTTTTTTTACCCCCAACCGCCTAAAAAAATATACCGACGAGCCACCTTTAAACACATCGTCACTTCCAGTGCCTACAAATGTTCGCCAGAAAATACGAGCTCTTTGCAAGGGAATATGTCAGGAGTCGGGCAGTGCTTGAACTAGAACTGAATATTTCTGGAGGCGGAGGAGAGTGGACAGGCATTCTCTTCAAACCGGCAGAGTCAAAAGTATAAAACACTTTGACATGGATATTGCTAAAAATCAAAGTGGTGTCTTTTTCTTGTTGTGATCGTCATTAGAAATTATAAATAGTGGGCAAGGCTCTAGGAAATGGGATTAAAGAAAACCCAAATAATCTCTTTACATAAAAAGCACTGGTACTTTGAGCAGTAAAAAGAAATGAAACCCCAGGCTCAGCCTGTCACCGGCTGGTGGAATGTATACTCTTTTAAGGGTGCAAAAAAAGAAAGGACTTTGTGTGGGCGAGGTTTAAGAGGAGAGGCGCTGCAGGTGATCCGAAGGCTTTCCAGCAGCTCCCGCTCCAGTGCTCGCTCGCACATTCCGGTTTGCTGATCCAGCTCAGTGACTGTGGGGTTTCTTCCCTGGCCTTCAGGTGCCATCCCTACTTGCATTTCGTCAGGAGCGTCCCGGGTTCTACCTCCAAGTAAGAAGGAGATGTGACCTATTTACTGACAGCTGCCCGACACAGCAGAGGACCCTTGCCCTGACCTCGGGGTGTGCGAAGCTTCTGCGGAAACTTGACTGCCAGATGTAGAACAGCAACAGAAGATGTCACTTCCAGACCTCCGGCGCCTCTCTCAGAGGAAGCCACCTTTCCTCCCCAGAAGTGAGAGTCCTGAGAAAGCTCGCCGCCGCGTCGTCCCACCAGGGTGGTGCGGGCCGCGGGGTCCCACGGGCGCAGAGGGTTCCCTGACACGGGGGGCGGGGGGCGGGGGGCACGACACCAGAAGCCCCGCGGGATGGCTGGAGGCGCAGGGCTGCCCCCGGCCAGGGCAGGCGGCCGCTTTCAGGCCACGTCCCCCGCGCTGTGGCTTGAAATGTTCCCGACGGTTCCAGGGGTGCACGCCGGGGCGCAGAGCCGCCCTAATCCCCCTTTCAAAGCCGGGCTTTACAGCGCGCCGGCGGCGCGGGGCGCCCCACTGCTTCTGGCGCGGGGGCCCCCATTGACTGCCCGGCCTCCCCCTCTGTTCCCACACTCCAAAAAACAACACGGCCGGCAGACGCCCTCCAACCAAATTAGATTAAACTCCCCGGCCCGCGCGGCGCATTAGCCTTTTCACTGCCGCGGGAGGCAGCGCCGGCCCCGGATTTAAAGGTACAGCATTTCTTTTCCATCTCAGCCACCTCGAGCGCCGGGAAGGCGAGGGCAAGGCCTGCCTTCTAGACAGGTGCTTTCAGATGACAAGGACATGGTTTATTCCTCCATCCCGAGGACCCTGGGAAGGCGATGGGTTGGAGTGGACGCGCTGGTTTTCTGTAGAATTAGGGTGCCTCTAGCAATGGAAGAACTTGTAGCGTTGAGGTGGGGACAGTGGCCGCGGGAGTTGTTGAGGGCAGGGTGAAGGAGGAAGAGGTGTGATGTGGGGCATTTTTGGGACTTGGAGTCGTTCTGAATGATAGTGCAGGGACAGATGCTGGACATTATATATCCTGCCACAACCCACTGAATGGACTGGGGGAGAGTGTCAACTACAATGTCAACTATAACCCATGCGGTGCAGCAGTGCTCCAAGAGGTGCTCACCCAATGCAATGAGTGTGCCACGATGATGAGAGAGGTTGTCGATGTGGGAGGAGTGGGGTGAGGGGTGTGGGGGGTATGGGAACCTCGTATGTTTTTTAATGTAACATTTTGTGCGATCCATGTATCTTTTTAAAAAAAGATAATAAGTGGTGAAAAAAATCACAAGGACATTGTTAAAAAAATAGGGAGTTGCCACTCTGCTGAGGCTCAGGGCCCAGCTGCCACATGGGCAGTCCAGAGATTCAAGTCCCCTGAGCATGGACCATCCCTAGCTTCCAACCACAGGTTCAGTAAAAGTGACAGAAGAGGCATGTGTAGGAGGGTCACATCTGAGTCCAGCTCCATCACACTCAGGAGCACAAATTCCAAAGTAGGGCCCTCTGACATGGCACAGAGCTCCAACTCCATCTGCCATGACCATATATCTTCAAAAATATATAATTTACAAAAACGATGGGGTGGGGAGTGGGGTGTATGGGAACCTCATGTTTTTTTTTTAATGTTTCTTAATATACTGTTCTTTGTGATCTATTTAATTTAAAAAGTGCAAAAAAAAATTGAAAATTAAAAAAATACAAAATTTAAAATAAACAGCAAAAACAAATATATATATATATATAGGGAAACTTGCTGCACGCCTGCACTGAGGGGCACGCCTTGCCTCTAACCTGGGGCTGAATCGGCCCCCATAAAACGTACTCAGACCTGTAGTTCCCAAATGGTCTGTTTTTGAGGAATTATATGGGGAAAAAAAAACACCTGCAGAATTCCAGAGAAATGAAACAAAAGAGCGTTTTGGTTTCGGTGGGTTTTTTGGTCCCGTTTTGCATTTACGTTTCAGGCACCTTTTAGTGGACCAAGAGCTACCCCTTTATTTGTTCGGAAATAAACACACGTGACAGCTGGGACTTGGCCCTGGGGGGGGGGGCGAGGTGCTTGGTGGGGCCCCCCAGCTGTCTGGGGCACAGACTTAAGGGCCCACCTTCCCCTCTGCTTCCTTCGACCTGACTCGTGGCCCCGTAACCCTTTCCTTGCCGGCCGAGGTGGCCAGCTCGCCCCAGTCCTGCTGTCCCCGACACCCGGGGCACAGGTACGGATCCAGTGGGAAAATGGCCCCTGCAGGGACGCAGCGCTGCCTCCCGGAGATGCCAGAAAGGCCCGCGCTCCTGACGCGAGGCCGGGACCACCCTACCCAAGCCCGGGCGGCCGGCAAGTGCCCTGTCCCTGTGGACCCACCGTGTCCAGGAGCACGGGAACCATGAGGGCCGCGCCGTGGCTCACCGCGCCGTGGCTCACCGCGCCGTGGCTCACCGCGCCCAGCTCAGCTAAGCTAGCCGTGGTCCCAGCCTCAAAGCAGGCGGCGGTGACACCAGCAGGGGCTCTGGGCTGTGCCGTTGGCCAGCCGTGTCTGGGGAGGTGGCGTGCTGGGCTCGCGTGAGGGCAGCGCCATGGGGCAGGTGCCAGCCCCGTGGACGGGGCAGCTCGGTGCACCTGCAAGCCCCCCCGTGGAGCAGGGGCGCCAGGCTTCCCGACTCAGGAGTGTCTCCGTGGCCTGCCTGAGGCCACACGGCTATCGGGCTGTGGGACTAGGGACCACCCCCCTGCCCACCTGCCCCCCACTAGGAAAGCCGTCCCGTTTGGGGGTCATTTGGGAGGTGTGGAAAGACGTGATTTGTGGCTTCCTCCTTCCTCCTGCACAGGGAAGCGTTTGCCACCCTCTTGCTAACTTGGCGCCCAGCTTTCTTAGGTTTGAGGAAGTTCTCCGGAGTCACAGCGGGTGAGGAAAGAGGCAGCTGCAGCTTGGGGGAGGAATTGGTGTGGTTTTAACCCTGTGTGACCTCAGACAAGTTGTTTAACCTCTCTGAGCTTCAGCTTCCTCTGATATATATATATTTTTTCTAAAGATTTATTTATTCATTTTATTTTTCTCCCCTCTACCCACCCCCCCGCCGGTTGTCTGTTCTCTGTGTCTGTTTGCTGCGTCGTCTTTGTCCACGTCTGTTGTTGTCAGCGGCACGGGAATCTGTGTTTCTTTTTGTTGGCGTCATCTTTTCTTGTCAGCTCTCCGTGTGTGCGGCGCCATTCCTGGGCAGGCTGTACTTTCTTTCACGCTGGGTGGCTCTCCT
The DNA here is from genome assembly GCF_030445035.2 of Dasypus novemcinctus. Classification (NCBI taxonomy): domain Eukaryota; kingdom Metazoa; phylum Chordata; class Mammalia; order Cingulata; family Dasypodidae; genus Dasypus; species Dasypus novemcinctus. The sequence goes on from NC_080691.1 coordinate 8,211,741, forward strand.
TATAGGGAGCACTCCTTGCGCATGGGGCTCCCCTACGCGGGGGACACCCCTGCGTGGCACGGCACTCCTTGCGCGCATCAGCACTGCGCGTGGGCCAACTCCACCCGGGTCAAGGAGGCCCGGGGTTTGAACCACAGACCTCCCATGTGGTAGACGGACGCCCTAACCACTGGGCCAAAAACTTCCCAACTTCCTCTGTTATAAAATGAAGATAGTAACATAGTAACCCCCTGATGAAGCTGGGGGTAGGGAGTAAGTGAGGCAACTCACGCCAAGTGCAGCGCCTGGTGCAAACCCGCCCGCCCCGGGGCCGGCCTTCCGGGTCAGTCAGCTGCCCTGGTTGGTTCTGTCACCCGCGCACGCTGGCTGCCGGCGTCACCGTCGTGTCCTCCTGTTTCCCGCAGGGCTGCTGGGCCCTGGGCTTCCCTGTTCTTCCTTGAACTTCAGCAAGGATAAGCGGCCGGCAGCCCCGCGGGGCCGAGAGTTCTCCTGTGAGGTGGCGGCAAGGTCCCAGCCTCAGGAAACGGCCGCCGCGCCCACCGTCCTGCACAGCAACCGCGTCCTCGGGCCCAGCCCGTGGCCGTGGCGACGCGATGCGGTGGGCGGCGGGTGCGTCTCCGTCCCTCCCGGGGCCGGTCCACGTCTCGGCTCCCGCTTCATGTCGCGCTCTGTCCTCCTCCTTCCACGCGACTCGTTGGGTGGGCCTCGACGTTCTCTGAGGTCAGCTGGGGCAGGAGGGCGTCGTGCCGGCCCCGACCGAGCCTGTCCGACCCTTCTGCCGGCGTGGGAAGGGCCTGCCACCGCTCTTGTCCCTTTAGGGACGAAGATCTTCTCCCCTTTCCATCAAATGTCCGTCTCCTCTCCCTCCGTCCCTCTGTCTCTAATTCGTGGACGTGCACCCATCACCTAGTGTGGGTCTGAATTTCCTGCTCTCCTTACACACACGTGAACATCTAATGCTGGTGTGAAAGGACAAAGGACGGGGGGAGTGGGCTTCTCTAAGCCGAGGTCCCCACGGCAAGGTCCCCTCGGCGTCCCTGCAGGGCCTCCCGGCTCCGTGTTATTTTATTTATTTTTTTTATTTACTCCCCCCCCCTTGCGGCTTGCTTGCTGTCTGCTCTCTGTGTCCATTTGGTGCGCATTCTTCTGTGTCTGCTTGTCTCCCTTTGTTGCGTCAGCTCTCTGCCGGCCCGGGGCAGCCTGCCTTCACGAGGAGGCCCCGGGACGCAAACCCAGGGCCTCCCCTATGGCAGGCGGGGGCCCAGCTGATGCAGCCACAGCCGCTGCCCCATCCCACGTCACTCAGTGCGCGGTGCCGCTCCCTCCCGGGGACCCCCTTTCTTGCTTTCGTGGCCTGAGAGCACAGTGGGTCCCTGTGCTCGCCTCCGCGTGCCGCGCATCCGGTGCCCGTCCCGAGTGGGGGGGCAGACGAGGCAGCGGGTCTCCTTGTCCAGGGCCCCCAGAGCCCTGGCCTGCGTCCCGTCTAGGAGTCCAGCACATGCTTGGTTGAGGTCGTTTTTTTCTAGTTTCTGTTGGCCATGGCATTTCTCCTTTATCGGTTATTTCCTGCCTGTCTTATTTCTTCTTGGGTTAGTCATTTCCGATGTAATCTTTCCTGTGGCTTTATTTTTTGGAGGTATGTTCTAGGCATAGGCAGAGCTACAATTCACGTACCGAACGATTCAGCTGCAAAGCCGAAAATTCCTCTCTGGCCCCCGGCAGGAAACCTTTGCCGACTCGCAGAGCTGCTCCGCCAGGGTCAGCAAATCCATTTGGCTGCACCCGTTGGTCATCACGCTGTGGCATCTGGGTGTCGCTTGGTGCCAGCCCTGTCACCGCCTTACCAGGGGAGGACCTGCTCTGGCCGACAGGTGGGCAGAGGCTGGGAACCAGCAGAGCAGACGGGGACGGACAGGACTGCGCTCTCACCCGCACGCTCACTTACTCGGCCACGATCCATCGAGCGTCTCCGAGGCCGCTGCTCTCCGTGGGCCGATGTCCTGGCGGGGGGACAGGTGACAGAAAGGCAGCAGAGAGCAGCGCCCACGCCCCTGTGTGCTGCCAGGACAATGCAAGAGGGAAGAGGCATGGGGGTGATGGGGTGGGGCCCCTTGGAGGGGGAGGACAGGAAGGGCCTCTTGGGGTGACCAGGGAGCCGGGGGCCACATAGAGGCGTGGCCCCGAGCCTCAGCACGCCTTCCTTTCCTCGTCTACCCAGTAAGCACGGGACTCCAGCCGGGTGCGGGCAGTGCCTCTGCAGGGGAGAGGTGGGTGTCCACGTACCGTCAGAGTGCCAAGTGTTCCCCCTCTGAGCAAGGCATTGCACTCCCCTTTGTGGGGAGAAGCCGGCAACCCGGGAAGGCTTCCTGGAGTAGTCCTGGGCAGTGGGGAGGAGTCAGGGGAGGGGCACACCGGGCGAGGGAGTGGAACCCCAGGCGGGCGCTGCGCAGCCCGTGTGGGGTGTCGGTGGGGCACAGGGGTCCTTGCGCTCGGGTGAGGAGGACGAGGGGGCCTGAAACTGGCCGGGTCGTTAGACTTGCGCGCTGAGAGGTGGGTGTGCTCGGGGGTTGGGGCAGATGCTCCCACTGGGGGCGGCACCCGGCGGGGCGGGGGAGTGCTGGGGGCGTGGCGTGCTGGGCACGGGGCTCCGGCCACATCGAGGTGTGCACGGAAGGCTGGCCGGGACTTACAGGACGCGCCTCTTGTCGGCCGCTGCTCACCTTGACGGGGTGGCCAAGTGGCCATTTTGATTATTGGGTTAACGAAAACATCAAAATTAATTTCATGATTTTTTATTAGCAAGGTTGTAGGTTCACAGAAAAATCATTCAGAAAATAGAGTTCCCGTATTACCTGCCCCCACAGTTTTCCCTGTTTGCTTTAGTGAGGTACCTTAGTTACAACTGGTGAAGCAGTATTACTGTAATTATACTATTATTCATATAATAATAATTATATATAATAATATAACCATGAATAAGGGTTCGCTGTTTATGTTGTACAGTCCTATGTTTTTGTGGGGTTTTTTTGACATTTTTACTGCTGTCACATATACCTACAATTTCTCATCTTAACCTCTTTCATATATACTATTCAGTGATGTTCGCTGCACACACAATGCTGTGCTACTATCACCCAGACAGAAACTGTGTACCTCTTTTTATCCTTCAAGGGAAGTGACCAGGGAATTGAGGCTCACGTGTGTGTCTCGAGCGTCTTTCTAGTGGGCAGTGTGGATCTAGAGCAGGGTTCTTAACAGGCGGTCCATGAGCCTGTGTTGAAGTTCAAAGGCAGCCTTCTTGTGGGCGTGTGGGTGCGGGGGTGACGTATTTATCAAGTAACGCACAGGTTAGTGTGGGCTTAGTAAGGGGCCCGTGGTTTGCACCTGGCTGGCAAATGGGTCCGTGGAATAAAGAAGGTTCAGAGCCCCTGCTGTAGGTAAACAGTCCAGCTTTATTCCCGAGCAGGCTCCGTGTGCCCTGGTGCGGTGTTTAAAGACATGTTAATTTGTTAGCAACCGTGAAACCATCCCAATACGTCACGTAAGAATCGGCATCTCGGCTCCTCGTAAAACCTCAAGGTCCGTCCACAGCCCCGGTGGGAGCCGAGCGGCCCTGGGCCTTGGCTCTGCCCACAGGCTCGGGGACCCGCTTCCCCCTGCCCACGTGGTCCAAGCATCACTTCCCGGCAGCCCCGGCTGCTCGGCCCAGGGCTGCTGCTGTCCCGTGCAGACCCCGGGCCTGGCAGGGAGCCTCCCTGCTCACCTCGGAAGACCCCGCTTCCCGCTTGGAAGAGGCGAGATGCCTGCGTGATGGGCCAATCCTGAGACCAATTTATCTGACAAAGCGAAGACTCTCTGCCTCAGTTTCCCTGCTTGTGAGCCGAGCATAATTACACGTGCAGGGGGGAGCGGGGCTGCTTAATTGCTGCTTGCGAAGCTGCGGGGGCTGGCTGGGCTACGGCAGGTGCGGTGTTCTCGTGCTGCTGGGACGCTGGCTCCAGCCCGGGGGGGCCACGCAGGCTGGTGGGGGGAGCAGAGCCGCCGGTGCAAACACAGGCGCTCGCCCGCGCCCCCGAGAAGGGCGGGCCGACTCCTCCAGGCAGATCTGAGTGTCCCACACTGACTCACGAGAGCCTCTTCCCTGGGAGAGCTGCTGGCCCCGGCCCTGCTGGGGTCCCCCCGGGGCGCAGCAGCTCCTTCTCTGTTTGACGCCCCTGGTTTCCCTGAGACCCACTGGGCAGCCCGGCCCAAACTCTGCCCTCCGGCCCAAACTCTGCCCTCCGCCCCTCAAGCTGGCTCAGCCCCAGGCGCTGCCAAAATTGTCATGACGGATCGAGCGCCTTCGGAAGCCCCCGTCCTCTGAGACCGGGCGTGGCCAGCGAGGTCCCCGGCAAGGCCGGGAGGCCAGGGGGGACGGCCACCGTGCCCAAATCAGTGACTTCTGGAAGGAAATGGAACCAGGTAGAACCTCCAGGTGGAAGAAAAGCAGGCTGGCCGCCGAGGCTCCAGCCCCGGGGGGGCTCGTCCTGCGCGTGGACCGCGTCCCCGAGCGAAAGGACCCCGGCTGCTCCCTCTCTCTGTGCCGAGTGGGTGACACCGGGACCCTGTGGGCTGGGTGGACGTGTGTGCGGTGGCCTGCGGGGTCCGGGCATGCTAGGTGGGCTGCCCTCCCCCACCGTGGATTTGTGCAGCAGGTGCAGGGGCCGCGGCAGACTCTGCAGCGAGGGAGGCCCTGGAAGTGCGACGCTGCCCCCGCCCCCCGGGGGACGCACTGACCCCCTGTGCCAGGACCGGTGCTGAAATCGAGAAGATGGGACCTCATGTTGGTGACGTCGCGGCAGCTTTTCAAACAGGCCGCTGCTCCGGGCCTCGTGGAGCCATTTTGGGGGGCTGTCCCCTGGGGGGAGGAGGGAAGGTGGGGGGAGCAGGAGCAGTTGACTACATGCCACGAAACGTCGTGAGAAAGTCGGTCCTGGGACACCGGGATAGGGTTCCCGCTTCGACCCACGCGGGGCCCCAGCTTGCCCTCCCTCGGGACGCAGCCTTGGCTCCCTTTTGCCCCTGCTCAGTCTCTTTCCTCTGAGCTTCTATTGTTCTTGTCGTCAGGGTCGTGCTGAAAGAGCCGCTCCCTGGTGGCATCGCATCTTTGGAGGCAAGAAGTCCCCCTCAGCCCCCGCCCTCCTGTTTGGACTTCCTCGTGGGGCCGGGTCGGGGCTCGTAGTCACAAACCCACAGATGGATTCGGAACAGGCGTGCAGAGCCCCCGCTAGCTCTCGGCTGTTGTGCGCCTCGGCTGGGAGATGCCCGCCAGGGGACCCCCCCTTTCTTGGGCCACGCACCCCGTGGCCTGCCCCGCTGCAGACCAGGGAGGTGGGGGCGCCCGGCCGAGGTCTCGGGGCACCCCGGGGGTCATTCACCAGCTCGAACTTTGCGTGCCACGCGCACCCCTGGAGAGACTGGGTGGTTTCGCCTCCTGCGCTTCCGTCGTTATTGGGGAACAGCGAGCGAAGCCCCCAGGCCCGCCCGCAGCGACAGGCTGAGCGGGTGGGCCGCGGTGGCCGACCCTCCCCTGGGCTCATCTTAGGACGCTGTGGGGGCCCGGGGCCCGGCCCGTGTCTGCCCTGCTGCTGGGGGGGCGTCCTGTCCCGCGCCCTCCAAGGAGCTGCTGCAGAGCCGGCTCCGCGGCAGCCCCAGCGGAGGACCCCGAGGCAGCTGGGCCAGGGCGTCCTCAGCACCTCCTGTGGGTGCCACTGTCGTAAGACCCAAGGGAGGCGCCCCCACCCTCGCTGGTGGCAGAGAGGCCAGCGTTTGCCACGGGAAGCCGGGAAAGCGGGCGTGCGAGCGGAGCAGGGGAGACTCAGGGCCGGACGGCCGCTCGGCGTGTCCTTGCAGCGCAGGTGCTTCCCGCGGGCCCAGGGCTGCAGGTGCACCTGCTTCCCCAAGGGGGGGCTGGCTGTGTCACGGGGAGGGCGTCCCCGTCCTGAGCCGGCTCCCATAGACGGACCTTATCTGGAAATAGTCTTGGAGGAAGTGACCAGCCGAGACGAGTCCGCACGGGGCCGGGATGGGCTCTGGGCCGACACGACGGGTGCCCTTCTCAGAGGAGGACGCTGGCCCCAGACGCAGGGAGGCCGTGCGCGGAGGTGGACAACGGAGCTGCAGCCGTCCAGGCGGCCGGGAAGCTGGGGGTGCCGGCAGGGCCCTGCCCACACCTGGAGCCGGGGCTGGGGGCCTCGGGCCGGGAGGGCACCCCCTGGTGCTGCAGGCCTGGGTGTCGGGGGCAGTTTCGGCGACCCTAGGGTCTCCCCCAGCAGGTGCACCTCGGGTAACCCGTGCTTCCCCCCCTCCCCCTGAGAGGCCGGGGCGTGTCCCTGGAGACGTGTCCGGAGCTGGTCCGTGGCCCGTCGCAGCGGCGGTGCTGAATGGGTGCTCTCGGGCCTGGGCGTCTAGAGCGTGTCCACAGCCCACTCCCCGTCCGGCCTCCTCCTTGGTGTCGTGTCTGTGGCCGCTCCGACCACGAGTCTGGCCCTGGCCTGGGTGCAGGCCGTGCTCCCAGGTGCGGCGGGGGGGGGGGAGGCCGGTCAGGACCTGCAGTTTCCAGAGGTGAGGAGAGGTGGAGGGAGAGGGGGCACGGCCCCAGGGCGGCGCCCGGAATTGCCCCCGGGGGTGCAGCTTCAACAGGCAGCTTTGCCCTGGTGGGACAGGTGTGTCCCTTTTCTGTTCTTTTTTAAGATTTATTTATTTTTCCCCTTCCCCTCCTCTTGCCCGGCTGTTTTTGCTGTCTGTGTTGTTTTCTATTCTCATTTTCTCGCCTCTAGGATTCGCCGGGGTTCGATTCTGGGGACCTCTGACGTGGAGAGAGGTTCCCTGTCCATTTTTCCACCTCAGCTCCTGGTCTCTGCTGCGCTTCACCTTGACTATCCCCTCGTCTCTCTTTTGATGCGTCATCATCTTGCTCGTGACTCACTCGCGTGGGCACTGTCTCACCTCGTGGCCAGTCATGTCGGCCCTCGTGGGCACTCGCGCGGGCACCGGCTCACCAATGGGTGCTTGCAGGAGCACTGGCTCGCCGCGCAGGCACGCTTTCTCTTCTTTTTCACTAGGAGGCCCCAGGGAACAAACCCAGGTGCTCCCATTCGGTAGGTGGAAGCCCTGTCGCTGCAGCCACATCCGCTTCCCCAGGACCGTCCTTCTCTTGGCAGCCCAAGGCCTGCACAGTGGCCTTTCTGGAGACAGTCCGCCTCGTCCCCCAGGCGTGCGCGACGGGGCTGACCCAGGAGCCCTCTCAGAAGTTCTGCACCCTCAGTTTACAAATACCTTTTCCTCCCATCTCAAGCTAAAGCTTTTCACTTCTCCACCGTCGGCTTGGAGCGGGAAACCTGTTCTCCGTCAAGCTGCTTTCTGTTTTCCGTTTAAGCCTGCCACCTGGAAAATGCCTCCCCAGGCTTCTGGTGCAAATTTGTCTCCTAAGACTCCTTCCACTTTTTACAGAGACAGAAGTATTTTATGGCCCTGAGTTTCCCATAAACACAACTGGAGACAATATGACAGTTCATTGGGACGCAGCAGGAGGGTCTGGAAAAATGCGGGAAAGCCTCTGCCCTGGGATTGAGCCTGAGCACTTGGTGGGCACACCTGCCTTGGAAGGGGGCCTCTTGAAGGATTTCGAGAGTGCTTGGCTGGAATCTTCCTTCCTGCAGATGCCCCTCAGCTTGGGCTGGCGTAGGCGTGGCGGGAGGGCGCGGGAGAAGGGGCGGGGGCCTCCTGGGGGTCTGCGGGCTGGGCAGGGCGGGAGGCTTGGGGCTTGGTTTTGGAAGTCGGGGTTGCCCTCCCACCCACCTCTGCCCAGAGGAGCCGCAGGAAGAGGCGGTGCTTGGCAGCAGGTGCCCTTGGCGGTGGTGACGGCGGAGACGCAGCCTCCCTGCGCCACTCGGGTGGGTGGGGTGTCACCTGGCCGGCGGGTGGTCTCAGCCAGCTGCAGAGAGGCAAGCTCTGGCTGTGCCACCTGCCCCTGCCATGAGCGCTGTGATCGCGGGCCAGGCGGCAGCCCCCGCGAGCCCCTCGTTTTCCACAGAAGTGCAGAGGTAGTTGAGTTCACTGGGCGCTGGGCACAGGCACCCGGCATGGAGCCAGGCATGGTGGGGCCTGGTGGGGGGTGGGATGCCGCGTGTGCTGAGACCACCCCCGGGAGGAGGGCTGCACCCCCGGGAGGAGGGCTGCACCCCGGGAGGAGGGCTGCACCCCCAGGAGGAGGGCTGCACCCCCGGGAGGAGGGCTGCACACCGGGAGGAGGGCTGCACCCCGGGAGGAGGGCTGCACCCCCAGGAGGAGGGCTGCACCCCGGGAGGAGGGCTGCACCCCGGGAGGAGGGTCCCTGCACTTCTGGAGCTTGACACAGGCGCCCCTGGCAGCTGACGCAGCGTGCCAGACCCCGACGTCCTCTCTGCCTGGGCGCCCCTTTCCAAAGCTGGCCCCTCCCCCGGTCACTCCACAAGGACACCCCACTGCAACTTCCTGGGCTTTGAAATAAACGCTTTCAGTTAGCAAACTCTGTGTTTCTGGCAATTTAGAAGTGGGGGGGGGGTATGGAGAAGGAGTGCCTGATTCACGCTCACACAACCACAGACAAAAATCAATTTCCAGGAACATGTGACTATCAGGAATTTGGGGGTGCTTGAGTGATGAACCCCATCTCACCAGGTCCTTGCCTGTTTTAGTGAAAATCACCGCTGCGCCAGGCTCTGGATAACAGAGGGCATGTGTTTCTCCCTCTCCTTTAACCATCACGCCGGGTTCTGACATTAGGCCCGGGGGCAGGAAGGTTTCAGAAGCTTCTGCGCGTCCCTCTGCCAGGCGCTCTTGGTTCTTGGTGGCGTGACGCTCTGCCGCTGATGGGGAGGAGGGCGGCACTTGCAGCTTTCCTGTTTGTCTCTCTCTTTCACTTCCTGCCTTCGCTCCCAATCAATAAGCTTCAAAGCCAAGTCTGTGCCCCACCGTGCCAGACGAGCCCTCTGCCCTCTTTTCAGCCACTTAGACAAGACCCCCGAGCAGCCGGGCACCCCTCACTTCTGCCTCCCCCCACTCCCCAAAAGCACGTCCCCCCCAGCGCCCGGCCCGACCGGCAGCTGCCAGAGGCTAATCCCCAGTGGGAATGTACTGGTTCTAGATGTTACTGATTGCCTGAGCACCTGGGACATCTGAATCATCGGCGGAAAACACCTTTCTAATAAGATTCCTCTAAAATGCCCCAGGACTGGCAAGCAGGCCAGTTTCAGCAGTTTCTCCTGGCAGGTCTGCCAGTAAGCTTTCGGAAAAAGGGGCTCGCTGTGCACCCAAGGGAGCTAGGCTGGGCCAGTTGGCACACCGCGTTTCTTTTAGGTAGCAACTCGCATTCTGAAACTCTTGGCTGCCCTGTTGAGTTTCCTGGCCATTATCCAGTCACTTGGGCGCCCGAGAGGTCAAATTAGTTTCTGTCACCCCAGAGGCCGTCTCTGGGAGCAGCTGTTCCCCAGCTCAGCTGCTTACCTGCACACGCTCAGAAGCAAGACGTGACACTTCCTGGGCCTGCGTGATACCTTTTGCATTTTGCAGCAGGTGAACCACTTGTAGCTACTTGCAGATTTGCACTAGCAGGAGAGTTTGCGCATCTGACTTTTGCAAACTGTCTCAAAGGCTTAAAGCAAAATAAAAGTTGGCTGTTTATGACAACTCAGACAGTGTTTGCTTTAAGATGCCTGTGAGCCATCGTCCCTCCAGAGGCAGCCATCCTTTTAGTTGACATGGAGAAACCCCCCTGATTTGATTTACCAAACCATGTTCCAGTCCACTGAAAATAGGAGGTTACTTGGTCAAACTGGAAAGCAAGACAAAGAACATGGGAGCGTCCACTAGTCAGACAAAGGGGTGCTGATGCAAAGTACCAGAAATCTGTTGGCTTTTACAAAGGGAATTTATTTAGGGTAAAATCTTACACTTACAAGGCCCTAAAGAGTCCAACTCAAGGTACCGTAAGAGGTACTTCCTCACCCAAAGTCTGTTGCCACGTGTCGAAGCAAGATGGCGGGCGTCGTCTGCGAGGGTTCAGCCTCCCTCCTTCCTCTCAAGGCTCCGTCGTCACAGCTTCATCCGTTCTCAGCTGCTGGCTGGAGGTCTCGCTTCTTTCCTGGCTCAGCTGCTCTGGTCCTCTCACAAGGCCAGCTGTAGGCTATCAGGCAAATGGCTCATCTCTCTTCCCAGGGCCACAGGATCAAAGTACATTTCCTCTTCCGTGTCTGTGTCTGTGACGCTCTCTCTTCATTTGTGCATCTTACTCTGTGTCTGTCCGTCTGTGTGTCTCCTTGCCTGAGTGTCCATTTATAGAGCCCATGAAGGGCTGAGTCACGTCCTACTGACGTGGTCGAATCAAAGCCCTAATCTTCACATAATCGAATCAACGGCGTCTCAGCTGAATCTACTACAATCAAAGGGTGTCATGCCCAGAGGAACAGACCAGTTTACAAATACAGTCTCTCCTTTTAGAATTCATAATCTCAAACTGCCATGGAGCAGAAGGCAGGAAATTCGACGATGACGGCAACAGCGCAGGGGCCTCCTGGGGCCAGGCAGGTGGGGACGTGGCCTCCTGCGACAGTTCTATGTGCGGGCAGCCCTGTGCCTTTCTCTGGACTCCACCATGAAAGCCGCTTTAGAAGAGGCACAAGAATGGGACGAATGTGGTCTCAGGGCCGGAGAAGAGGAGGGACCGCTGAGACCTGTGCAGACAGGGGTTCTGCGCACTAAGGGGGCGCTGCGCTCAGCGCCCGGCAGGAAGGGGCTGCGTGGCCGGGTCTTCTGGTGTTTGGAACCGTGGGGGGGCGGGGAATGGGCTGACTTGTCCAACCTGGTACTAAAATAGAGCGTGTTCTGGCTCCGTGCCAGCTGAGGTAGCTGCAGGCAGCACTGAGCTGGGGGCACGGTGTGTTTATTCTGACCAGGGTGAGCTGGGGGTGGGCTGGGGGCATCGTAGAGCGTCCCTGTCCGTGGCCGGATCGTGGCTCCCTAAGAGGCCCGTGTCTTGATCCCAGAGACCTGGGAGCACATGACCTCACACGGCCAAAGGGCTTTGCTGACGGCACTAAGTGGACGCCTCTGAGGTGGCCCTGGTAGGTCTGGGTCAGAGGGCGGCAGGGGCTGAGACCTAGGACGGGGCCTGGCAATGGAAGCAGGGGTCGGCGTGCTGCGGGGCCTCGCGCCAAGGCAGGCGGGCGGCCTCGGGGAGCTGGACGGGGCCGGGCACGGCTTCCCCGCTGGGTGCTGCAGAAGGAAGGCGGCCCTGCCACTCCTTGGTGTCAGCCGCGGTCAGCTCGACCTCCAGAGCTGCAAGAGAGCGAGTGGGAGAGCCTCGTTCCTCCCTGAGCTCTGGTGGATTTGTTACGTGGCGGCAGGAACCTCAGACGTCTTCCTGCCCAGCCCTCCCGAGTCCCGGGCTCCTCTCCCCGCCCCATCCCTTCGGCCTTTGGGCTGGCGTCTTGCTCCTTAAAATCGCCAGCAGCTTCTCTCTCTTCAGAATTGACTGCAAAGGTTTTTACGCCTGGTCAGATTCTCCAACAGTCACTGCCTCCCAGCGGATGGGGGCTGGGAAGGCGAGGCGGTGGGCTGGTCATCGGGTCTCCGGGAAGGAAGAACCTGTGCTCTCAGGGGCACGAGGGGGAGCCGCAGTCCCCCTCACCAGCCTCAGGAGGTGACACGCCACCCCCCAAAATCCTTACTTAGAGGGGACGCGAGGGCAGCGGAGCCCGTGGGTGGCTTCAGGTACGGCTGGGTCCAGGGTCTCCGGGGAGCAGGAGAGTTGGCCCCTCGTGTCTCAGCTCCTTTCTCTCTGTGGGCTGCGATCGCGCTCCTTGCAGCTAAAGGCTCTCGTATTAGCGTAGTGACCTCAGCGGACCGGAGAGCACCCCTTGCCCAGTGCTTCCGGTAAAGACACTGGGACCAATGCTTCCTGACTTTGCTCGGTTTAGGGCACGGCTCATCCCTGAGCCCGCAGCTGTGCTCCCACAGGCTGCCGGGAGCCGGAGCTGGTCAGCTCTGGCCAAGGCACGTCCGCTGAGCTGTCTGGTGAGGAGCGTGGCTCCGGCCGGAACCCTGTGTGTGACTGTCAGGCCTGACCAAGACTGTCACGGAGCTTCACCCGGCAGCGCCACGGAGCGCGGCCCCCGGCAGGCGGGCAGGGCGCTCGGCCGGCACTCGGCCCTCTGCGGCAGGTGCAGTCCAGGGCCCAGAGCCCTGGCTGGCTGCGCTCACCCGGCTCTGCGTCCCGACGGGCGGGGGCGTGAAGCCACCCGTCTCCACGCTGCTCGGTACCCCGTGCTTTTCGGCTCCGCCACCCCAGCTGCTGGGTCCGTAAAAGCACCTCTGCTCGGGACGGGCTCTCCTCTCAGCCACGAGCTGCCCCCACGGCTCTGCTGATCCCCAGCCCTCACCCAGTGCTGTTCCCCGAGGGAAGGGAACGGCGGGGCGCCGGTGCCTTCAGTGTCTCGGGCCCCCGCAGTCCATGATTCGCACTCGTGTCCTTGGGCCTGTGTCCACGGGCGGTCGTCCCCTGAAGCTCAGCTCAGCCCTCCCCGGCTCAGCCCTGGCCTCTCTGCAGAGACTGTGCCACGCGGCCCCCCAGCCCGCCTCCTCTTCCTCCCGGCACCCGGGGGCCCAGCTCTCTTTCCGTTAGATGTGCCGTGGACTCAGCTCTGGTCACGGAACTGGATGGAAGTGACGTCGCCATTCCCACGGTGGCCCCTGCCACCGGGAGGCCACCCTCCGCCTCCGTGCGCTCTTCATCTGCCAGCGCGACAGGGTCCCAGGGGCCTAGGGGAGGGCAGAGCACGGGCTGGAAGGACCTCAGGGAAGGGTCTGCCCACGCTCGCCGTACAGCCCCGGCCCACCTGCCCTCGTTGGCTGTGTCGTGTGAGCAGAAGGGATCTTGGTTCCACCACGGAGATCCCCGGGGGTGGTGCAGCGATTTGCCTGCCTGGAGCGAAGCTGCTGGCAGAGGGGGACGGTGGGGGGGGCACCGCAGACCCCAGGAGCTCTCGAGAGGAAGCCTTCCCGGCGCAGCTGCTGAGGCGGTGGAAGCAGGGGGCCTGGTGTCCGGAGCCTCGGGCAGAGTGGGGGCTCGCCAGGGCCTGGCTTTGGCTGTTTTCTCCACCGGCCTCGTTCGAGCTGAACTCTTGTCTAGTTCATCTGATTGATCCTATTATTTTTTTTACTCCCCATAGGATCCTTCTGAACATAGTTTCAAAGCACAGCACAGCCTCCTGACCTGTGTGGAGCTGGCCCACACGCAGTGCTGATGCGCGCAAGGAGTACCGTGCCACGCAGGGGTGTCCCCCACGTAGGGGAGCCCCACGCGCAAGGAGTGCACCCATAAGGAGAGCCACCCAGCGTGAAAGAAAGTGCAGCCTGCCCAGGAATGGCGCTGCCCACACGGAGAGCTGACACAAGATGATGCAACTAAAAGAGACACAGATTCCTGGTGCCGCTGCTAAGGATAGAAGCGGTCACAGAACACACAGCGAATGGACACAGAGAGCAGACAATGGCTAATAAAAAAAAGAGAACACAGATGTGCGGGCTTACTGCTCTACGGAGCCCAAATGGAGCCCCATGCTAAGCCGGCAGCGTCAGCGCCTGCTCCTGGGCAAGCCTTTCCCGCCTCCTCCAGCTCCTTGGCCCTGGGCCTCCCCTCCCCAGGGGCCTCCCTTCCCCGGGGCCTCCCCTCCCCAAGGAACTCAGCTGGCTCCTCTCTGGCCCGTGTCCGGGTGTCCAAGGCCTGCCCGTGCCAGCCCCTCCTGCCCCATGTGAGCCCCCCTGCGACTGTGTTGAGCCCCGCCCCCCTCAGATAATCCGGGGGAGGGGTGTCCCATCTCAGGAGCCCTCACTCCCTCACACCTGCCGGATCCCCTTTTCCTCGTAAGGACGCGGGCGCAGGGGGCCAGGCCTGGGGGAGCTTCTCCACCCACCACACTCCCCAGCCGTGTGGAACACCCCGTCGGTTTTCTGTGTCAAGCAGAATACACCGACGCACCTCCATACGTCCCGGTCCTGGCACCTGCTGTCCGCTCTGTGCTAACAAGCTCTTGAAAAGTGTCAGCCATTCACAAACCTTCCTTTTAACGCCCATTCTTGTCGCCCAGACGCTCCTGCGTGCTCCGTGAGTCTGATACATGGCTGAAGGAGAACGGGAGGCGTGACGTGTCCCTGCTGTCGCCCGCCCCCCGCCCAGCCCCCGCCAGGAGAGGAGGTGGGCATCTGCGGTGAAGCACTCGCTGCCTCTGGACCTAAGGATGAGTCCAGCCAAGATACCAAAGTCCTCCCCAGGGAGCCTCAGCAGAGGGGACTTCCTGGTGGACTGCGCCCAAGGCGGCAGGGGGGCTGAGACGCCCCTAGAGCTGAGCGCCGGCTCGGAGCCCCCACCTGGCCTGGGAGCTGGGCTGGAGCTGGGGGCGGGGGCTCCCGATGGGAGGGGGCACGGGAGGGGCGCTCAGGGGCAGCAGGAGCCGGGAAGGAAAGTGGCTCCCGGAGCAGACGGAAGGAGCCCACCTGAGACTGAGCCGGCACCCCCGCTCCCTCCTGGCCGGCGAGCGCCTGACCGGCCCCCTGAGCACCCTGCGGTGCCCACAGAGGCGGTGCCGGCCGAGGGAGGCGGTGGGTCTGGGGTTGCGGGCTGGAGGGGCCCTGGGCCCTTAGTATCTTCTCGCCCTGTGTCCTTTTCCTTTTCTTTTTTGCCAATGTAGATTTCTTATCAGAGACCCACACCCTTAGCGTCCAGCGCCGTTCAGGCCTCTCGAGGGCCTTCGAAGCCAGACTTCTCCTTAGGCCACTTTATAGGCCAGGAAACCGAGGCCAGGGCTGCCCCATTGGACCTGGCCCGAGCCGTTGACATCCTCTGCCCGCACATCTGCTGGAGCCGCAGGGCTCAGCCGGCCCAGCCCGGGGCACGCGGGGGCCTCTGTGCTGCCAGGAGGAACGCTGCCTCCCCGAGGCACGGCTGGGCCCCCTCCCAGCCCGCGGCACGCCCGTGGGGAGCAGCTGGCAGCACAACAGTGCAAATGCATTCAGGCAGCAAGATTGCCGAGGCAGGTGGAGCGTGCTGCGGAGCAGGAGGATTCGCCTCTGACCCGGCACAGGGTGCGGGAGAAGGAGGGGAGGAGAAAGCAGACGGGGGCCAGTCGAACTGGCTTCAGACCTTGCTCAGCGTCACTTCCTAGCTGTGTGGCCCTGGGCAGATTACTGATCCTTTCTGAGCCTTGTTAACTGATCTGCAAGGGGGGATCTCAATGGTGGTCTGGAAGCCGTTGAAAGTGTAAATGCGATCGTGGCCCAGGCGGGGCTCCAGATCCTCCCCGCGCGCTCCCGGTTTCCCCCAGAGCCTTGCGCCGAGGCAGCTGGGCGCGCAGGCTGCCGGAAGGCTGTCACACCCCGCTCTTTAAACACCGGCCGGCTTCCCCCTCCCTGCTTCTTCCTGCCCACGCCACGGGCAGCTCTGCCGCCAGCCCACGCTTCGGCTGACACGCAACTTTCCAGGCCATCTCTTGGGCAGAAGGGCCCGTGTGGTGGCGAGTTCTCCAGGACGGCCCCTGGCTTTCTCCTTCTGAGGGCCCAGGCTTTGTGCCATCATCCCGACTGGCGGGGGTCGAGGGAAAGCCATCTGTGCCGTTACAGGGGTGGGTACAAGTCCAAAACAGTTTATCCCCGGCCCGTCTTCCGAGGGCTTTAGGCACGTTACCTTTTTGAATCTTCGTGACAACTTTGTGAAGCAGATGCTATCATGGGCCCCATTTTACAGGTAAGGAATGAGGCGCAGAGGTGGAGTCGTGGACAGGGGTACCTGTCCGGTTGGTGACAGGCTCGGGACCGGAACCCCAGTGGCCCAGCTCCCCTTTCTTCTCACTGGACTTTTTGTGGAGATCGTGGCAGAGCCACGAGGACAGGGGAGGTCCTGGCACTTCTGCCCAGTGTCCCGTGGTGACAGCTTGCAGAGCCGCTAGTGTGGTCACAGTTGGCACGTGGCCACAGGTCAGGCTCCCCTTCAACCTGACCGTGACCTGCCCCTCGGGTTGCTACGTTGTTCTGTCAAGGAAGGTGCTTTTGATCCAGTCTCCGAATCTGAGGTTAAGGTTGGGGTAGGGGTAGGGTTAGGGTTATGGTTATAGATAGGGTTAGGGTTAAAGTTATGGTTAGGTTATGGTTATGGGTAGGCTTAAAGTATGGATAAATTATGGTTATGGTTAGTTAGAGTTAGGGTTAGGGTTAAAGTTATGGTTAGGTGATGTTTATGGCTACGGTTGTGGTTATGGTTGTGGATATAGTTAGGATTAGGGTTAGGTTAGGGTTGGGGTTAGGGTTAGAGTTAGGTTATGGTTAGGGTTATTTTTAATGTTATGGTTAGGGTTCGGGTTATGGTTAGGGTTAGGGTTAGGGTTAGGGTTAGGGTTAGGGTTAGGGTTAGGGTTAGGGCCTCCATGAGGTTCATGGCTGCCCAGGAATCTCGAGGGGGCTGGCGAGAGCGGTACCCTGGGCCCCTCTCCCCAGGAAGCCGCAGTGGAACCCCCTCCCCGGGTCTCTCTCGTCACCCCTGGGGCAGTGGTGTCTGGATTCCGCTGCCCACCCACTCTTCTGACACATGGCCGTGGCTCCTCCCGTCAAGTGGAGAGGCCGACGCCCCGCGCCCTCCCCTTGAACTGCAGTGGGTCCCCGAGGATGCAGCGCTCCGTGACTTCTGAGTTAGCCTGGGCCTCGTGGGCGCGTTCCTGGCCTCCGCACCACGTTCGAGGAAGCCCTCCCAGCCCTGCGCAGAGAACGAGTGGGGGGCCCGGGGCCGTGGCTCTGGCCGAGGATCCTCAGGAAGGGAAGTGGGCCCCTGCAGGGCGTTCCCGCCCCGCCTCAGGCGCGGAGCCGGACAAGCCGTCCCTGCTGCGCCCTGTCCACGCCTCGGCCCCCAGGCTCCACCGTGTCGTGCAGCAGGTGCCTCGTGTGATTAGGGCCAGGGTGAGGGTCCCGGGAACGCCGTGCAGCAAGCCCCGGTGCACGTGCGTTACACCAGGCGTGACGCTGGCGCCGGGGCACGTGGGCGAGCGGGGCCAGCCCGGCGCTGCCCTCACGATACTTGTGTTCTTGTCAACGCAGAAGGCGAAGCACAATCCAAACTTGGCTCCTCCTCGTGCCTGGATTTGTTTTTGTTTCTGTTTAATTTTATTTTTAAAAGAGGAGAAACTTGGACTCGGTCCTCTCTGAGCTTTGATGCTCCTGCCAGACGAATTAGCATAAGCGTTTTGCCTGGCTGCGCCAGTTTAGCGTCGCTCAAGTAGAAGGGGCCGTGACTCACTGCCTGCTGCCGCGCTGACTTCCTGCGTTTGGCATCGAGTCGGGCAGCGCCTGACCTCGAGGGTGGCAGAGGTGTCACAGTGACGTGGGGGGAGGTAGAGATGGGGGGCCCGGGCCCTGGGTCCCGCAGGAGCCTCCACCCCTGCGCGCCTGAAAGAGGCGTCCGGGTCGCCGTGAGAGCACAAGGCACCGTGCGTGGGCAGGAGAAGTGGGGTCCCGGCACGGTTGGGGGGTCTCAGACGAACCAGCCCAGCCCAGCCAGGTGCTTTGCCTGCCCCCAACGCCCCCCAGCAGCGTCCTGGGGCTCGTGGAGCCAGCGGAGGGTGGCAGTGGTGGATGGAAAAAGCCGATGGCGTCCCTGGTCGAAGGCCAAGAGGGAAGTCTGCAGACGCCGTGACAACAAACAGGAGGGACGTTCCCAGCCCCGGGGGGACGGAAACCACCGGGGGGGCCTCCAAGAGGGCCCCCCCAGCCCGACCCAGGAGGTGGGCGCCCACCTGGGGATAAAGGCGTCGCGTGTCGCAGGGCTGGGGCAGGACGGCCCGGTGGGAGCGCGGCTCCTGGAAACGCCCCCTCCCAGCCCCCCAGAACCCGGCCTCCCAGGCGGCTCACGGCCGTGGGCCAGGTGGCCTCAGGAAAAGCAGCGAAGCCCCACTCGGCTGGACCCCCATGTCCCCACGTCCTGTCCCAGAATCGTGTTTCCTCCCGAGGACCCGTCGTGCCCCCACTCTCCGTTCCGGACCGTGGGGGTGGGGGTGGGGGTGCAGGTCCGCCCCCGGGGATGAGTCGGGGGGCGCAGAGGCCCCAATTCGGGCCAGTGCCACAGGCCGGCCCTTCTGCCCACGCGGTTGAGGCAAAGCGTGCTGTGCTCCTGCTGGCCCGGAGCGGCCGAGCCCCGAGCCGAGAGCAGGCCCCTCGCGGCCCGGAGGGCGAGCGCAAGCGGAGACGCCGAGCCCAGCCGCGCCCCCGGCCCACCTCCCTGTGCGGCAACACGCGCCGCCGTTTATTTTGCCCTTTTGAGTCGGGTCGCGGGCACCTGCCCCTGGCGAGAACCTCGGCCATTTTAAAAAAACACGGAACATTCTCCCAAGAGCAGGTGCAGCCCGGTGCAGGCAGGGGGGCGTGCGTTGGGGGCCAGGGGCTGTGTCAGTCCCCTGGGCTGCTGTGACCCCCGGCCACAGACCTAGAGACTTAGAGGGCACCAGGCACCCTCTCGTGGCTCCAGGGTCACAGCTCCTTCTTTATGGTGTCAGCAGTTGGGCCCTTTCCGGAGGCTCTCTGGAAGAATCCGGCTCTTCCCTGTTCCACTTCTAAAGGCCACCGGTGTCCCCGGCCGGGGCCCCCTCCTCCACCGTCCGGGCAGCCTGGCCCATCCCTCGGCCCCTCTCCTGCCATCTTGTCCCTGCCTGACCACAGCTGGGGGCTCTGATGAGGTCGGGCTCCCCGATCACCAGGGCGACTGCTGCTCTCAGCCTGCAGCCTTCGTCCCACCGGCCAACCCCCTTTTTGTCCTGTAAAATCACATGTTCCCAGGTTCCAGGGACAAGGAGGTGCACGACTTGGGGGACGTGTTATTCTGCCCACCACAGTCACGCAGTCGCAGCATTTGCTAAGCGCCTATTGTGTACTGCACTCTTTGTTGGGAGCCAAAGGTGTTACTGAAAAAGTAAAAAACAGAAAAACTCAAGAAAGCTAAAACAGTAGGTGCAGAAGTTCGCCCAATTGCAGGGTTGATGTTTTCCCAGCTCCTATGGTCACTCAGCTGCTCCCCCTGGATTTCAAGGTGCCCTGTCTCTTGGGTTTCTTGCTGACACTGAGATAAGTGTCACTTTTCCCTTCTTTGATCTGGTGAAACGCCCGTCCAAAATAGCAGAGAAACCAGGGGATCAGGCTGCACTTCTCGGGCGACACTGCCTCCAGCTGACTGCCAGCCCCGCGTGGCCTTTTTAAACTGCACAGCTGCCAAGTGCCGGGTCCCCGCGGGCGGGAGACGCACGCCTTGCCAGGCAGGAGGGGCAGATGCTGGAGCCGAGCAGGGCCGGGAGGGGCGTGGGCGCGGAGGCCGGACCTCCCCTCTGCCCCGGAGTGCGCGGGCAGGCTGGGCCTGCCCGACCCGCTCTCCTCGGAAGTGCCCGGCCGGTCCCAGGAGCACAGGGCGCCAGCGCCCAGAGACTCAACTCCCCGCAGCAAGCCGAAACCCACGGCGCCTTGTGCCCCCCGGCCCCTCTGGTTCGGCCTCCGCCCACCTCTCGGGCTTGTCCTCCAGCTCCTCACCTTCGCGGGCCTGCCGAGCTCGGTCCCACCCCATGCCCTAATTCCTCTACCCCAAATCCTCCTTCCCCAGCGAATCCCACAACTGCTTCCGGCTCACCCTTCAGCTCAACCATCAAACGCCACCCCCTCGGAGATCCACTGCCATGCTTCTCCTCTTTCTTTTTTTGTTTTTGAACTACCCCTGCTTGAAGCCTCCTGTTGGCTCACTGGCTCCTGCCTGTCTCTCTTCCACCCTCAGCTCACACGACAGAGTAAATGCAGGACAGGCTCTTGTTTGTCTTCTCTGCTGTGGTGGGGACAATGCCTGACAGAGCAGGTGCCCCGTCATGCCGTTCAGAGAACCCCGAAAGGACTGTGAAGGGCGGGGCGGGGCCAGCCCCAGGAGGAGCTGAGGGGCCGCGCCTCGCAGCGGCCAGGTCCACGTGCAGGTCTCTTGGACACAGGAAGCTGCGTGCCTGCCAGGCCGGGCCTCAGAGGCTCTGCGCCTTCTGCGCGGTCTCCTGGGACAGGTATTCCTGAGCGTTTCACCGCCACGCGGACGTCCTTCTACTCGGAGGCCCACGCGTAATTCTCCGGCCAGCAGTTCTAGCTGAGTCCGACGCACCCCTGCCGAGGTGTGAGTGAGGCCCCTTGGGTCCTCCAGAATCTAACAGCTGGCCCTCCGAATAGCTGAACACCTGCCAGCGAGACCCACCCTACCGGGTGCGAGGGATGAAGCCGCCAGCTGAGCCCTGCCGAATTCCTGACCCACAACATTGCAAGATAAAATAAAACCGTTGTTGTTTTAAGCTGCTAACTTTCATAATTTGTTACAAAGGGATAGATGAGCACCAGCACCAGGTCATCGTTTGTTTTTTCAATCTAGGAGTGGTTTCTGGTTTAACTTTTAACTTCAATGGCAATGACAGCAACAAAAGCAGCAAAGTTGCCATAAAAAGAAAACTTAGGGGTTCCGGGAATTTGGACTCTCACTCTGGGCTGACCCCAAAACACAGTTGATAGTAAGACAATCCACTACTTTAAGCACCCCGAGACTAAACTACAGTGCATGACCTGAATTCCAGAGACCTTCAGATGTGAAAACACATATCTCACAATTAGAGAAATGCAGAGAATTTGCACACTCGAGTCCAAAGAATCACATACAGTAATTACCCTTGGAGAGGACCCCAGCGTCCCTCACACAGGGGTTACTCCTCCAGCACTTACAATGGTCACCTGTGGTTACAGGACCTGGCTTCTGCCAAATTCAAGTTCCACCATTCAGCAGCTATCTTACCCCAGGCAAGTTGTAACCTCTCTGAGCCTCAGTTTCCTCATCTGTCAAATGGGGATATTTGTAGAACCTGTATCATAGGGCTATTGGGAGGATTAAATGAAATAAGACACATAGGGCACTTTTCACTGTGTCTGGATGATAGTGGTGATGATGATGATGGTGATGATGACAGTGATGGTGATGGTGATGGTGATGGTAGTGATGATGATGATGATGGTGATGGTGGTAACGGTGCTGCCGATGGCGGTGGTGATGATGGTAATAATGATTATTGTGGTGGTGATGATTGTAGTGAGGGTGATTACGATGGTGATGGTGGTGACACTGATGATGATGATGTTGAGGAGGATGGTGGTGGTGATGGTGGTGATGGTGATGACGATGATGATGGTGCTGATGGTGATGGCTATGATGATGGTGATGAGGGTGATTACGATGGTGATGGTGGTGACACTGATGATGATGATGTTGAGGAGGATGGTGGTGGTGATGGTGGTGATGACGATGACGGTGATGATGGTGCTGATGGTGATGAGGGTGATTACGATGGTGATGGTGATGGTGGTGACACCGATGATGATGATGATGTTGAGGAGGGGGTGATGATGGTGATGGTGGTGATGGTGATGCTGGTGGTGATGGTGATGACGATGACGGTGATGATGGTGCTGATGGTGATGGCTATGATGATGGTGATGAGGGTGATTACGATGGTGATGGTGGTGACACCGATGATGATGATGATGTTGAGGAGGGTGGTGATGGTGACGATGGTGGTGATGGTGATGACGATGACGGTGACGATGGTGGTGATGGTGGTGACGATGACGGTGATGGTGCTGATGGTGATGGCTATGATGATGGTGATGAGGGTGATTACGATGGTGATGGTGGTGACACCGATGATGATGACGATGTTGAGGAGGGTGGTGATGGTGACGATGGTGGTGATGGTGATGCTGGTGGTGATGGTGATGACGATGATGGTGATGATGGTGCTGATGGTGATGGCTATGATGATGGTGATGAGGGTGATTACGATGGTGATGGTGGTGACACCGATGATGATGATGATGTTGAGGAGGGTGGTGATGGTGACGATGGTGGTGATGGTGATGACGATGACGGTGACGATGGTGGTGATGGTGGTGACGATGACGGTGATGGTGCTGATGGTGATGGCTATGATGATGGTGATGAGGGTGATTACGATGGTGATGGTGGTGACACCGATGATGATGATGATGTTGAGGAGGGTGGTGATGATGCTGGTGGTGATGCTGGTGGTGATGGTGATGACGATGACGGTGATGGTGGTGATGGTGATGGCTATGATGATGGTGATGAGGGTGATTACGATGGTGATGGTGGTGACACCGATGATGATGATGATGTTGAGGAGGGTGGTGATGATGCTGGTGGTGATGCTGGTGGTGATGGTCATGATGGCAATGACTTTTTTTCGTTCCTTTCCTGACATGCCTTTCTAGTCCAAGCTGCGCTATCTCTTCCATGCTGGTTGAGGCTGGGCACGTGCTCTGACTTGGTCCTTTCTTCCCAGCGGGAGATTTGCAGCCTCAGCCTGGTCTGAGAAGTCCCCTTGAGAGTCTCTGAATCCTCCCCTTTGCTCCACTCTCTCCATGGAATTCTCTTCGTTCCCATCTGTCCTTCCCCTGCTCGCTGTCTTCTACCTTCTGTAGATGGGTTTAGATTTGCTGGGAACAGTAACCTAGAAATGGTCTTCCAAAAGCCAACTTGGACATTGACCAAATATTTCTGATTTGGGCACTTTATGATGCTTTGTTTTGTATTAACCTCTTATTAACGGGTGGAAGTCTCACATCCTCAGTAACTTTGCAAACTTCTTAACACTAGCGGCCGTGTCTCCAATTTGCTAAATGCAGATGAAACTATTAAGAGGTGTCCTGCTTCATCTGCACATACGGAATGTTGCTTTCCCACACAGTGAGGAGGCGGCCTCGAAGACACTGAAGCTTGCCGATAAATGGGCGGAGATTTTTTGTTTGTTAAGCAAAATATTTGCATTTGAGCTTTACTATTTTTGACAGTGTAATGAAGTGGGCCCTATTATTTGTCTGAATGTACAAATGTGGGGACTGAGACTAAAGGGCGGGCTGGATTGCCCAAGGTCAGACCAGCTGCTCCCCGAGATGCCAGGTGGGACGAGCTGGTGGAGGGCGTGGGTGCTGCTGTCGCCCCCAGCACAGGAGGAGCCCCCCGCCCAGAGAGGTTCAGAAAATCCTTCGCGATATGCCTGCAGCGGGGAAAAGCAAACCATCCAATTTTCCATTTTCTTCTCGATCGCTCCCGGTCTGCGAGGCACGCCCCCCACCCCCTCCTGTAGGGGATCTCCCATAACCGAGAAGCCTGGCCCAGTTTTCCAAGTGAAACTGTCCGCCCAATGCCCAGCTACTATGAAGTTCACATTAAAGGCATAAATCAACATCCTGTCCCATTACCAAGTGAGTTCTTGGGAATAGCGACGAGTCATTGCAGCAAGGAGGAGTCAGAAAGAGTGACAATAGCTCTGGGCTCCGTGGAGGACCCATCACCCCTGCCCTGCCAGCACCCCCCTGCCCCGCAGGGAAAGTGCTTCCCGGGGGGGGGGGGGGGGGGGGCTGGTGGGAAACTCGCCCCGCCCCCTGTGCCGTGCAGAGCCTGAGGGCTGCGCGCGGAGGGTGAGCCGCTGGCCCGGGCAGCTGCAGTGGCCGGGCCACACCCTGCAGCACCCAGCCTGTCGCCAGGCCCCCAGGGTTCCCTCCAGTTCAGCCTCCTTTCTGCTCTGGGGCCGCCCGGGGCCTGGAAACGCTGGGGAGCAGGTGGTCAGAGCACGGGCCTCTCCGCACACATCAGCGAGGGCCCTCAGGCCGGGGCAGCAGGGGGCTGGCGAGCAAGGACAGGCGCGCCGCGTCCAGGCCCAGATGAGGCCTGAGTGCCGTTTGAGACCTCTCGTCTCAGCGGCCGCAGCAGGGACACCGGTGCTCTAAGCTGGGATTTGGCGTCCTGCCGCTCCTGTGATGCTCCGCGCGGCGTCACGGCCACCGCGGGCGACTGTGTGTGCACTGGCCATGACGGCGAGCGGCTCCCCGGCAGGGCCAGGCCTGTGCGCTCAGAGAGTGGTCAGGCAGCGTGCGGGCAGCGTCGGGGGCGCCCAGCTCGGGCAGCCCAGGGAGAAAGGCAGGGGCAGCTTCCCCGGCCGAGGCCTCCTGCCCGGAGGAGCCCTGCGGCCGCCGGCGGGGCGCGGCTGTGCCACCCTCCAAGGGGAACACAACGAGACTCAGGCCAGGGGACAGAGCAGCGGCCGGGCCTGCGGCAGCCCCTGGGAAGCTGGGTGTGGCTGTGGGTGTGAGTGAGTGTGTAAGTGTGTGAGTGCATGAGCGTGTGCTCCAGTGGGTGAGTGTGCGAGTTTGAATGTGTGAGTGCAGGAGTGATTGTGTGGGGGTGTGCATATAAGTGAGCATTACAGGGTGTGCGTCCGTGAACGAGTGTAAGTGTGTGTGAATGAACGAGTAACTCGTGTGAGTGTGTGGGGTGTGTACAAGTGAGTCTGACGGGGTGAGTCCATGAATGTGAGTGTGCAAGTGCATATGTAATCATGTGTGAGTGTGTGGGGTGCGGGTGTATAAATGAGCCTTACAGTGTGCGTGCATGAATATGAGTGTGAGCCGAGGAGTACACAAGTGATTGGGTGAAAGCGTGTATGTGTTGCACGTTTGTACATGGGCGTGTGTGTGAGTGTGAGGACTTGAGCCTGGTAAGCCATCCGCTCCCAGGGAGCCGCCCCCAGCCCCTGCCCGGAGCCCCCTCCCCGTTTCTAAATCCCAGCCCAGATTTCCCTGGAGCCGCCTGGGCAGCAAGTTCTGTCTTGTGACTTTGACATGTAAATGAGAAACACAGTTTGTCAACAGGATGGAATTCTTTTCATCCCTCACCTACTCCCTAATTGCGCTTGGGAGCTATTCCTCTGTGTATCTGGGGGGGGGGGGCTGCTCTAATTTCCTCCACCCGAATGAGAAATAAGACCTTGGTTTTGCCAAAACTTGTCGTGCAGCCGTGGGGAGGATGCTTCCGGAAACCCGTGGGGAAGAGACTCTGGAGAAAACAATTAAAAATCAAAGGGGAGCTTGGGGGAGCAGGCCCGCGGGAGTTTCTCTGGTTTCTCTCTCGGGCTGGGCCTCCTCCTGCACCGCCTGCCCTGTAATTTCCCTGATTAGTTCTGCTGGAGGCCGGAGGGTCTAGAAAAGAGCGCCCTGGAGCCGGGGGCAAAAGGAGTGGGGCTGCCAGTGCCCTGCTGAAGGCCCTGGCCTCTATGAGGCCCTTTGGCTGGAGTCCACGCCCTTGTCAGGGGGGCCTTGGGGTGGGAGGGGAAGCTCCGAAGACCCTGAGGCTCTCCGACTGAGCGCCCCTGCTTTCAGAGCCCTGACGCCTCACCTGGTAGTTGCCTCCCACAGGCCTCTGCTGATCATGGTCACCGGGGCGTATCAGCCTCCTCCTGCTGCTGTGACGAGTATCCACAGACATGGCTGCCGGAAACATCACAAGTGGAGGCCAGAAGTCTAAAGGGAGTCTGGGGCTAAAGTCGAGGGTCACAGAGCGTGTCCAGGTTCCAGAGGCTGCATCGGTCCCTGGCGCACCCTTTCCTTGGTCCCTCTGACCTCTGCTTCCACGGCCACGTCTCCTCCTGCCCCGTCTGGCCTCCTGCCCTCACCTGGGACTGTGGGAGCCATTGGGCCCACCTGGAGAGCCCAGGAGAACTTCCCACCTCAAGCAGCTTCAGCCAGTCACCTCTGCCCCGTCCCTGTGGCCGCGGAAAAGAGGTCCACAGGCCCGGGGATTAGGACTTGAAGTCTTTGGGCCCCATGCAGGCTGGAAGCTGGAAAGAGCTTTCCTGGTGCTTCCCAGCACGTCAGCACTGCCCTTCGTGCCCCTGGGGACTGCGCAGGGGTTGTTTAGGGGCAGGTCTTCGCAACCAGCAAAGGGGCAGTGCGGGGCGCCTCCCCTGACTCACACCAGAGAAGTCCGGGCTCTGGGGCCACCTGTCCTGGGATCTCATAAAGGACCCGCTTTGAGCAGTATTGTCCTAACAAGTGGATTAGGCCTTTGAAATGTAAACAACGTGACTACCCAGCCCTGGCTTTAATGGAAGCCTCCTGGAAAACAGCAGATGCCTTAAGGAAAAAACACACAGCAAACACACCCGACGAGTTTCCCCAAGGCAACCGGCAAGGCAGGCCCAGGGCCCAGGGCGCAGGCTCAGGAACCGGAGGACTGGTCGACCAGGCGGCCAGTTCAGGGTTCAGGGTTCAGGGGTCATTCATGGGTGTTTCCTTTTGTCCTGAGGCTGAACAAAAGACTTTAGAGACCTGCTGTGAGGCCCTCTCCCCAGGGTCTGTGTCCTGAGGCGAAAGGACACAGCACTTCTAGAACATTCCAGTCGTCAGGGAAATCAGCAGGGCTGGGAGCCTCCACCCTCCTCCTCATCCTCTTCCCCTTTCATTGGCCAGAGCCTCATGTCCAGGAAAAGCTTCCCCTGTAGACAAGCTCTCCAGACGAGGCAAGACCCGAGCTCCCAGAGGTTCCCACAGGACCGAGAGCAGCTGCGTGTGGTTTCCAGGACTCTCTCCTTGTTAGTCAGGACAGGGCTCTTAAAGACGAACCTGGCGGGACACTGGGGCACTGGGATTGCCCTGCCTGACATTGCAGTGAGGGATACAGGCCATTACCCATTTTGTCAACACCTGTAAAATTGTGCAGGACAAAGTGTAAACCACAATGTCAGCTCTGGTCAAGGTGAGTGGCGATGCTTCAATATGTGTTCATTCTTGTATCACATGTGCCACAAAACAGAAGGTGGCGTTCATGGGGAAAAGTCGGGGAGGGAGAATGGGGCATGTGGGAATCCCTGTACAGGTATTTTCAATGTAACCTTTATGTAATCTAAAGCTTCTTTAAAAATAAAAAATTTAATTAAATGAAAAAAAACAACCCAAAAAACAGATCTTACAGTCACCCTACGAATAGCACAATAACAGCTAAGATGTTACATATGGGGGGGAGGCGTTAAAACACAATGTGTCTACACATTGTAGGCAGCCAAGAGCCACCATCTAATCCAAAATTAGAATCAGGTTTCCTTTGTTTTTTTAAGATAAGATTTATTTATTTATTTTATTTCTCTCCCCCCCTCCCCCCGCCCCAGTTGTCTGTTCTCTGTGTCCATTTGTTGCATGTTCTTCTTTGCCCCCTTCTGTTGTCTCTTTTTGTTGCATCATCTTGCTGTGTCAGCTCTCCGTGTGTGCGGCGCCATTCCTGGGCAGGCTGCACTTTTTTCGCGCTGGGCGGCTCTCCTTACGGGTGCACTCCTTGTGCGTGGGGCTCCCCTATGCGGGGGACACCCCTGCGTGGCAGGGCACTCCCTGCGCGCATCAGCACTGCGCATGGCCAGCTCCACATGGGTCGAGGAGGCCCGGGGTTCGAACCACGGTCCTCCCATGTGGTAGACGGACGCCCTAACCACTGGGCCAAGTCCGCTTCCCGAGAATCGGGTTTCCTAGAGATGGTGTGGTTATTTTTCTGGAGCAACCCTGGGGGTCTAGACCTGCCGAGCCTGTTTCGATGCTCCACTTCTGAGTGTGGAGAGGAAGTACCCGGCCGGAAGCTGGTTTAGGCTGTCCTTCGCTGCTGCGCGCTCTGCGGGTCGGAAGTGAAAGGCGGGGCGCCTCTTGGCCCCCTGGGGGCGGGAGCAGACCCCACGCCCCCCTGCCCCCTGCCCCCTGCCCCCTGCCCCCTGCCTCCTGCCCCTTCCCTGCGCCCAAGGCCTGCCTGCAGGGGGCTCTGCCCACGTGCTTGGGGGCAGCAGCTCCGCGGTGGGCTGGGGTCTCCCCTGCCCGGGCGGCGCAGCAGGTTCTTTGGGGCCTGCCGGGGCAGGCTTGGGGAGGGGGCGGCGGCGCGGGTGGCGGCGTGGGGCCGGCCATGGTCTGTGACAGCCAGCTGTCCTTGGCACTCACCCCTGCTGCTTTGGAAGGTTCCGCAGGGTCAGCGCCCGCCGCAGGCTGGCACCTGAAGGCAGGCCCGCGAGATGGCGCCCCTGCGCCCAGGCCGCCCCTCCAGCCCAGGCCCCTGGGCAGCGGGCAGCCCGCGGGGAGGGGGCTCGCCGGGCGTGGGCGCAGGCGGCGGCGGGCTGAGCCTTCTGGGCACCCCGGGCCGGGTGCCCCGTCCTGCAGCAGCCGGACCCGGGAAAGAGGGTGGGCCAAGCTCAGCCGGATGAGAGCGCGCCGTAACCTCCCCTGCCTTTTGGTTTCTACGTTTTATTTGTGTTTTTTGCCTCCTTCTTAGTAAAGGTTTGTCTCCAGGACCCCCTGTGTTAGGCGTTGAGCTGGACTCAAGTGTTCATTCATTCACCCGGTTTTCACTGAGCCCCACCTACGTGCCGGGGCTGTTTCCTTGTGTGTGTGGTGTGTGTGGTGTCATGTGTGTGGTGTAGTGTGTGTGGTCTGGTGAGTGTGGTCTGGTGTTGTGTGTGTGGTGTGGTATGTGGTATGGTGTGGTATGTGTGGAGTGTGTCATGTGTGTGGTGTGGTGTGGTGTGGTGTGTGGGCTGTGTGGTGCAGTGTGTGTGGTGTGGGGTATTATGTGTGTGGTGTGGTTGTGTGGTATGGTGTGTGGTGTGGTGTGGGGTGTGTGTGGTGTGGTATGTGTGGTGTGTGTGGTGTGCGGTGTGTGGCGTGTGGTGTGTGAGGTATGTGGTGTCATGTGTGGTGTGTGTGGTGTGTGTATTGTGAGGTGTGGTGTGTGGTATGTGGTGTCATGTGTGGTGTGTGTGTGGTGTGGGGTGTGTGTGTGGTGTGTGTGTGATGTGGTATCATGTGTGGTGTGTGTGGGGTGTGTGGTTTCATGTGTGTGGTGTGGTATGTGTGCTGTGGTGTGGTGTGTGGGGTGTGTGGGGTGGTGTTGTGTGGGGTGTGTGGTGTGGTGTCATGTGTGGTGTGGGGTGGGGTGTGTGGTGTGTGTGGTATGTGGTGTCATGTGTGGTGTGGGTGTGGTGTCATGTGTGTGGTATGGTGTGTGTGTGGTGTGGTGTCATGTGTGGTGTGTGTGGGGTGGGGTGTGTGGTATGTGTGGTATGTGGTGTCATGTGTGGTGTGGGTGTGGTGTCATGTGTGTGGTATGGTGTGTGTGTGGTGTGGTGTCATGTGTGGTGTGTGTGGGGTGTGTGGTTTCATGTGTGTGGTGTGGTGTGGTATGTGTGCTGTGGTGTGGTGTGTGGTGTGTGTGGTGTGTGGGGTGTGTGGTGTCATGTGTGGTGTGTGTGGTGTGTGTGTGGTGTGGGGTGTGGGGTGTGGTGTGTGGGGTATGTGGTGTCATGTGTGGTGTGTGTGGTGTGGTGTGTGTGGTGTGGTTGGTGTGTGGTGTGCAGTGTGTGGTGTGTGGGGTATGTGGTGTCATGTGTGGTGTGTGTGGGGTGTGGGGTGTGTGTGTGGTGTGGTGTCATGTGTGGTGTGTGTGGAGTGTGTGGTTTCATGTGTGTGGTGTGGTGTGGTATGTGTGCTGTGGTGTGGTGTGTGGGGTGTGTGGGGTGGTGTTGTGTGGTGTGTGGGGTATGTGGTGTCATGTGTGGTGTGTGTGTGGTGTGGGGTGTGTGGTGTCATGTGTGGTGTGTGTGTGGTGTGGGGTGTGTGGTGTCATGCGTGTGGTGTGGTGTGGTATGTGTGCTGTGGTGTGGTGTGTGTGGTGTGTGGGGTATGTGGTGTCATGTGTGGTGTGTGTGTGGTGTGGGGTATGGGGTGTGGTGTGTGGTGTCTGTGGTGTGTGTGGTGTGGTGTGTGTGTGGTGTGGTGTCATGTGTGGTGTGTGTGGGGTGTGTGGTTTCATGTGTGTGGTGTGGTATGTGTGCTGTGGTGTGGTGTGTGTGGTGTGGGGTGTGTGGTGTGTGGGGTATGTGGTGGGGTGTGTGTGGTGTGTGGTGTGGTGTTGTGTGGGGTGTGTGCTGTGGTGTGCTGTGTGTGCTGTGGTGTCATGTGTGGTGTGTGTGGTGTGTGTGTGTGGTGTGGGGTGTGGTGTGTGTGGTGTGTGTGGTGTGGGGTGTGTAGTGTGTGGGGTATGTGGTGTGGTGTGTGGGGTGTGTGGTGTGGTGTGGTGTGGGGTGTGTGGTGTGGTGTGTGTGGTGTGGTATGTGTGCTGTGCTGTGGTGTGTGATGTGTGTGGTGTGTGGGGTATGTGTGGTGTGTGTGTGGGTGTCATGTGTGGTGTGTGTGGTGTCATGTGTGGTGTGTGTGGTGTATGTGTGGTGTGGGGTGTGTGGGGTATGTGGTGTGGTGTGTGTGGTGTGGGGTGTGGGGTGTGTGGTGTGTGTGGTGTGTGTGGTGTGGTGTATGTGTGTTGTGTGTGGTGTGGTGTGTGTGGTGTGGTGTGGAGTGTGTGATGTCATGTGTGTGGTGTGGTATGTGTGCTGTGGTGTGGTGTGTGTGGTGTGTGTGGTGTGGGGGGTATGTGGTGTCATGTGTGGTGTGTGTGGTGTGTGTGTGGTGTGGTGTGTGTGTGGTGTGGGGTGTGTGGTGTGTGGTGTGGTGTTGTGTGGGGTGTGTGCTGGTGTGTGTGCTGTGGTGTCTTGTGCGGTGTGTGTGGTGTGTGCGGCGTGGTGAGCGCGCACAGCCCGTCTGCAGGGCCCAGCCCGGGGCGGCAAAGCGCTTCTGGAGGAAATAAATGAGGCCGAATCTTTTCAAACTGCTTCTGCCTTTGCCTATTTTCCCTTTTTCAGAAATCAAGCATGGATGAACTGAGCGGAGCTTTTAAAATCTCGGTCGCTGTGCCACGGTGCGTCACAGCGAGCTTGGTTTGGTCCGCGTCGGGGAGGAGGAAATACGTGAACCTCCTCTTTTCCTGGACGTTTCCCGCTGGTCGTTTCCACGGCTGCCAGGGTCACGAGCAGGGACGGCGGCGCGCAGGGAGCCTGGACCTGCAGCCCGCGCTGTCCTTTCCACTTCCGGGAAGAGGGACAGAAGTCCCTGCACAGCTTGCTCTGCTGTGCTCACTTACTGCGTCCATAATGATTTAATATTATTATTAAAACCAAGACTTGTCTTCCGACCTCAGCCTCACCATAGGCAGAAATGTCTGGGAAGTAACCCCCTGGGGTCAACGTCAGTCTTTCTGTGACTGTTTTCAGGCGGTTTCACGCAGTGGCACCTGCCGGCCCTCCTCAGCTCACTGTGTGCCGACGTGACCCACCTGCTCTTAGCAGACGTGCGCCAGGAAATGACGCAGCCTGGCGACGGGGACCTCTGGTCCTTAACTTGCTCCCCCCCAGTGGGGTGATGCCCCTTCACTTTTAGGGCTACCGTGAGGGTGGCACGGGAAGGTGTCATGTCCTGTGTCACTGAGGCGTGGCGAGTTTGACCACAGAGAGCACCGTGCCCAAGGAGGGAAGCTGTGTGGTGGCACTAACAGCTCGTTGTTCCCGCTTCCTCTCTGTCTCGCTCCGTTCCAAGCACTCACTGTACACGGAGTGACGCACTGAATTACCTGGATGACCCTACGCAGCACGGGTTTTTATTACTCCTGCTTTCCAAGCTAGGACGCTTAGGTTTGAGACGGTGGGTGGCGCGGCCGGTGGGAGGCGGAGCTGGCGTTCCACCTTGACGCTGAGCCCGTGCCTTCAACCAAGGAGGCAGAGGAGGGCGACCGGCCCGCGGGGAGGGGCTCCTCCAGGCCGAGCCGGACCTGCAGCGCACAGCGCGCGCAGCGGGCACAGCTCTCCCCGCGCAGGGGGCAGGTCTGGACACGGGGGCAGGGGCGGGGGGTGGCGCGGCCTCGGCTGCACGCTCTGCCGCGCGTTCGGAGCCCTTGGCAACGTCGGCGTCCCGTCCTCCTGCCCCTGCGGCTGGCCCCCCGGTTGCCCCTCTTTGCTGACGGCGAAACCGAGGCGCGGAGGCGCCAAGGATCTTGCTCGGGCTCGCGCGTGGCGGTCAGGTTTCCAGCCCAGGTGTTCTGCCTCCAGACCTTTAATCTTTTGTTGAGGAGGAGGATTGAAGCACGATTCACAGAACTTAAAATTCCCCATTCTAATGGGGACAATTCAGTGGCTTTTGGTATTTTCAGAGTTGGGCCATTACCACCACTAGCTCAGTTTAGAACATTTTCATCACCCCAGAAAGGAAGCCCGTAGCCATTGGCGGTCCCTCCTTTTCTCCCCAAACCCCCAGTCCCTGGCAGCCTGTGGCGTGCCCCCCGTCCCTGTGGATCCTGGGCATTGCCCGTCAAGGGAATCACACCATTTCCACCTTTGCGTGTGGCTTCTTCCACCTCGCTCGAGTTTTCAAGGGTCAGCCCCACTCCAGGAGGTGCCCTAGTGCCATGTCTCTTTATGGCTGAGTAAGCCCCACTGCGTGCTCATCAGGCACTGTGCCTCCAGGTCCCCAGCTGCCGGGGGGCTGCAGCTGACCCCCTCCCCGTGCCTGCCCTGGCGAGACGACCACCGTTCGCGGTCCAGACCTGGCACTGGGCACTTGTTAGTCCCCGGGCGCCGCCTCTCTGGGCCCCTGCTCACGTCCAAGCCAACACAATCTCTTTGTGCCACTTCCCGATCTCCAGGGGAGGGCCTCGTTGTCCCAGTGTAGGTAAGATGCTCCCACGTGGGTAAGATGCTCCCGCGTGGGTAAGATGCTCCCGCGTGGGTAAGATGCTCCCTCGTGGGTAAGATGCTCCCGCGTGGGTAAGATGCTCCCTCGTGAGGAGGATGCTCCCTCGTGGGTCAGTCAAGGAGCTCTGGACAGGGGTGCGCATAGCAGGACATGGCTCAGTAGCCCGTCAGGCTAGTATGGCCCAGAAGGCTGCTTCCAGTGGTCCCTGCCATCTGTAAAACGGGTCCACGCCCATCTGAAAGAATTGATGAGGGTACTTGGTGCAGAGGCCGGCACCCGGTTGACGCCCAAAATGATAGCAAATTTTCACCAGTTGGAAGCAAGGGGACCATTTGTTCCAAAGAGCATAACAGAACACCTGGATACAATTGTCTCGTGTACACAGACTATTCCAGTTCTCTATTGATGGGAAAAAAACGATCCCAAAACTTAGTGGCTGAAAATCACAACAACCGTGTGTTTTGCTCACGAACCTGCAATGCGCGTGGCCCATGGGAGAGGGGGTGCCGCCTCCCTTGGCTCCGTGGCAATGCGATCAGACTCCCCTTCCCAGAAGGCTCCCTGGTGCGGGCGGCAGGCAGTCCCCGGTGGCCGCTGGGCGCTCTGCCGCTTGCTGCGTCCCCACGGGCCTCTCTCCAGGGCTCCACGGCCTCCCGCAGCACGCCCGGCTCGGGAAGAGGGCGGGCATCTGACCCTGTGCTGGCTTCTCCCAGAGCAGGTATTCCGGGAGGCCCAGGGAGGAGCTGCATCCTCCTAGCCTCGCAGGTCCCCAGAGCCCGGCTTCCCGCCCTGTCTTTTGGTTCAACGAGTCGCCAAGGTCAGCCTACGCTCAGGGACGGGATGGAATGCCGCCTCCGTGAGAGGAGCAAAAGAATCCACAGCCGCTCTTAGCTACCAGTACGGTCCAAGAAGTAACTTGAGTATCGGACTACAGCACTGTTTTAATTTAGGCCTTGTTGAAGTCAGTGCCGATCAAAATCTTTCCTCCCTTCCACGCACGAGTGCAAAGTCAGACCGTGCTCAGGAAGTACGGGCAAGTGCAGAGGCCGAGTGCACCTGCTGGAAAAGATCTGTTGTTGCACAGGACGTAAGTGCAGATGAATCTGGATGAAAAACATGGAGCTAAGGGCAGAGCTTCTCCATGCCGGCGTGCCGCGGAATAACCAGAGAAGGGTTGTTGAGAAGGAGA
Source organism: Dasypus novemcinctus (assembly GCF_030445035.2). Classification (NCBI taxonomy): domain Eukaryota; kingdom Metazoa; phylum Chordata; class Mammalia; order Cingulata; family Dasypodidae; genus Dasypus; species Dasypus novemcinctus. The sequence goes on from NC_080691.1 coordinate 8,245,498, forward strand.
TTCCTGGGCCCACTCTTGTAGACTCGGCTTCTGTAGGTGTAGGGCAGGGTCCAAACGCTGATCAAACAAATTAAATTATTTTATTGTCTATTTGAAAATGTAATACACGCATATGGCAACAAAATCCATCAGTACTGAACTTTATGTAGTGAAACATCCGTCTTCTCCTTTCCCATTGCCCTCTTCCTCCCCCCACCCCGGCTAGCCAGGCCCCCTCCTCAGAGGCACCTGAGTCTTGTTTCAATTTCTTGGGTATTTTTCCAAAGATATTTTAAGCACGTACAGGTATATGTTTAAATACAAGCAAATATAAGCATACATAAATGTGTCTATTACGTGTACCTACACATAGATATGTGGGTAAATACACCAAGTACCTATCTGTGTATCTATAGCTATATGAATAATCACACACACATATTCCCTTTTCCCTCCACAAATTGCAGCATTCTATTCCCACACTTCTGCACTTTGCTTCTTTCACTTACCGATGTAGTCTGGAGAATGTTGCTTGCTCTTTTTGATGCCCGCGTCGTATTGCACGTGCATGGATGGCCCCGCATTGATGTAATTGCGTTGCTGGTTTGCTCTTCTGTGATGAATGATGCTGCAGTGGGCATCTCTCACACGTGGACAAATCTGTCTAGAGCTGAGTCCTATTCCCCGGTCAAATGGAATATGCATTTTCAAAGTGTGATGTTCTCTGCCTAATTGCACTCCAAACAGGCCGCCCCTGTACATCCTTCCATCCACAGTGTATGAGGCGAGGCTAGGTTTTAAAACAGCTGCCCAGGGGAGCCGGCTGCGCTGAAAAGCTTGAGAACCATTGCATCTGGGGCAACGGGCCGTAGCTTCTGAAAGCGACAGTGGAGGGCCTGGGGGGCAGCCTTACCGTTAGAGCTGGGGGGGGCGGTGTGGAGTCACCCCGGCAAGCAGGGAGGGCTGGCCGCGTGTCTCCCCTCCCTGCCGTTGCACTCGATCCAGGAGAAATGTTTCCACCTCTGCTCCAGGGCGGGCCTGGGCTCTGGAGGTGGGTGCCCGGGGTTGCCCACTGGTCAAGGACCTTCTCCCTCCCCGGAGTGCACCCAGCACTGTGGCATCCCGGGAACGTTGTCTCGGCCCCCGCAGCTGTCGTAGCTGCTCCGCCCGCCCAAAGAGACAGGGAGGGCTTGTCCAGTGTCACAGGTGAGGCATCTCTGATGGAAGTGCCTCCAGCTCTTGGGCACTGCTAAAATGCACGTTTTGTTTTTACGGATGAAATGCTGCGGTGTCTGGAATTTGCTTCAAAAGCATCCGTGGGTCAAGGGAAGGTGGAACCCAAGGTTGACAATCTTTGAAGCTCTGTGATGGATAAACAGAGATTTATTATATTATTCTCTCTACTTTGGTACATGTTTCAAATTTTCCATATTAAAAGTTTTCAATAAATGTTTCTGGTTAAGACACAGCCAAGATTAAACATACCCAATTCTATTTTATAAAAACATTTCAGCAGCAACTGAAAATATAAAGGGCCCACGTCGAGCACAGTTGAAAGCTACTTTAAATGCACTGGGTTCCTTCCCAATTTGCGGAATGCTCCCCCCTTTTCATCTCCTAAAGACAATAATCCATCAAAACCTCTCCTGACAGCATCCAGATGCCCTGAATTGGCTATAAAAGATTTCAAGGTCTCAGAGTAATTTAATGCCCTATGAAAGAAAAATAAATTGTATACAAATAATTCAATAAGCTCGGGGAAGTGGGGTAAAAAACATAAAGCATGTCACAGATGGCACCTCCAGGCAGTTTATCAAAGCAAGGTTCATAATTTAACAAAACCATCTTGGCATCACGCACAAAAGCCCTCCCTGTCTGATGCCTTAATAGCCCTGCTTAGCTCTTTCTGGGGAACTGGCTTCCAGTGCCAGGGCTGTTTCCAGGCATTAGCTAATCAAGCCTCAGACCTTTCCCACCCCGGCAGGACTCGCACGCCTCATCTGACCACCACGGAAGCAGCCGTGGACACTGGACGCCTGTCGGAGGCCACGCTTGGCGCGGAGGGCACAGGTAGGTCCCAGTTAGCGTTTCTGCCCGGCTGTTCACCCCCGAGGCTCGCCCAGGAGGCAGGGTGGAGGCGCCCTGCGGGCTCGGGGCTCCGAGCTCGGCTGCAGTGGTGGGTCATCTGGGGCGCTGCTGGGCCTGGTAAATGGAGTTAGTGCCCTGCCCTGCCCTGAGGTAGCCCCTGCCCTGCCCTGCCCTGAGGTAGCCCCTGCCCTGCCCTGCCCTGCCCTGCCCTGAGGTAGCCCCTGCCCTGCCCTGCCTCTCTGCAAGTGGAGAACAGAAAGTTGCACTCTGGGCCAAGAACCTTACTCCTGATAGTTGTTCAGTGCCTTCCATCTGTTTCCACTTTTGTTTTTGGAAACTATGTATTTTAATTATAGAAGTAATATACGCATATTTAAAAAGGCAAACACTACAGGAAGGTTTAACATGAAAGGTTAAAGCTTTCAAGTTATGTATATATATATACACACACATATACAATTTGAATTGTTTTATGTATATATATACAAATGTAATATATGCATATACAATTAGAATTACTTTATGTATATGTATAACACACGTAATACATGCATATGCAATTTGAATTGTTTTATGTATATATAAACACATGTAATATCTGAATCTATATTTTGAATTGTTTTATGTATATATACACACATGTAATATATATATATAATTTGAATTGCTTTATGTACATATACACACACGTACATTTAATATAGGCATATATAATGCACATAAGTGGAGTTTCACCCCTTCCTGGTGGCTGAGAGCCTCACTTGTGAAGACTAGAGTGGGTGAAGGGGGAAGCTGTGCCTTGGTGGCACACCTGGCAGATACCACCTTAGCCAGGTGATGAGGTCAGATCACCTGGGTGTCGTGTGTGTGTCCCAGGCCCCTCATGGGCTGTGAAGCCCGGTCCTGCCGGGAGACGAGAACCTCGGGCAGATCCAAACCGAGGGGCAGTTCACAGCTGTCCAGAACGGTCAGGAGAGTCAGGGACGTTTGACAGGCTCAGCCGGGGGACCCGAGGAGCCAGTCGCGGAGCGCAGAGCGGGCCCTGGGAGCAAAACGAGGAGTGGGTGCAGGTCCTGGGGAGGGGGCGGGCCGGAGGCTGGCTGAGCGCCTGCAGCAGCGTGGGGCGCCGGCTGTGTCCGAGGAAGACATCTGGTGAGGGTGCTCGGGTCAAGTTTCAACCTTCCATCAACCTAAATTATTTCGGACAAAATGCTTATTTTTATAAGCTAAAGGTAAAAATCTTCTATCCTGTCTCCTGTCTCTTTTGACAGAGTTTGCCACTGCCAATAATTTCTTGAATATTCTAGAATTCTGAGATACACAAATTTTTTTTTCTTAAAAAGCGCAAGATTGGATTCTACGTTCCATGCTTTTTGGTGTCTTGACTTTTCATTTAATCTGTCGCTGAGAGATGTTTTGATGGAGCACGACAGCTGGGCCCCACTCTTTTTAAGAGGCTGCAGTGTGATCTACAGGCCGATTGGTCCCACAGTTGATGCCATCGGCTCCCCCACCGGTAGAGAGGATGGCGGTGTTTGATTTTGTTTTGCTTTTTGACTATTCCAGCAAAACAACCATTCAGGTATGTCACAGAACAAGCCAATAATCAGAAAAAAAGACTTCTCTTCACTTAAAGAGTCCAAATTAAAATGACAATAGGAGTCTAGTTTTGGCCTATTGGACTGGCAGACGGTGAACGGCTGGAGCCCCTGTGGGCTGCTAAGGTGTGGGACGGCCGCGCACGCCCCCTCGCGGGGTGAGGGTGGGTGGGTAACGCCCGTGGGCATGGACGTGGGGCGCGAGGGGCTCCTGAGCTGGGGGGTCCTCTCTAGAGGGTGGAGCCCGTTCATGTTGTGCGTATTCACTTTGAAAAAATTCATCGAGTAACACATTCACACGTTATAAGTGAATAAAAAGGGTTGTTTTTTTTTTTGGTTTTGTTTTTTTAAAAGGTATATAGATTTAAACAGGTTGCCGACCTACCCTTCAAAAGAAATAACAGGACGAAAAAAGTGGGGGCGGTTATCACACTGCCCCCTGTGTCTGTAGGAGCCAGGCAGCTAGGGGTACCATAAAGAGAGGACGGCCACGCCGTCTCCCAAAGAGCCCAGCTCTTGCTAAGTGCAGGAATTCCTTATTACTATGACCCTGTATTATTAGAGTAAAAAATCAAACAAAATCATGCCTTTACCTACATTTCTGCCAGAGGGCTCAACAAATAAAGTAAACATCATAGTAATTGAGGTTCTTTCTTCTTTCTTTCTTGTTTGCAAAGACTTTGAAGAGCAATCCCTAAATTTAAATATTGGGCCGCTAGGATGAGAGAAAGAGGAAAGCAGTATAAGTTAATATAGTTATTGAGTTAATCTGTTAACTGATCTCTTATCTAGGAAAATATAAGGTAAAATCAGAGCTGTAACATTTCCCAGAACCGACCGAAGCTCTTGAGAAGGCACACATGGGCGTCTGGAGGCAGCTTTCTGTAAGCAGCGTGGTGTTAAGGCGAGCATTTCAGAATAAGAAGCAAATGCTGGCTTTTTCCTCTTAGTACTAGCGAGGTTCTGCTTGGCAAAGAGGGAAAACATTTAAACAGCCACTCTCCTCCCAGAGGGCATATCAGCAGAGCCAGATTGTAAATTGATACCCAAAAGTATTCCTGTAAAATCCCCAGGCGCCCCCCGGCCAGGTTGGTGGTCCTTGCTTTCCAAGTCCTGTAAGAACTAGCGTTCGAGCGGAGAAAGTCGCCGACCTCCTCCACGCCGCGCCCTCCCCTCCAGAAGCAAGCACAGGCTTTATTTTGGCTGCTCTTTGATAAAGCAAAGCCTCCTCTGATTTCCCTGTATTTTCCTAGCTTCTGTGTGTCACGCAAGCCCTTTACATTATTAATAAAAGTTTTGAATTCGGTTACTTTGCTCTTGAATATGAAAGGCTCTCTTTGGGGGACTTTGAAACATGCTAGATGCAAACTTCCCACGAAGGCACTTAGACATAAAGCTTGATGACCGCTTCCTTTGAACATCAGGAGGTTTTAAAAATCAAGACCGCCCATGGAATCCGGAATTGTGTTTGCACTAAAAGAAGACGCCAGAGATGACTCAAAAGAGCTCGCCATTTGATCGTGCCATAATTAAAAGTTTACTTTCTTCAGGCTGTTGCTATGGGAGCAATGTCTGGCTGCAGGTCGTAAAAAGTAAATAAGCGATGGGCCATTGGTGATATATCAAGGCGATCAAAATCCTGACGATTTGGGAAGGTGATTGTAAAGATGTGTGCATTTGGGAGTGGCAGGTTAGAAGTGGAGGGGCTGGGAAGGGGCCAATGCATCCAAATAGCTTCTTTGACCCGAATTATTTGCCTGGAGGCCAACTGGGGAAGATCTCCATGTTAGATGAGAAGTCCAGTGACCTGGTGGCATCAGCACTAGTCCCACATGGAGCTGCTCTCATCTAAATGTTCCTTAGGAAAATGACTCTTCTTCTTTGTCTATTGCACCAGCGGTGCCGACACAAGCAGGTTTGGGGCGAATGGCTGGATTGTCATCCAGGCAGGGATGGAACCCTGCTGAGCAGGGCTCAATGCACAATCCAGAAGGAGCAGGGTTGGGGCTTGGCTCAATTCCCACTAAGTCTTTCCTGAATGTTCTGGAGATAACTTTACCTTTCCTTCAATGCAGAAGGAGGTGGCTCAGGTTTTCAACCCTTTGTCTCAGGACTGTTTTGGGGACATACAGCTTTGAACCATGCAGCACCTGGAGTCAAGAGGCTTTCGTCCTGGGCCAATCACTTGACCTAAGTCACTGACCCTCCTGGTGGCTCACCTTCCTCAGAGGTACAAGACCAGAGGCATCCCATTTGATGGGAGGAAATGACCGTTAAAGGACTGTAAACTCAGTGCTGGTCACTCTGAATGTGATCGCTCATTTAACTATCAACACCCGACGGGAAGCAGGTGCTACTGTTACACCTGTCTGTCTCCTGGACTAGAGCAGGGCAAATCTGGTAGACGAGCCCAGGGAGGTTGGACGTGGGATTTGCAACACTGCTCTTTGCCCCCTCGCAAGCATCCCTCCCTAACTTTAATGGGGGGATTTTACTGCGGTGCTTTGATCCTCATAATACCACTGGGAGATGTAATTATCCCCATTTAACAGATGGGGAAACACTCAGGAAGGCGTGTCCAAGAACAGAAAGCCAAATGGAAGCATGTTGAAACTCAGGCTGTCCATCGCATGTTCATGACCTTGAACCTGAAAAATCCTGCCCTCCTTGAAGCAAGTGCCTTCAGGAAGAACTTGTGCAGACTATATTTGTATATTTTATTATGAACAATGGGTATCAGAGCCCAAATAAAGTCCAAAGTGGACGCTGCCGAAGTTCTAGGCCAATTAGAGCAAATTTTAGACTTCTACACAACCTGATGATCAGAAATTCTTGCAAGAGTTTTTAACTCCATTGTAAACCACCAAATAGCCAAGCCATTACTACCCTGGGACACTAGCTTCCTCTTGTACTACCCTGCTCATAGCTTTTGAATGTCATCACCTCTTTTCAGAACCTGATATTCATTAGGTTCTGGTGTCATTTTAAATCAGGGACTCACGCAGACACCTGTACGCCCCTGTTCACAGCAGCACCATTCGCCGTAGCCAAGAGGTGGCCGCAGCCCACATATCCACTGACGGATAAGTGGATAAACAAAACGCAGTCTACCCATGTGGTAGAAGATGGACTGTGCTTAACAGCACAAATGTGAGCGTATTCTCTCGTGAACTATACCAAACGCACAATACTAACCTGTAGTGTTAATAATAGGGGGTGTATGGAAAAAATATACCAAGTGTATGCTACGGATCATAGTTAGTGGTAAAAGTTTGATCATGTTCTTTCATAACCTGTAACAAATGATCCAAAACCATGTAAGATGTTGGTGGAAGGATGATGCAAGAGAATTCTGCACACTTTGCATGACTGTTTTATAAGCTCTCAACTTCTTTAATTAAAAAGATTTTAAATTAAAAAAAAATGTAGTCTATCCACACAATGAAATATTATTCAGTTGTAAAAAGGGATGAAGTTCTGGTGCACGCAACAATGTGGATGAACCTTGAACACGTTATGTTCAGTGAAATAAGCCAGGCACTAAAGGACAAAAACTGTCTGGCTCCACTTATATGAAATACCTAGAATAAGCAAGTTCATAGAAACAGAAAGTGGATTAGTGGTAGAAACAGGGAGTTGTGCCTAATAGGGGCAGCATTTCTGTTTGGGGTGATTAAAGTTTTGTAATAGGTGGTGGAGGTGGTACAACACTCTGAATGTAGTTGATGCCTCTGAATTGTATGCTTAAAATGGTTAAATGGGACGTTTTATGTATATGTATATGCGTGTGTGTGTGTGTCTAATCTCAAGGCATCCCTATGGTAGGTATTTTGGGGACAATCATACTGAGCTCAAGCACAGCACCCCTAAACCACATCCCTGCATCAGTGGCGTTTCTTTGCTGCCATGGCTTGGAGGGGGGTCCAGAGCACACTGGGGAGAAAATCCTGTAGAAGGTGTCAATTCTGTGAAAAATTATCCCCAAGCAAAACCATATTGTCCCCTTAAATGCAAGTGGGTCTTAATTAAAACGAGGTCTCCCTCTTTGGAAGCACTGTGGTCAACTGTACCGAAGTCCTAACTTGCCTTTTAGATCAGGACTGCCAACTTCAAGCCTTCCAGAGCCGGCCAGGTCACAGGAGGGGCAGGGCGTGGCCTGGGTGGGCTCCAGGGGGGAGTGGGATGGGCCAGTGCAGACAAGAGGACGTGAGCTCTGCCCGCAGGGCAGCCCGACTGGGCGCCACCAAACTGCTCTCGTACCGGGAAGATTGGTCCAGTAGAGCTTGCTGTGCCAGCTTTATAAGAGAAACCCCAAATGTGGATATTTATGGGAAACCTCCAGACCATGGAATTACTAGGAGTGCCTTTCAATTATAAAGAACTTCTAATGGCTTAAGGAATAACGTCTCCCTGTCCACCTGAAAACCCAAACCATGCCCTGACCATTCTCGACATCATGTTTCATGTTGGGCACGTCCTCGCTCCAGGCCCTTGGTAGAATTTGGGCTGGAACGCGAAGCCAGTACCTCGGGACACAGTCAGGTGGTTGGGGCTCTGCTTTCCCCCCTGTGCGCAATAATGAGGAGGCTCCAGAAATGTGCTTATCGAGTGCTGAGTACGCTTTCCTTCTCGGTAATATGGTTGACTAATTATCCCAGCGACTTTGTCTTTCCTACATTGTCTATTTCACTGTCATTCAAAACAGGACCTGATAAATCCATAATTTGGTGGGCCCAAAAGAGTCTTTAAATCCATAGCCAGAAACACGTCGGCTAAGGGGACAGTCATCCTCTAAGAGCTTGGCATCAATGTGCTGGCTCACTCCCTCGTTGCTGTACTCAAACTCCTCCATCGCTCTGTTGGGAAAACAAATTCTCTAACGCCCTTACGTGTGCTGCCACAACTGGCACCACAGGCCAGTTCAGTGGTTTTAGCCAGTGCTTCTCAATCCTAACAGACCCAAAGCCCCCTATTTATAATAAAAATTGTGCAAATCTACCTTTACCATTTTGAAATGAAATTCAAAGATAATATAACCTATCTACATACATAAGGCAAAGAAATCATTGTATTAACCTAACTGTAATATATAACTATCACATAAAGTATTATAAATGTACCCATAAAAGTAGCTTATAATGAAATAGTATCCATGTTAATATGTAAATCTTCAAGCGAGAATGTGCTAGGAGTTAATAAAAGCTCGTACATGTTGATAATGAGTCAGTTTGGTTTTAAGAGAAGTATGATAATATCCAACTAAATTATCTTGAGATTTTCCTCTATATCTCTGACATCTTGCAGTAAGTGTAACTATGTTTATTTGAGTATATACATATTTGGAATCACGGCAAATGCTATAAGGGGCAGACCGATACAAGAACACTGTCAAGGCAACTCCAGATCCATGAGTGTTAGTGCCGCTGGTGCTGATAGATTTCTAAATGGTCAGTGATTCTTGGCAAAGTTCCCAACAAGAAAAGGGGAGCACTTCCCTCCATCTACTGGTAACTGCAATGCTGGAAGATTCCGTGTATATTGATATTGTACAAACACACTTTGATTTTTTTGCAAAATGGAACTTGGTTCTGGGTTCAGAGGCTTATCAGCATGTTTTGCTCCTACATGAATAACTGACAGGACATTCAAAAGCCTTGCAGCAATTCTAAAAGAAAGAAAGAGGACCCCTATCTCACACGTTATTTGAGATTAACTCAAAATGGATCAAGGACTTAAATATAAAAGCTAGAACCACAAGACTCTTGGAAGAAAATGTAGGGAAACGTCTTCAAGATCTTGTGGTTGGTGGTGGTTTCGTACATCTTACACCCAAATCATGAGCAATGAAAGAAAAAATAGGTAAATAGGACCTCCTCAAAAGAAAACACTTCTGTGCTTCAAATGACTTTAAGAAGGTGAAAAGGCAGCCTGTTCAAAGTGAGAAAATTTTCAGAAAGCATATATCTGGTAAGGGTTTGATTTCCATGTTACATAAAGAGACCACACGTCTCAACGATAAAAAGACAACCCAATTAAAAAACGGGTAAAAGACGAGTATTTCCGAAGAAGAAATACAAATGGCCAAAAGTTACAAGAAAAGATGCTCCACATCAGTAGCTCTTTAGGAAATGCAGATCAAAACTGCAATGAAATACTCTTTCCAAGCTTCTAGAATGGCCATTATTTAAAAACAGGAAACTGCACGTGCTGACGAGGGTGTAGAGGGCCTGGAACTCGCCCGCGCCGTTAGGGAAACGGGGCGGAGCGCACTGTGTGAGCACTGATGCACTGCGCAAAGAAATCGTGGAGGATTATCCTCCCATCCAGGTCGCTCTTGGGCCATTTTTCACCGTCCCGCTTTGGAGGAGACCTACGAAAAGAGAACCGCTGTTCCAGCCGAGCGCGCCGCGCGGGAGACGGGACCGAGAGGACCGCTGGGGCTCAAAGCCCAGCTCGGCGCCTCGCCCCTGACCTGAGGACTTGGGCAGTTTACACAGCCTCCAGCCCCCGTTTCCTCGGCCGCCAAATGGGGATTTTAATCATTCCCGTCGACAGGGCTGCCCTGACGGGGGCTGGGCTGAAGAGTGCCCCCAGCGCCGGCCAGCGGGGCCTCAGCGAGGAGCCCTGTGTGGACGTGGGTGTTTGCAATGCACTTAGTTACGTCAGGCTGAGGTCACACGGGGTTACGGTGGACAGTGAACACCACGCCCGGGGTCCTTACGAGGTGGCCGTGTGAGGATGGAGGCGGAGACCGGGGGGCTGCGGCGCTAGCCAAGGGTTAGGGTTAGGGCTAGGGTTAGGGGGAGGGCTAGGGGGAGGGTCAGGAGGGGCCTCCTCAGGCTTTGGGGAGCTGTCCCCGCTGGCACCTCCCTGTAGGACTCCTGGTACCCAGAATGCGAGAGAAGAGATTTCTTAAGTTTTATTTTTTTTAGATTTATTTTTCATTTATTTCTCTCCCCTTCCCCACTTCCCGTTGTCTGCTCTCTGTGTCCATTCACTGTGTGTTCTGTGTCCACTTGGATTCTTGTCAGTGGCACTGGGAATCTGTGTCGCTTTTTGTTGCATCATCTTACTGTGTCAGTTCTTTGTGTGTGCGGCGCCATTCCTGGGCAGGCTGAGCTTTCTTTTGTGCTGTGCGGCTCTCCTTACGGGATGCACTCCTTGCGTGTGGGGCTCCCCTACGTGGGGACAACCCCTGTGTGGCATGGCACTCCTTGTCCGCATCAGCATTACACATGGGCCAGCTCCACACGGGTCAGGAGACCCTGGGTTTGAACCCTGGACCTCCCATGTGGTAGGTGGATGCTCTATCTGTTGAGCCAAGTCTGCTTCCCTCTGAAGTTTTAAACCCCCAGGTGTGGTCCTTCCGTACAGCTGCCTCAGGGAACTGAGACAGAGTTCCAGACTCAAGACTTCAAGCAGTGCCTGGCAGGTGGTACCATCTACACAGGAGTCTTGCAATCCACTGTCACCTGATCTTGCCAAATCTAATGTATTTTTAACACGCAGCTGGAAATCTGAATGTTTACAGGAATTTCAACCCCCTCATTTAAAAATGCTGGCACAGAGTAGTTCCAACCAAAATAATGTGAGTCAAAGAAACTTGCCCGGAGCCAGATACACCCCTGGGCTGGTGGCGTGTCTTGCCAGGAACGCGTCGTGTGACCGGCTGCTAGCGCCGGGCCCGGAAGGCTGCATGGAGGAGGCTGAATGTAAACACAGGCTCGATACGGACAGCGGTGGGACCAGAAAAGATGGGGTGCAGGCGCTGGGCAGCAGACGGGAGGGGGAGGCTTTCGATCCAAAGTCAAGAACTCATTCAGGAGAGAAGGTGTTCTTTCTCTGCGTGCTTCAGAGGAGCTAACGACCCCACCCAGCAGCTCCCCGCTCCACCTTCCACTACGTGCTGCCAACGGTGGGGCTGCCCCCACCTTCCCAGGGGACCTCGCCACCGCCACCGTGCCAAAGCCACCTGCTACAAACACCCACTGTTGACACAACAGTCCAGCAATAAAACGCCAGGAACCTGGGTCGCAAGAGGTTCCCATTTCAAAGAAAACCCTTCAAAGATCAGGGGTCCCTTTTCCATTTTACAAGTTCTCATTTAAATTACAAAGTGCGTTGGTGTGTGTTTCCTGCCCCAGTCGAATTTGTCAGTGGATTAGTAATGAGTAGCAATGACAGTTTAAATTACATTGCCTTTAATTCCGCTTCTTTTGATAGTTGCCACCCCACCCCCTTCCCCATTTAGACCCCTCCTCAGTCGTGGCAATTACACAGGGAAGGGCCTGGACCCCGGGAGAAACGGATCTTCTCCGTTCTGTTTTATCTCTTTAATGGCAGAACGTGTTTTCATTCCAAGCTCAAAAGACAACTTGAGACTCAGAAATGGCACTTCAGAAAGAAACAGTGGTACCTGATGGTTGGAGTAGATTCTTACATTCTAGAAGGTAAATGTTTCACCGAGTCCAGACTTTCTGTTTTTTTCACCCCAAAGTATTATGTAAGCTTCTGGGCACGGGGAGGAAACAGATCAACTCTTTTGGGCCCTTAGTAAAAGAGGACTGAGTGGTTTTCAAATACAGCAGCAGGTGCTCTAGGCCGGCTGCCCTCCACTCCAGCCTTGGAGCTTGGGAGGCAGGTGCTCGATTTGGCCCTGATGCTGCGGCCCAGGGGCCCTGGACATACCCGGCCCCGTCCACAGGTGGGTACAGGGCAGGCACTGGGCCAAGGGCTCTGATTTGTCTCTATGTCCTCCCTGAGAAGGAAAACAAATGCCTACTTGAATGAATGAGTGACTGAAGGAATGAATGACTTATTTCTGAAAACTGGTAATCAGTGTTTTGAGAAAAGGAGAGCCAGGGCATTCCATCTTTCCTTTTAGGAAAACAAGCCAGAGAAGCGCAGAAGGCGGCCATGGGCTGTGACGTCACACGACCTGAAGCCTGGCTTTACCACCTACCTCTGGGAGCTGTTTCCTTCTCATCTTTTTTTTTTTATCAAGGTATGATTTATTAAAGTATGATTTTTATAAAGGTGTGTTACACATTTCAGTGAGTTTTGAAAAATGCATGCACCCATGTAACCCACACACTAGCAGGTATGGAATGTTTCCAGAAAGTTCCATTTTTGCCCTTTTCCAGTCCATTCTCCTCCAGCTCACGCCACGGCCCTTCTGATGTCTGTTACTTCTTCTGCCCTGCAAGCTCTTACACGGGAACCGCATGCGCGCACACGGCTCCTCGGGGCCCCACGCTCGGCCCCGCACTCACCACCCCCCGGTGCTCATCGGCCCCTCCGGGGGCCGGCGGCTTCTCCGGTCCATCCCTTTTCCCTGCCGAGTCGTGTTCCCGTGGATGAAGCGGCCGCGGCTCGAGCCCGTCCCGCGCAGGAGGCCCTGGGGGGCGTCGGGTTTTGGCTGCTGAGAGTGAAAACGCTGTGACCGTTGCTGTGTTTTCGTTTCTCGTTTCCCTCGGGTAAGAGCCTGGGAGGGGACTCCAGGCCACGCGGAGCGCGGGCTCAGCCGCTGCTCACGGGGGTCCCTCTCCATGCTTGCCCAGGCCGGGGGGGCTCTGGTGGCATCAGTCCTCGCTGATAGTTGGTGCTGCCGGTCTCTCTCATGTTAGCCCTTCTAGGGGCGTGGAGGGGATGGTGTTTTCTTGTTTCGTTTTAATTTTTTATTGAAGCAAACTCTGCTCAACAGAGAGTTAACCATTCTAAAGCGCGCAGTTCAGTGGCATTTAGTGCACTCTCCATGTCGAGCGGCTGCCACCTCCATCTAGTTCCAGAACATTCCCATCACGCCCATCCTGCTCTTCTGTCCCCAGGCCCAGCGGCCACTGGCCTGCTTGCCGTCCCCGGGCACCGACCTCTTCTGGACGCTTCCCCCACAGCGTGAGGCTTTCGCGGCGGCGTCTTCCACCCCGCGTGGCGCCTTCGAGGGCCCTCCCTGCCGCAGCACGCGCCGGCACTTGGCTGCTCTTTATGCTGAGCCGTCAGCAGTGCCTGTGCGGGTGGACCCACGTCTGTCCCTTCAGCTGGACGGACATGCGGGCCGGCTGTCCTTCCGGCCGGCGTGAATAGTGCTGCTTGGGTGTGGCTGCAGTTTGCACCCCTCTGGACACAGACGAGTGGCTCGCAGGTGCCTTGGCGGCTGGCTGGCTGCGGTGTGTGACCACGGCGCTCCGGCTCGCCCGGCCGCAAGGCGTTTGTCATCTACAGACGGGATTAGATCCCTTCCTACAGAAGCATCGTGAGGGCAGACGAGCAACGTGGTGAAAAGCCTGGCACGGAAGGGGCGCCCGGCGGGGTGGGCTGCCCGGGGGGGTGGGTCGCCCGGCCAAACCTCGGCCAAGTCCGGGACGCGCAGATCCCGCGGGACAAGCTGGGGACGGCTCCCCTGGCAGCCCCGTGGGAACGGCCCTGGCCCAGGCATCGTGCCTCTTCGCGGGGGCTGCACCCCGGGACCTCGGCCTCGGGGCTCAACCTGGCTCCCAGACGAAAGCATCCTTGAGGGCAAGAGTGGGCTAACGGGGGGACAAAGCGGCAGGAAGGAAGGCGCCAGCGGAAGCTGCGGGGTCCTGGCGACTGGCCACGGCGGGGCCAGGTCAGACGAGGCTTAGGGGATTCCCACCCTGGTTGACGGGAACTTCAACAGCAAAGCAGCCTCCCTGGGGCCAAGGCCACCGAGCTCTACACGGGGAAACGCTGCGTTCCCGTTCTTACACACTCACACACACAGCACAAGCACACACCTGGCACATGCACTCGCACACACAGTGCACACCCAACACACTCACACAGAGCACAAGCACACACCCGGCACACGCACTCACACATAGTGCACACCCGACACACTCACACAGAGCACAAGCACACACCCGGCACACGCACTCACACACTGCGCACACCTGACACACTCACACCCAGCACACACCTGGCACACACACAGTGCACACCCGACACAGTCACACCCAGCACAAGCACACACCCAGCACACACTCGCACACACAGTGCACACCTGGCACACACACTCACACACAGTGCACACCTGACACTCACACACAGCACAAGCACACACCCGGCACACACACTCGCACACACAGTGCACACCCAACACACACACAGCACACACACACCCAGTGCACACCCAACACACTCACACACAGCACAAGCACACACCTAGCACGCACACACCCGGCACGCACACTAACTCAAACACAGCACAAATACACACCCGGCACACACACAGCACAAGCACACACCTGGCACACTTGCACACAGCACACATCCGGCACACACACTCACACAAAGTGCAAGCACACACCTGGCACACACACAGCACACACCCGGTGCACACATTCACAGAGCACAAGCACATACCCAGTGCACACACATACCCAGCGCACACACTCACACACAGCACACACTCACACATGTAGTATTTACACACCCACGTACATCATCCTTCCTGGAGACTCAAGAACTAGGGCAGGTGATGGGCCCCTCTTTGAAATGACAAAAAACAGTGGCTTTTAAGCCAGTCCCACAGCCCCCAAGGCGTAAACCAGCGACTCTTTCACTTAACCCTCAGTAAACTGGGGCCGCGCAGGACCTTCTCGGGGTCCACTGACGTGGGGTATCTGAAATGATGCTGCTCGCCAGGGAGGCTCAGTCTGTGCACGTCCTTCAAGTGTTTATGGAATAGGACATTAATACAAGTTTCCGTGGAAATGTGAAAAATGAGAGCAGTCCGTGCCTGGTGGGCCTTTCCCTCGGTAAACAAAACCCAGGGGATTGGAGGTCCCCGTTATCTGGGCTGACGGAGTGGGCAACCCGCAGGGCCCGCCTCTCCTGCCCTGTTATCTTCACACCCAGATCGCCCGGCCATCCGACGTCTTTAGCTGAGCTGTCACCTCCCCGGCAGGAGCTGAACTATCGGCCCCGGGAAGCGGCCGGGACCTCTGCGGGGCCCTGATAGCAGTCGGCGCCGGTGGCAGCAGATGTGGGAAGTTTGCTTCTCAGCGAGAGACAAGCAGGCCCCCGGCCGGCCGCTTTGATCTCACCTCGGAAGAAAGTTATCATCAGTCCCCGGAATCTCCGCAGTGCCGACAGGAAAGAGAGAGAGGGAAGCGGGGACGGCGGAGGAGACGCCCAGACGCGAGGGCGAGCCCGGGCGGCGGCGGGCGGCGGGGGGCTGGCCGCGGCCTTCCACCCCTTTCCGCCGGCCTGCGCAGGCCCGAGGCTGGGGACGGGCGCCAGGAGCCGGCGCGTCCTGGGAAGGAAGGAAGCCGAGTTATTTCCCCGACTCTTAGCCGTTGGGAGGCCTGTATCCGGCTGCGGGGCTGAGCGTGCAGGCGGGGACTTGGGCTTTCCCGAGAGACCGAGAGACCGTAGGCCTCGCTCGCGGGTGGGGACGATGAGGCGACACTGGAGGGCCGCTGGCGTCTGCTGGAGGGGCCGAGGGGCCGAGCGGGCCGCCTCCCAGAGGCCGCCCGGGCCCAGGCTGAGGGGCCGTCTTGAAAGACGAGTCCTCTCCCGCGCCCACCGTCGTCCACCCGCATCCCTCCAGTTTAGAGGGGCAGTGCTCCTTCTTAGAGGCAAAAACGTGGGCGACGTGGCCAGGTGTCGGGCATTTGCTTTAAAACGCTACAACCCAACTGAGGGAAGGAGAGAAGGAGGGAGGGAGGAAGAGAGAGAAGGAGGGAGAGAGGGAGGGAGGGAGGGAAGGAGTAAAGGAGGGAAGGAGTGAGAGAGAGAAAGAGGGAGGGAGAAAAGGAGGGAGAGAAGGAGGGAGGGAGGGAAGGGGAGAGGAAGGAGGCAGGGAGGGAAGGGGAGAGGGAGGGAGAGGAAGGAGGCAGGGAGGGAAGGGGAGAGGGAGAGAAGGAGGGAGGGAGGGAAGGAGGGAGGGCGGGCGGGCAGGAAGGAAGCGGCGGTCTCCTGGGCGCTCTTCGACGGCTCGCCATCCACGGCTCTGCTCCGTGGCTCTGGGCCTTGTTTTCTGAAGCTTGGGCTCGCCCTGATTTGTCAGCGCTCCTGAGGGTCTGTGAATCCCTCCACACAATCTTAATAATTAGCCGCGGCCTCATCCACCGAGGCAGCCTCCCTCCGTGGCCGCCGCCCAGCCTGGGTGCCTCCCGTCATGCAGGGGCCCCGCGCCCGCCTCGGTGGCTTGGGGAGCGCCTCCCCCTCCCCACTCGCCATAGCCTTGCCCCCTCACCCGGGCTTGCACCTGGCAACCAGAGCTGCTCTCTAAAACGCGCTGTCCCCTGCGCCCAGTCCTCCCCGTGCCCACGTGGCCTCCAGCACTTGGGCCCCAAACTCTCCCTACGCCTTAGGCGCCGGCCCCCGCCCTCCTCTGCCCTGCTCGGACCTGGAGGACAGGCCCCCCGGTAGGCCGCGAGGGGCCTTGTGTCTGGGCCAAAGGGCACGGCCTCCCCAGCGTGGGCACGTGCCCCTCCCAGCGTGGGCACGTGCCCCTCCCAGCGTGGGCACGTGCCCCTCCCAGCGTGGGCATACACCCCCTCCCAGCGTGGGCATACACCCCCTCCCAGCGTGGGCATACACCCCCCCCAGCATGGGCACGTGCCCCTCCCAGCATGGGCACGTGCCCCTCCCAGCGTGAGCATATACCCCCCCCCAGCGTGGGCACGTGCCCCTCCCCAGCGTGGGCATGTGCCCCTCCCAGTGTGGGCACGTGCCCCTCCCAGCGTGGGCATATACCCCCTCCCAGGTGGGCACGTGACCCTCCCAGTGTGGGCATACACCCCCTCCCAGCGTGGGCATACACCCCCTCCCAGCGTGGGCACGTGCCCCTCCCAGCGTGGGCATGTGCCCGTTGCCACAGTCTCCCTGGCCAAGCTTTCCAGGCTTCTTGATTTTTACCAGTCTAAAGTGGGAAAGCGTTTCTAATGTTGGCTCATTTTAATTTCTGATTCTTAGGGACAGTCATCTTTTTCTTTTACTGATTCACTCTTTTTTTAATATACTTCATTTTTTGAAAAATACTTTAGATTACATAAATATTACATAAAAAATATAGGAGATTCCCATCTATCCCCTCCCCCTCCCACACTTTCCCGCGTTAACAGCCTCCTTCATTAGTGTGGGATTTGTTACAATTGATGTGTTTGGAGCATCGCCACTAAGCATGGATTATAGTTGACATTATAGTTTAGACTCTCTCCCACACAATTTTAGAAATTATAACAAAACATATAATGGTCACTATCCATCATTGCAACGTCATGCAGGACAATTCCAATGTCCCAAAAATGCCCCCGTGTTACACTTGTTTTCCCCTCTCCCTCCCCTCAGAACCTCGGGTGGCCACTGCCTCCAGGTCAGTGATAAAAGTTCTTCCATTGCTGGAAGAGCTGTAAGTCCACAGTAGAATAACAGTAAGTCCACTCTAGTCCGCCGTTCATTCCCCAGCCCTGAGGATTCTCCTCCTCTATTGGGAGGGGGCTTAGATCCCATGAGGCTGATGGATGGGACTTGCTTGCAGCTGCAGACTCTCTCTGTTCCTTGGGATGGGCCTTGTCCATCATCATCTCCTCGTTAGTTGTCCTGGGTGAGTCCAGTGAACTGGACAGTGGGTGTGGCAACTCTGCTGAGAGTCAGGGCCCAGCTGGCACTTGGACGGACCAAAGAGTTAAGTCTCTTACTATCAACTCTAGTACTAACTATAGGTTCATATAGAAGGGGCAGAAGAGCCGGGGGTAGGGAAACCACAACTGAGTTCAACTCTGTCCCACTGGGGAGCATAAATTCCAAAGTAGGGCCCACTGGCAGGACACCAAACTCCTGAGCTGGCAGCCCTGCCTACAGTGTCTGGATGTCTCCAGAGCCCTCAGGAGCACCCCTATTTGAGGCAATGTTTACCGTGGCAGTCAGTATCGATTGCCTCTTTACATCTCCTCTTCTGCGTCTCGTCTCCCATAACCTTGGCCCAGGTTCCTATTGCGCTGCTTCTCTTTGCTGGCTCGGGGAGTCGGGCAGGTGCCCTGGACGCCGGGCCTTCACCTGAATGGCTGTTGCAAACCCTTTCTTCTGCCTTTCATTTCCATTTGTTTGTGGTCCTCAGAGTTGTACGGAGGTTTTACATTTTCTTGTATCAAGTTTTATGTCTTTGGCATTTTCTCTTGTTTGAGAAGGCTCTCCTGTGCCGGGTCTGTTCGTTCTTTCCATTTCAGCTCAAGCACGATTCGCTCAACGAATAAATGGCTATCACCAGCTACTGTTGTGCACTTGACATTGGAATATATAAGTTCTGCCCTTTAAAGAGAAAAGGAAATAGGGATGATACCTATCCCACAGTCTCACGGTGCCGTCACGAGAAACAAGCACAAGGAGCGGCGTGGAAACCCTTGGGCGCGTGTAGACAGCAAGGCCACACTAACACGGCTGCTTCTCTCTTCTCTCTTTTCTATCAGATTTCCCCAGGCCAACCGTAAGATTTCTCCCAAAGCAAGAGGTGTTAACTCCTCATAGGAAGTCGGTTTATTCTGTTTGAAATCCTTGCTCATATTAATAATCATAGCTGGCATTTAATAAGCCCCTACTGTGTGCGAGAAACTTTGTAGTCTCTTTAAATTATTGTCTTTATTTTACAGACCAGAAACCCGAGGGTCTGAGGTGGCCCGTGCTCTGCCCAGGATAATAAGCTCAGTGCTTACTGCTTAGAAATCGACCTTGAACCTGGACGGGCTGATTGCCATGGGAGGCTTTATCCACCCTCTCCGTCCCCTCTAGCTCGATACCTAAACTTGGGGCTAGGTTTTTTATGTTTTTTTTTTTAGCTGGGTTTTGAAAGAATATTATCTTAAATATGATTTTGACTGTACAAACCCTTGGCTATTCTTGTTTTTAAGAAAAGGAAGAAGAAAACTGATTCTGGATGACATTACTGGCAAAATTTCATACCACCACTTACGTAACTCCCAGATCCCCTTAACGATCGTTTCAGAAGTTGCCTTTGAATTCAGATCACACACAAGCTCCCACCTTGCCCGTGGCTGGACTGTTCGTTTCCTGGCATTTTAGGAACAAGGACGCCTGCTGCTGACGGCAAAGGTAAATGGCCGGTGTGCCTGGTCGCTCCTCTCTCGCTGGAGAGTCAGGCATGCATGGAGGGACACAGAATTAAGGGAACTCAGGAGAGCAGGGCAGGATGTGGGCAGTCTTCACGGTGCGTCTCCACCCCCCTCCCTGCGGTATTTTGGGGGACCCTGTCCTGGGCAGGGAGGAGGATGTGACCTGCACGCACCCGGTGGAGGGCTTGCTTGCCCACAGTCAGAACCCACCGATGTGTGCAGAATTCTGCATTGTCTTCGGGCTGGAGGGTGAGGCCAGCTGTAACTCTCGCCCGTTTTCCCACAGGTTTCCAGTAAGCCCCTGGGCCCGGGTTGGGGTCACACCCCAGACGGCCGGGTTTCCTGAGTTGTGTGTTTAGTGACCTCGAGGGCAAGGGAAGAGGCGTGTGGCTGCGTTAGCGTCGTTACCCCTGCATTAGGCAGGCTGAGGTGCCAGGAGGAGCGGGTAACGGCACGCTTCGCAGCGAAGACAGCCCCGCTGGTCGGGATTCATCAGGGGTCACGGCGCCCGCGGAGGGGCCCCAGTGGGAGCTGTTACATGTGGCCTGGAAAGCTGGGAGCTCAGATGCCCCCAGTTGGCCACCTTCTTCCCAATACATCAGCTAACACAGGGGATGGCACTTTGCTGCAACTGAGTTTAGAGGTCCACGCTCACGTCTTCACTGTTCCTGCTGCGGACGCTTGCGTTCCGGCCACCAAGCGACCGGTTGCCCCTCTTTGGGTACGATTACCACTTATTGGTTCAGACAGGCCAAGCTGCTGTAACAAACAGACCGCAGCCTCAACCGCTCGTCCAGCAACGCGGATGTCTCCTCATGTGACAGCACAAGGCACGAGGCGGGGCCCTCGGCTCCACGTTGTCTGCGGGGACCCAGGCTGTGGGGTCCACCGTCTTCCACGAGCGGCCTCGGGCACCGCCATTCCCGACAGCTGGCGGGTGGGCAGGCGCTGGGGGAGGACGAAGGAGGGGCTTGGCGGGTCAGGCGCGGTCGCTCTTGCTCACCATGTATGGTGCATGGAACATGGCTGACTGTAGTTGCAAAGGAGGCTGGGAAATGCAGATTAGTGTCTGCCAGGAAGAGGGGAGAACGGAGAGCGACCTCCCATGGGATTCTCCCCGAGTGTGTGGTCACGGGGGTCTGTGAATCACGGTGCCCTGCCCCCTCTAACCCAGGCCAGGGCGTGGGACCCCAACTTGGCCAAATGGGCTTTTGCTCCTGCACGTTGTACATGGGAGTGGCATTTGCCAGGAGAGGTGAACTCTGCAGCAGATTAATCCAGCGGCCGTGCAAGACCTGGGAGCGCTTCCTGCCTCAGTGGTCCCTGTAGCCCCCTGGCTCCCAGGACATCCTCCGGGAAAGGCCAGCTGGGTCCCAGAGTCAAGTCGCAGGGCGGGGCCCGCTGGGATGCACAGAGACGCCGGCGGAGCTGCTCGGCCCTGTCCCCTCTCCCCTTGGCCCAGTGTCCTGGCCTGTGGCCTCGAGGCTCACGGTCTCCTCGCCCTTCTGAGCTTCTGCACCGCTGGTCCCGCGTCCCAGCTCTCACCCCTCCACTTCCTGGACCCCCACCCGGGCAACAGCAGAGGGAGGGTCCGCAGCAGGCTGAGTGGCCGGGAAGGAGGCCGCAGAGCTGGCAGTAACCGGAACCCGGAACCACGCTGTTTTTAATGACTCTCAGTTGATGTCCCCACCAGGGCAGGGTGGCAGCCTTCTGGGGCTGGTCGATCCCCATGGTATAAGCCTCGGAGCCGCTTGGCCGGGTGATGACGACTCTGATGTGATAAGCATCGTCCAAGACAAACATCCAGGAGGGAGGCCGGTTTTTCAGGCTGTGCCAACGACGTGTTATTAGAAGCAGGGGGATAAAAGGTAAGGACGTGTTGGGCCGAATGTCAAGATCAGCTTCCCTGAAGGCACTTAGCCAGCCTCTGAAGACCTGCTTCTCAGCTGCGAGGTAATCAGACCCCACCTGCAAGGCGGCAGCTGGCACCAGGCCGCAGAGGGCAAGCAGTGCTCTCAGTGTTTTTAAAGCCTTTATCTAATTTCTTGAACTGAAGTTTTGAAGAAAAATGTGGCTCTCTCTAGACGTGTTGCAGCACACTTGCCCTGAGTCAGTTCCTGACACGTAAGTCATAAGAATGTTTGCTACGTCGGCGTTTGGGCTTTCTGCACGTTGAACCCCCAGATCCCCACAGGGCCGCTCTCAGTCTCCCGACCCAATCTCCCAGAGCCTTTCTGCAGGCTCAGGTGACAAAATTCAGCAACTGCTTAACGAGCAAGTTTCCTGCGCTCATGGAGCGTCATTCCAACAGGACGATCTGGGTAATCCCAGGGCAGGTGAGCAGATCAGCCTCTCTCCTCTTTCACCAGCAGAAGCCCGGGGAGAGGCGAAGTGGCTGAAGGACTCAGTTTCCCTGCTGTCCCTGCAGCTACGACAGTCAAGTGACCCTGTTTTGGCCAACGAGATGGACGCAGATGCTCCTGGGTGGGACTTGCTACGGGAATAGGCTGATCCGGCCGTGACACTTGACCTTTGTCTTGCCACCTTGCAACCAGGAGGACAAAAATCACATGGAAAGTACAGAAGGGCGGGGAGGGAGAAGGGGCCTCCAGAATGCTTGTGACACAAGCAAAACAAGCTCCTTAGTAGACATCGTCATTGTTAGGTTTCTGTTCCTGCTTTCTGAACACAACTCGGATTGTGAGAGCAAATAATCCAGATTTTTTTTCCATTGCAGATCACATGATCTTTTTCTTTTTTAGATTTATTTTATGTATGTATTTCTCCCCACCCCCTTGTTGTTTGCACTTGCAGTGTCTGTTCATCTTCCTTGTTTCTTTAGGAGGCACGGGGAACTGAACCCAGGACCTCTGATGTGGGAAGGAGGCGCCTAATAGTGTGAGCTACCTCTGTTTCCTGCTTGTGTCTCTCATTATGTTTTTCTTCTTGTGTGTGTGTCTTGTTGCATCATCTATTTTTTAAATAAGACTTATTTTTTATTTATTTATCTCCCCTTACCCCCTTCCAGTTGTCTGCTATCTGTGTCCATTCACTGTGTGTTCTTCTGTGACCGCTTCTATCCTTATCGGCGGCACAGGAATCTGTGTTTCTTTTTGTTGCGTCATCTTGTTATGTCAGCTCTCCGTGTGTGTGGTGCCATTCCTGGGCAGGCTGCACTTTCTTTTGCACTGGGCGGCTCTCCTTACGGGGCGCACTTCTTGCACGTAGGGCTCCCCTACGCGGGGGACACCCCTGCATGGCACGGCACTCCTTGCGTGCATCAGCACTGCGCATGGGCCAGCTCCACATGGGTCAAGGAGGCCTGGGGTTTGAACTGCGGACCCCCCATGTGGTAGGCGGACGCCCTTTCCATTGGCCAAGTCTGCTTCCCTGTTGCGTCATCTTGCTGTGTCAGCTTGCCACGCTTGCCTGTCATGCCAGGTCCCTGTCTTCTTTAGGAGGCTCCGGGAACTGAACCAGGACCTCCCAGGATGTCATCAACCGCCTGAGCCACATCCGCTTCCCACACAATCCGTTTTTAAATGACAGTCTTGTTTTTCTTCCTCTTGCTCTGCTCAGGTGGTTGCTGATGGCAGCGTAACTGAAGCAGCGTTGCTCTAACACTTCAGAAGCTCTGCATGGCATCCTCAGGGGGCTTCTCCTCAGCTTCTGGCAACCTCGTTCTTCCAGGCCCCTCCTCTGCGGGCGCCCGTGGGTCGTGACTTTCCTCTACGTGATCTCCTTCTCTGTGGGCCACACGTCCTTTAGCAGGCCCTGGGTCCTTGCCTCCTCTCCCCCCAGGCCACCACGGAGTGCCCGGCCCGTGGGAAGCGTTCATTCCGCGCTCGTGGGGTGATGACGCGTGGACGGGAGGAAGACTTTCAAGGCCCTTCCTTCAGGGAAGCAGCATTTGAAACTTCTTTTGCTTCCTGTCAACGCAAATCCTTTGGGTCCACCACGGCTGCTCGTCCTTCGCTGCCTCTCAACTGCTTTGAGCACCCCGCCTCTGTTCTCTCGTCCTTGACTTTCCGCTCTCTGCGATGGGCCTCCCCTCCTGCCTTTCCCACACTGCCCACCTTCCTGGGGTCCACTTCATTCCCCATCTCTCCCTCCGTGGAGTCTTCCAGTCATGCCACCCCCCTCACCAAAACCCCAGAGCATTTCTTACCTTGGCGCTCGCTCGTCACTTCATCTGGCACCTTCCAAGGAGTACGGGGTGGAGACGGGCATTGGTGGGAGCGGAATCAGCAGGGAGCGTCACACCAAAAGGGAGGTCATCCTTCCGAGAGCCTGCCTTGGGGCCACCCAGTCTGACCCCCCGCGCTGTCCTCCACCAACACGCACCTTCCCGCTCGCGCTTCTCCAGCCTCCTTCCTAGTCTTCAGGCACGCCCAGGACGCACCTAGCGCAGGGTCTTGGCGCTGGTTTCCTTCGCCTGGAGCTCCCTTCCCTCCATGCTTGCTTGGTCCTGCTCCGAGGTCCTTTCCTCCAGGGGCACTTCCTTGACCGCCATATTGAAAACGGCAGCCCACCCCCGGGGCAGATCCCATCCCTTTCCAGCTGTGTTTCTCTTGGTGGCACTTGTCACTATCTGATACACTTCGTATCGTTCGTCTTCCCCACTGGAATATTGCTCCTGAGAGCAGGGGTTTCGTTATGTGTTAAATTCACCCAATGGCTAGAGGAGTACTTGCATAGAGTAGGCTTTCAATAACTATTTGCTGAATTAATGAATGAATGCACCCAAAAGAAAGAAAAGATAACATGTCACACACTTTCTGTATTGTAAACTTCTTCCCCAAACCGGCTCAAATCCTACTTATTGTTTTGTTCTGGTTATCTATTACTACGTAACAAACCACTGCGAATGGCGTACACGACACTGACTCTATTGTACGGCGTGGATCCGCGTGGGGCCCCCTGGGTGGTGCCTCTGCTCCCTGCAGTTTCCACCGAGGCTATCTGTGCTCGGCCGGCAGATGTGCTCTTCGGGAGGGCCCGGGGGGGCTGCACTCTCATGTCCGGTGCCCGGCCAGGTTGACCAGAAGACTGGGGACTCTGAAGCGCAGTGCCTACATGGCCACCTCTCGGGTGGGAGCCCCGGGGTAGCTGGGCTTGTGTGGCAGCTCCAGGACCCAACAGCGAATGCTCCAGTGAACGAGGTGGAGGCTGCACGGCCTCCAGACCCAGCCTCAGCAGGTGCATCGCATCTCTTCTGTCACACTCCAGCAGCTGAAGCAGTCACACGCCGGCCTGGAATCAAGACCCCGTCTCTGGAGGGGAGGGGTCTCAGCGGGTTGAGGTCTTGCTTTAAGGCCTCCACCTCCTCCAGAGCCTGAGTCACGGCCTTTCTACGAGCAGCGTCTTCTCTCCAAACCCAAAGTGCTCTCTGCCTCTTCATAACTTTAGTAACGCATAATATTTGGCATTATCAATGCACTTATTTGGCATTCATTCATCTTCTCCCCAGTTTTGCTGTGACCACCTGGATTGTCACGGAGACAATCAAGGTTGGACTGGAGACAAACGTTGCCTGACACCAGAGGCATCCTACAGCGCTGGATCTCTGCTGCCACCTCCCTCTTACCCTGCTGTTTCTCCAGCTCCCCCGTCCGAGTGCTGACCAGGCCCGGCCCTGCTTAGCTCGGTCGTTTTTCATTTTCAATCCCTTTTTTATTTTTTTATCTCTAGGGAGGCAATATTTACAAGGTTTAGAAGCCTGGCCTTTGAAATCAGAGATTCCAGTGCTTCATTCGTAGCTCTGACTCTGACCAGCTGTGTAAGGTCAGGCGAAGGCCTTAAGCCTCAGCTTTCTCATCTGCGAAATGGTCATTCGGTGAGCATTAAGTGATTGAACGCAGAGAAGCCTCCACTCGTGTATAATTGCTTTTGAAAGTGGTACCCGCCGCCGTCATCGGAGTCATCGTTGTCGTCGCAATCCCCGTGATTGTCTCTACGTCTTTATTTAGCCTCGGGTAGAAGTGGCTCCTCATCTAATAAACCCCAGCGCTAGGGGTCCAGGCAGAGGGAGTGCTGCCAGGGCGCATTTAAACAAGGGGAAGGAGAAATGGGAAAGGAGAGTGTAGAAACTAGGCAGTCTACAGGAAGCCTTCCGGCTATTTCAAAAACAGACTGTATCAAAAACAGCACAAGAAAAGAGCAAGCGGATGGTGGTGCAACCTCTGGCCAAAGAGGAAAGGCGGGCAGAGGTCGTCTTCCGGGAAGCGTGGCGGGGCCGGCGGCAGGATTTCCACTCCTGGAGATGCCGCGGCCGTCCCGGCCCAGCCCTGGACCCTCAGATCTCAGCGACGGCAGAGAAACTTCCGACTTCCTTAGGACGTGCTTCTCGTCGGACACAAAGCGTGATGTGTCACACAAGCCCACAATTGAGCGCTCGCACAGGGTGGGCGGGGGGTGGAGGAAGACTAGAAGGAAATACACCAAGCTGTTAATAGCGATAATTTCTAGGATAAACGTGTGCTCCTTTTATAGTCAGGAGCAGGCAACCCAGAACACTTTACAGAAGATCCGCCTTCCAAGGACGTGACGCCCCATGATGGAAAATGGGGTGATCTCTGAGATGTTCCGGGGACCTTTGAACGGGTTCCCTTCCTTTGCTGACAAAGGAGCTCTTTCAAGATGATATAAATGGACTTTCTGCCTCATTTACCCCACAGCATTTGGAGAAGGAGTCTTGCCATACTTACGTTAATTTTTGTCAAATTTTGTTGATCCTTGTTGATGAGCAGAATGCCTGGGTCCCTCGTAAATTGCTTTAAAAGTTCGGCTTTTTCCCTCCGAAACTCACCTTGAACGCTGCCTCTGCCAGCTCCTGCTCTGGGACCATCAGCAAATCAACCTCTCCATGCCTCAGTTTCCCCGTGTGGGACATCATATCAGGGTTGGGTTTACGGAGCTGGGGAGGAGGGGACGGGACGCCGTGCGCTACCCCTTTTGCCATGCTCCCCGTCCAGTGACTCGGGACACTTGAACAGGCACCTTCCCAGCCTAAACCTCCCGACATCTGCCGTCTCCCTTCCAAGAGGTCCCGGCCCCTGTGCCTTCTCCGCAGCCCCCGCCCCGCTCTGCCCTGACCACAGCCGCCCCGCGGCTCTGCCCACTCTCGCTCTCGCCCGCCGTCTCTGTCCCGCTGGGAGCTAGAGCAGCCCCCTAGGATTCAGATGGGCTCTGCGCCGCGTGCCCCCAGTCCTCCCCACATCCGGAGGAAGCGCAGACGCTCTGTCTCCCTGTGCCCGCGACCCTGGGCCCGCCCATGGCGTGCTGGCTGGCGTTGCGCACAAGCCCTTTCTCCTCCTCACCCTGGAAAGCCACGCCACAAGGCTCCGTCTCTCCCCACAGGCAGGAGCTGAGGGCCCCAGGCTGGGGGCACGGCCCCCCTGGCTCGTCCCCTTGTCAGGGCGGCACCCCCAGGCTCTGGAAGTTTCTAACTCCCTCCCGTGGGAGACGCATGTGGGAACATGGAGGCCGAGCTTGGCCCGGCTGGCCCGCTGGGTGGCTGCCGTCCCTGGCCCCCTGCCCACAGCTCCCCCCCAGGCTGGGGTGCCACAGGGGCCAGTGGTCAGCAGGATCAGGGCCAGCGGCGGCCCCGGGGCACTGCCCACGGGGTCCCGGGCACTCTACCAGCCTTTGATCTTCTGTGGGTGCAGGTGACCCCAAGAGGCACCGGGCTGAGGAGGCTGCGCTGCTTCTGTGCAAACAGGCCTGCTCGTCTGCATGGGCACCTGCTCTGAGCTGCCGAAACCCAGGCAGCGAGGGCTCTGGGTGGAACCAGCACGCCCGTGGCAGCGGCCGGGAGCCGTGGGGGCGGCGAGCGGCCGGGGGAGCTGCGCAGGGGAGGGCTCACCGCGGGGGCCAGGATGCCCTGTCCAGCTCCCTGGGTGGCAGAACCTGGTTTCTTCCCTGCCACGGCTGGAGGAGCAAGACTACGGAGACAAAACGTCAGGGCGCGAGAATGTTCCAGAAGCGCCAAGTGCCATCACCACTAGGGCTTCCCACGAGCCGACCCCCACCCAATTGTCTCCAGGATCTGCAAACAGCCCCGCGAGCTAGGGACGCCTGTGCCCCGCTCCGGAGGTGGGAAAACAGGGATTCGGGACACCAAGTCCCTTCTGCTCGTCATCGAGCAGCCGGTGGGTGACGCCGCGTTTGGCCCAGGCTGACGCTGCTGTCCACTCACGGCGATGCTGGACTTTTATCTGGAAGGACAAGCGGGTGGAAGGAGGGGTGGCCCCATCAGCACCCTGCGGCACGGTTAGCGCTGAGCGGCCGCGTGCTGGCGGGACTGGCGGCTTGTCCGAGCCGCGCGGCCATCTGGCTAGGCTGGCGTCCTGCTGAGAGCCGGCCCAAGGGCGGCTGGTGACTCAGCTTGAGCTTCGACGCCCTCACGCTTCGGCGTTGGAGACCCCGTAATCACATCCGGGTAAAGCTCAGGGTGTGGGGCGAGGAATTCCCGTCTATCTAGTTCTTTAAAACAGTTCTACAACTATTTCGGCACCTGGCATCGAAGCAGCGTTCAGTTGGCGCCTGCTTGGACGAAAGCGTCAGGTCATCAGAATTTTTATCAGCAGGAAAGGCAGGAGGAAGCGGAAACGACGTGGGGGCCTCCCCAGCTTTTCCTAGGAAACGGCATTCTTTGTTTGCTCCGCACGACTGAGTCGCCACCGTAGAAATCACCACCGGGGAGACAGCAGGATTCAAGGGAAGGGCTTGTGGTTTGGGGAGAACATCAGCGCTTTGCCGCCGCTGGCCTGCAGGCCGTGCGTCCCAGCCTCTTCCGCCGAGAAGGCTGGGGACTTTGTTCTCTGTAGTTCACCCTGAAATTGGGCTGAGAAGGAAGTCGCAGCGCTTGCCTCCTGCCTGTGATCACTTTTTAAGGGAGACAGAATCACCTGCCTTCTGGGGAGCGCAGAGCTGCTTCCCGCTTGTGTGCCCACCTCCTGCTCCACACCTCCTCTCCGAGGCCTGCCCAGCCCCTCCTGCAGCCGAGTGGGGGGTACAGGGATGGGGGGGTGCAGGGCCGGCCCAGGGGTGAAGCATGGGCAAGGCACCTGCTCAGCGGAACAGGTGGGGCGGGGGGATGGGAAAAGAGACGCTGGGGCTGCACGTGGGGTCTGGGATCAGTGGGCGGGACCCACTTATTTATTCTACCACCAAGCCCTGTCCTCAGAGGCCCAAGGAGCCTCCTTTTTGCTCCCCTGGAAATTTTGTGGATTTTAAAAACCATTTCTTTATGCTCCCCATGTCCCCACCAAGGAGGTTCTAGCAAGCAACTGAGGACTTCAGAGCAGGAGAAGCCAGGTAATGTGATGGCCGGTTATCCCCCAGGGATGCACAAAGCGCATTTTAAATTAGAGAATAGACACACATGTGCGTTTACTTGCAGGTGTGTTGATGCAACAAAACATGCACTTCTGGGCTCACCTTTCTTTTTTGACGTGTTTCCCTTTTCCTTTTTGCATAACCATGTCCAAAAGGCACCCTTGTGATTTCAAGTGTCTGCTTCTCTAACGTGGCAAGGGCGTCCTCTCCTCAGGACACCTGTGTTCACGAGAGCCCCGGTGCCCAGGGCAGGCCCCAGCCATGGGGGGCTGGATAACATAGAGGACAGCCAGTTAAATCTGAATTTAAAATGAGCATCAGCAAACACTTAGCGTAAGTGCGCCCCGTGCACAATTGTTCATTGTTTACCTGGAATTCCTGTTTAAGGGACGTCCTGTGTTTGCCTTGGCTCTACCTGGCCACCTCCCCTGGCCACCCTGCCTGGCCACGGGAGCCCAGGGCTCAGACCAGGCTGCTCAGGCCTGAACCCCAGCTCATCCGCGTGCAAGCTGTGTGGCCCCAGGCCAGTTCCCTCACCTCTCTGTGACTCCGCCTCTGCCCCTGTACACGAGGCTAATCATGGTCCTTGCCAGATGGGGTTTTGGGGAGCCGAAGGGAGCAGGGGGCGCTGAGGAGTGTGCCTCCACCGGGCGGTGGGTCGGCTCCAGTCGTGGCCGTCCAGCCCGGGGTCACGGCTGTGTCCTCGGCACTGGGCTTGCCCCTCCGTGGGGATGGCGAGGAGGCACCCGTCCACGGGGATGGGGGCTACGCCAAGCCCCCCGCTCTGAAGGGGGGCACCGGGGGCAGGCGAGGGGCAGGAGCGGGAGGTTTTCCTTCTCTCACCAAGCCTTGGCCGGCCGGTGGGGGAGCCCACGCTGAGGCCACTCCCCGGGTCTCAGGGAACTTTCCAGAAATGCCCCAGCCCCATGACACCTGTGCTTAAAGCGCGCCCTCCCTGGGGTCCCCACGTGCGGCCAGCGCTGAGCCTTTCATGGCGGCAGCCAGTCCCGCCGCATGGGGGAAGGGCCGTCCTGCTCCTCGGCCCAGCAGCGCGGGGGCGAAGCTCCTGCACCTGCTGGCCCGGGGCCGCAAGGGCCCCCCCAGAGAGCCCGAGCCGCTGGGCCGCGCGAGACGCACGCTGGACGCGCACAGGGACGCCCGATTGCCCTGAGGCGGCGCCATGCATTCACACTTCCTCCGCCAGGGCGCTTCCCGACATCTCCCCTAATGCTTGATAATATCAGACTTGACGGCGCTTGCCAAGCTGATGAGCAAAAAACGGCACCAGATGAAAAAGAATCGCACGGACGGGCGAGATCTCCAAGATAAATCGTGGCGGGAGAGAAATGATTTGCAGGATTTTAAAGGCAAGTTTGCTGCCAGACAAAGCAAATTGCAGAGCACCGGGGCAAGCTGAGACCCCCCACACCCGGCAATACCCACGTATGCCGAGGGGGGGCACATCCAGAGGCAGAGGGGCCAAGTGGGGGTGCTCTCCTGGCCGGAATATTCTAACTTCTTAATTAGAGATTAATTTTCTAAAAGTTCAAAGGAAAATTATACACACTCACACACAGGTATGCACAGATGAGTGTATGAGAGAGGAGAGGCAGGGGAAGGAAGGAAGGAAGGGAGGGAGGGAGGGAGGGAGGAAGGAAGGAAGGAGACGACGGATAAGCGAGTTTAGTGAAACGCTGGCATTCGGGGTTCGGGTGAAGCGCACCCAGAAATTCTCTGTCCCATTCTGGCGACTTCCTGGAGGCCTAAGGTTTGGTGTCGGGTGCCCTCGAGGGGCCCCCGCCTGTCCAGGCGCGGTCAGTGCTGAGCCCACGGCCGGAGGCTGGGCAAATCTGCACCCCGGTCACGCCCGGCCGTCCTCTCTGTCCCCCTCTGTCCTCTTCAAAGGCAGTCCTGTGTGAGCCAAAATGCCCCCGGGGCCTGCAGTTCAAAGGCGCTGGAGCAGCTCTGCTGGCGGGGATTTGGGCGGATCACCCAGGCTCCGCGTCGCACGCAGCGGGTGGCGCGGGCCTCAGGTGCGGGGTGGCCTTTGATAAACGTGAGCCCTTTAAAGACCCCAACAAATTGCCGGGCGGCCAGCTGTGCTGACCAGGAGGGGGCCACTGCCGGCCCTTTCTTTCCAGTCCCAGGAAAACAAACCCTGGATATGCCCCGGGCCCAGGAAACTCATCAGGAGGGGCTTGAACTTCCCGCAGCTTCCAGGGACAGAGGGGGCGCCAGGAGCCGCGCCACGCGGACGTCCGCCTGGGTCGCCGCGGCCTCCCACAGTCCTCCTCGCCTTGGCTGCTGTCAACCGCCGCACCGGGCGCTGCGGAGCCGGCTGCGTGCAAATGCTCTCACGGATTACACCTGATACCTCCAGGGGAAGCTTCTAGACCTTCCTCCCACCTGAGCGTCCAGCCCCATCGTTCCCGACCGCTGGCCCTTCTCTCCCCCCTCACTCATCTTGGCAGCCGCCCGGACCCGGGTCCCCCCTCCTGCCCACGTTCTCCTCCCGTTGACCGTGTGTTCTGCACAGGCCCAGATGGGCGGCCCCCACTTTCAGGGAGGCTGAGAACCAGAGACCACGCCACAGAGGGAGGCAGGGCAGGCCGAGCGGGGCCAGGCCAGAGGCGGGGAGGTGGGGGCGGCGCCCAGCTGGCTCTCTGGACCCTGACCCCCATCTGTTGGCCAGATTAGCACAGTGTGTGTGAGTGCACGTGTGAGCACGCGTGTGCAGGCATCTGTGAGCACGTGTGCAGGGGTCTGTGAGCATGCATGTGCGTGCACATGTGAGCATGCACCTGTGAGCACATGTGTGCATGTGTCTACGAGCACATGTGTGCATGCACATGTAGGCGTGCACGTGTTAGCATGTGTGAGCATGCATGTGTGAGCACACATGTGCAGGCATGTGTGACCATGCAGGTGCAGGCACGTGCCGTGTGTCTTCCAGCCGGGAACAGGAGCCGAGCGGGGGGGCCCGCGGTGGACCTGCTCTGCTCGGATGAGCCTCCCCCTGCGCCGCAGCCCCGACACTTTAAAGTGCAGGGTGGAGGGTGTGGTGAGGCCCGGCCGGCTAGGACCGCCTTGAGCTTCTGAGAGAGGGCGGGTGTGCGGCTCGTGCGCCCACTTCGCGTGTTTGTTGAGTGCGCGTCCCGTGCAAGGCAGTCGGGGGCGGCGAGCCGGGCCGGCAGGTGGGGGGCGTGGGAGCCGGCTCGCGCGCGTCACAGGAACCGAGCGCCAGGTGCGCAGGGCGTTTGTGCGGCAGGCTTCAAACTCAGCCACTAGTAAGCCATAGACTGTAAGCTTACACCCACCGACGTATATTCAAAAAGGGAATAAATACTCAAGTCATTGCATGCTTCCGTTCTATTGCATTTCACTCTTACGTGTGCTCGTGAGGCATCTGTGGGGTGGAGACCCTGTAGAGTGGGGTCCCCCTGTGCAGCCACCCCAGAGCAGCTTAGCTTGAACTGCCACGTGAGAGCATTTGCACCACGGTCGTGGGAGGGACGGGGAAAGAGGGAAGCAGGCCTAGTTTATTGCTCGTTAATTGTCGAGACTTAAGAACATGACGGGAAAATGCTCATGCAGAATAAACTAAAAAAATACCCCTCCCCCCAGCGCGCCCAGGCTCAACGTGACACCCAGGCAGGAGGCGACTCCAAGCAAAACCGCACGTGGCCGACGGCACCCTGAAGACGCGGACGTGCCATCACCCAGACAGGAGGCGACAGGAGAGTGTGTGCCATTTCCTCTCTTCCTCCTCGTTGACACCAGCCCCTGTGCTGGCAGTACCGGAGGAGTGACTGAGGCTCCAGCGCTGCGCAGGGCGAGCCGCGCGACCTGCCTCCACCTGGCCGGGGCGCCCCGTGGGGTGGTACTGGCTGCAGGGGCCCAGAGGGGACGGTGATGTCGGCCGTCGTGTCACTGTACGGAAAGCTCCAAGCACAGATGAGACAGACACAGCCCACGCATGTCACCTGCAGACGCTTACACATCCTTCACATGTCACATGTGGACTCTTACACATCCGTGTTCCTTTACGTGTCACGTGTAGACTCTTACACAGTCGTGTCCCTTCATATGTCATGGGCAGACTCATACATCCATGTCCCTGTACCGTGTCACCTGCAGACTCTTATACATCGTGTCCCTGTACCATGTCACCTGCAGATGCTTACACATCCATGTCACTTTGTGTCACGTACAGACTCTTACACAGCCATGCCCCTTTACATGTCACGTGCTGACTCTTACACAGCCCTGTCCCTGTACTGTGTCACATGCAGACCCTTACACATCTGTGCCCCTTTACGTGTCACCTGTAGACTCTTCCACAGCCCTTGCCGTCACCACTGTGCTATGATTAGACCCGGGATCAGAGAGGGTAGCCTCCTTGCCCAGCGTTGCCCAGCACACCTCGGGAGTCCTGCCTCCACTGCACCCCCCACCGCTACAAGCCTGAGTGCCTGCTCCGGTCTGGCGTCCAGTCCCCCAGCGCCGCTGCCCCTTGCCCGGTGTGAATGTCCACCTCCCTCCTGGGGCTCCTGACCTCCTGCGGCCTTACGTTATCTGCGGCTCTTCTCCTGTGAGGCTCGGCTCTGACTTCCCGGCGAAGGCTCCCGTGGTATCCTGAGCTCCTCGCTGTTTCTGAGCACCTGCTGGCGCTAGGGACAGTCGGGACTGAAGCTGGGGCCCCAGCGGCACCGAGCTGGTGGAGGGGAAGGAGGAGCTGGGCTCCGGGCCCAGGGGGCTTCCCGCCAGGAGGATGCGGACCCCAGCACCCCAGGAGAGCAGCCACAGCCCAGGAGAGCAGCCACAGCCCTGCCGCAGCTTCCAGGAGCGGGTGCTGCACCCGGCTCGGCTGGGGGGCATCACAGAAGGCGCTGCCTTTTGCCAGGTCATGTGGGTCTCCCGTCACGAGAGCCGCGTGAGTGGGTGTTAAGCCACCTGGTTTTTATGCCAGCGACTCACACTTTTTATTTATTTATTTATTTATTTATTTATTTCTCTCCCTCCCTCCCCCCCCCCCCCGTTGTCGTTGTCTGCTGAGTCTTCTTTGTCCGCTTCTGTTGTCAGCAGCACGGGAATCTGTGTTTCTTTCTGTTGTGTCATCTTGCTGCGTCAGCTCTCTGTGTGTGCAGCGCCATTCCTGGGCAGGCTGCACTTTCTTTCGTGCTGGGTGGCTCTCCTTACGGGGCGCACTTGCGCGTGGGGCTCCCCTACGTGGGGGACACCCCTGTGTGGCAGGGCACTCCTTGTGCGCATTAGCACTGCGCATGGGCCAGCTGCACACGGGTCAGGAGGCCCGGGGTTTGAACCGTGGACCTCCCATGTGGTAGACGGATGCCCTATCCCCTGGGCCAAGTCTGCCGCCAACTCACACCTTTTTCTTAATACAGAGTGGCTGCAGGAAATGCCTCTCTAGGCGGGTGTCCTGCGGGGCCACTTTGCCCTCTGCCCCAGGGGGACTTTAGCCAGGTGAGAAAGGACAGGCGGGGGTGCAGGCGTGGCCGGGGCGGGGGCGCCAAGGGTGCGAGGCCTCCTGGTCAGCAAAGCCGCCCCGGCCACCTCCTCGCAGCCAGGCCAGCGGAGGCCCGGGGGACGCAGGCTGGTGCGCGACGGGCGGGCGAAAGGGGCGTGTGTGCGCGTGCGCGCCGCGTGTTCGCGGGTGCCTGTGTGTGCGCCGCGTGTTTGCTGTGTGCGCGTGTGCGCCCGAGGGCGCCGCGTGTCGCGGGGTCCTGCGCCCCTTCCCGGCCGCGCCCCGCAGGCGCCCGCAGGCCCAGGCCCCCTCCTGGGGACGCGAGCAGGACTCGGCCCGGGAGCCCGCGGCGCCTCTAGAGACTTGCGGCCGCGGGAGGGGTCGGGGGCCCGGGGGCCCCGGGGTGGGGTCGGGGGGCCCGGGGAAGGGTCCCGGGCGTCCGGGGAGGGGTTGGGAAGGGCCGGGGGGCGGGGGGCCGGGGAGGGGCTCCTCGCGCAGCGCTCGGGCTGCCCCGGCGGCTCCGGGCCCGTCAGTGCGAGGAGCGCGCGCCCCCCGGTGGCCGTCCGGGGCACTGCAGGCCCCCGCGGCGCTCCCTCCCCAGGTGACCGGGGCCTTCCCGGGCTCTGAGGAGCCGCGTCTGCCCGCACCCTCGTGGCTTCAGGGTCAGGAGGCAGCGTGCGGGGCAGGGGGACAGGCCTCGTCACGCGCTTGCTTTGCGCTGGCCTGTGATGGGGAGTCACGGCAGCCGAGCCCAGGTGGCAGGTGGGCAGGTGGGAAGGTGGGTGCGGGGGCAGGTGGGCAGGTGGGCAGGTGGGCGCGGGGGCAGGTTCAGGGCTCAGATCGGCCGAGCGCCCCAGGGGCGGTGTGTTCTCGCCCCCTCTGCCTCAGTTTCCCCATCTCAGAATGGACGGTGCCTTTTAGGGGTTTCCAGGATAACTGAGCTGATGATGCAGGACGCTTAGTCGGCTGCGGGGGTCTTTGTGACCCTCCATCAGAAAGTCCTGCTTCTACAGACACAGTGAGCGGGAGGCGCAGCTGCACGCGCAGCGCGGGATGGAGGCGCCTCCGACCCCACCAGGAAAGGAGCTCTCAGGGTTCCTTCGCACTCCCAGGCGCACAGCGGGCACTGCCTTTCCAGGAGCTCTTTCTGCACCGCCCCCGTGGGCTCCCGAGGCTCCACGAGGCTGGGGGGTCTTGTCCAGAGGTTTGCCGGTAAATATTTACTCACCAGCCTTCTAGGACAAAGTGTAGTGTACACATGCTAGAGGCGTACAAATTCAAACGTGCATTGGAAGTTTCACAGATATAAAAGGTTAGCACACAATTTACAGAGAGTTATACGATGATAGATTATAGTTGCTACTGCTAGTTTTACTGACCTAATACTATTACATATCATCGATTTACCCAATTTACAAGGAATAATAAAACATATTACTGTTTTTTTAAACTTTGTTATTAAAGAAGTTTTAGATGACAGAAAAGTTACATTGACAATGTAGGAGACTCCATAGACCAGCCCTCGCCCTCCCACTGCCCCTCACACTAGGGGTACGTTTGTTACTCGATGGACAAATAGTGAAGCATCGCTACAAACCATGAAGCCCGGGCGGGGGCGATGGCGCGTGCTGGCGGCACACAGGCCCACCCACGAGTGTGCACGTCACACACACACACACCACACAAAAACCACCGCACACGTCACACACACATACACATACCGCACATAAACCACTGCACACGTCACACACACACACCACACATAAACCACTGCACTCACACACACACACACACCACATAGACCACTGTACACATCACTCGCACACACACACCACACATAAACCACTGCACGTGTCACACACACATACCGCACATAAACCACTGCATTCACACACACACATACACACACACCACACATAAACCACTGCACACGTCACTGGGCGCTCACACACACACCACATTTGCATATCGCACATAACAAAATTAACCGTTTTAACATGCACAATTCAGTAGTATTCAGTCCATTCACAGTGACGTACAGCCACCCTCTCCACCTAGTTCAAACACGTTCATCAGCCCCAAAGAAGACCCCAGACCTATTAACGCCGCAGTTCTCCCTCCCCCGCCCACTCCTGCCAAACGCCATCTGCATTCTGTCTCTTTGGATTTCCTGTTCTAGATGCTCTGTAGAAATGGATCATAAATGAGGTGACCCTGTGCCTGGCTTCTTTCTCTCACGGGTTTTCAAGGTTCGGCCACACCGTGGCACGTGCCCGTACTTCATTTTTTCCAGGCTGAATAACATTCCACCGTACGTAGAGCATGTTTTGTTGACCTGTTCATCCTATGCTGGACAATGTTGGTCAGGTGGGCAGGGGCCACATCGGGCACGACCTAGAAGCATTCCAATTTTGCACTAAATGTCAAGGGAGACGTATTAGTCAGCTCTTGCTGTGTAACAAGCATTCCTTCCTCCAGTCTCCATGGTTCACAACAACATGCATTTACTTTCCTCGCTCATGTCAGCAAGTGGGTGGGGCTCAGCTGACCTCAGTCGGGCTTGGCTGGGCTTGGCACTGGGCCGTGGGCTCTGGGTTCAGTTCTGGGATGAGCCAGGGCATTTTCTTTTCCTGGTGGACCACAGGAGTGCAAGCACAGGAGCCGGACTGTGCAAGCACACTTAGAGTCTGCATCACATCTGCTCACCTTCCACCGGCTGAAGCAAGTCACATGACCAAGACCAAAGAATTGTCGAGCAATAATCTGATTTATCCAAAAAGGGCTTGGTAAGCCTCATACCCTAAGCCTGTTTCTTCCGAGAGGCTCTGCCACCTGCCTCTGTGCCTTGGACCCCCTGCTAATGTACCACCTGCTTCTTTTTTGGTTGTAAATAAGAGAAAGCACACGGATTTGCATGCTGCCTGTGTGAGTGTGAGTGTGTGTGTGTTTGTGTAGCCAGTTCTCTCCTTACACATCTGAGATGGAATTCAGTTCAAGCACAGTTGATGGTTAATTCTATAAATTTGCATTTGGGCATGACACTCTTCAGAGGTTGTGAGTTTAGTTTTCTTCCTCTTTTGTTTATAGGAACTTGGACCTAAAATTCCAATACATTTCTATGAAGCAGTTTAAATTAAATATTCTCCATAGCAACATTAAAGAAAAATGATCAGAAATTTTCAAGTTGTCACGATCCCACCCCCGCAGCACTGCCCACCAGTCTCTGGCCCCATGCATCCAGGTCATGTCGGTTTCTTCATCAAGTGATTTCCCTCCACATTTACGATTGGTGCTGCCAATTTTTAACATGGAGAAAGAAAGAATCTCTGTTTTCTTCTTAAGTAGACACTTGAATTTAATAGG
This sequence comes from Dasypus novemcinctus, assembly GCF_030445035.2. Lineage (NCBI taxonomy): Eukaryota > Metazoa > Chordata > Mammalia > Cingulata > Dasypodidae > Dasypus > Dasypus novemcinctus. Next base: position 8,283,444 of record NC_080691.1, read on the forward strand.
AATTTATTGTTATTTGCTTACTGGAAGGTGCCTGCTGGGGAAGGTGCCTGGGAAAGCTAGACGAAGAGCCCGTGAGGACTGTCCCAGCGGAACCGAGCCTCGTGAGCGGCTTCTTCCAGGAAAGCTGCTCACCTGCGCCCGGGCCCGCTGCCCGTCCGGGGAGCGTCCTGCTGGCCTCAGGCCCTTTGGCCGCCGGCTCCGGGAGGAGGCAGCTGCAGGGGAGCCCGTGCCCAGAGCCTGGGCGGAGGAGGGTGCTGTCGGCAGCAGCACCCCGGGAGGGACCGCGCTCCAGCCTGGCCTCCTCCAGGTCCACGGGTGAGGCTGCCCTGCCCTCCCGGCTGGCTCCCTGGCTCTCCCGAGGGGCTCTAAGAAGCAGAGGTGACGCGCAGCGCCCTGACCACGGGGGCCGCTCCTACCCCCTCTGATGGGGGGCCCCCGTGTCTAAATCCCGGCCCCTGGGGGCGGTGCAGGTGGGTGGTACTGCCCCCGTGTGACGTAGGGACAGGCCACAACTCCCAGGCCACGGTCCCACGAGTAGCACCACGTGGGCCTCCAGGGAGGGTGCCGGGTGGCTGCTCCTCCCTCTTCCCTTGCGACCTCGGAAGGACAGACCGGGACGTCTTTTTTTTTTTTTTTAAGATTTATTTTATTTATTTCTCTCCCCTCCCCCCAGTTGTCTCCTCTCTGTGTCCATTCGCTGTGTGCTCTTCTGTGACCGCTCCTATCCTTATCAGTGGCACCTGGAATCTGTGTTTCTTTTTGTTGGGTCATCTTGTCTTGTCAGCTCTCCGTGTGTGTGGCGCCATTCCTGGGCAGGCTGCACTTTCTTTCACGCTGGGCAGCTCTCCTTACGGGCACACTCCTAGCATGTGGGGCTCCCCTACACGGGGACACCCCTGCGTGGCACGGCACTCATTGCACACTGTGCGTGGGCCAGCTCCACACGGGTCAAGGAGGCCCGGGGTTTGAACCCTGGACCTCCCATGTGGTAGGCGGACGCCCTATCAGTCGAGCCACATCCACTTGCCAAGGGACTGTCCTTTAAGGTGTTTAGAGGGTGTGCTCCGCTTTACAGATGAAGATCCGCTCGGGGGGGACCCAGCGCCTGGGGAAGGGGAGGGGCACTGGAAGCCCCTGAACTTGCGGCAGGCGTAGGCGAGCCACCTGGGGGACTGCTAAGGCCGGGCGTCTTCCTATATTAAATATTTAGGATTATACTCAATTCTACCGAGAAGCATTTCTATCCTGTTTTTTGGGGAACTATTTCTCTTCTATAAGAGAAGTGAAAGTGCAGCCATGAAGGGAAGTGGCAGCGGCCACCGGGCTTCAGCACAGAGAGACAGTGGGGAGCGGTGGGGCTTGGGGATGACTAGAAGCGCAGTTCTCATCTAAAAGGCTGGTCCTACCCAACTCCAGTCAGCAGACTCTTTCCAGAAAAGGCCAGAGAGCCACGGTTTTAAGCTTTGTGGGCCTACGGTCTCTGTTGCAAGCACTTGAACTTGCCACTGGAGCAGGAAAGCAGCCAGTGACACTGGTTAAACAGATGTGCATGGGCATCAGTGGGAAAAACCAGATTTGGCCCCTGGGCTGTAGTTTGCCAGCCGCTGCTCTTGGCAGTCATGAAAGTATGTCAAAACATGAGCCCCGTTTTATCAGAACTTCTGAGTTGTAAAGTGAAATCAGAGATCTTATGTTCATAAGACTCTCCCAACTTTAAAATATCGGGTTAAAAAGAGCATGCGACAAAGTAAAGTTATGAGCAAGCTGGTTTTAGCCAGCAGGCCACGAATGCGAGATTTCCTCAAGAACAAACAAACGCGCAAACAGCAGTGAAGCAGGAGCTCAGTACTGGCTGCTCTGAGTCTCCCGTAGCGTGCTGCAGCGTTCTCGTTCCCAGTACCTGCTCTTTCCTTCTAGGAACCGAAGGCCGCCGAGCGCCAGGTGGGCAGGAGGTGGGGCCACAGGGCCCGTTCATGGCAGCTCTGCCCGTGCCCCTGAGAGGCCTGGCCGCGGTGGGAGCTGGCCAACCCAGCCACGAACCGGCCGTCCCACACCAGGGCAGGGAGGCTGGCGTCGACTCTTCACTCGGACGCGTCCTGGGATGACTGACCCCCAGAATGACGTTTCCACATGTCATAAATGCCCCTAACAACTTTTAATGTCTTTTCAATTGAAAAAAAAAAAAAAAGAAGTATCCAGGAATTCTGGAAGTGCCTCTGTTGATGTTAGCTGTACTCGGAACTGAGATGCATCATATAACTGCTGTGGGCACTTGGCAGGATGCCCAGTTAACCCACTAAACGATGAGTGTTGCGCCCACAGCGTGCAAGGAAACCGAGGTAGGTGCTGACAAGGAATTAAGTAAGAGCAAGGAGAAAGGAGCTTTCTCGGCCCCTGGTCTATAAAAGGAAGGGGCCCAACTAGCAGGTATAAATAGTGCTAATGTGGGGTGGGAGCGGCGGCCCTTCCAAAAGAGGTAGGAGCCAGGTGTCTTACAGTTATAATGAAGTGTGGGACGGAGGAGTAAGTGGCCCTCACAGATTTTTCCTTCCAAATGCAATTGAAAGGGAATAAAAGAAAAAAGGAATTTTAAATGAGTGAATTTTCCAAGCATTTTGTGTGTGCGTGTTTTTTAAAGGAACTCTCTCATAAAGAAGCATTATGAGGGATAAGACCTATGAAACATAATCGCAGGAGATCGTCAAGGTGGAAAATATAGAGGAAGTATGATCCAGCAGAAATTGAAGATCAAGAGAAGTGCTGGCAAACACACACACACACACAAAAGGGAGAGGGGCACTGGCAAACACACAAAAGGGAGAGGTACTAGAAACACACACACAAAAGGGAGAGGTACTGGAAACACACACACAAAAGGGAGAGGTGCTGGAAAACACACACGCAAAAGGAAGAGAGGCGTTAGAAAACACACACACACAAGGGAGCGAGGCACCGGCAGGCTGTGCTGGAGCACACGTGGGCATGACGGTCAAGAAGACATGGGTCCCCACAGACTGTAGATGGGCAAAAATTGCCCCAATTTTCAAAAAGAGGCAGGTGAGGACCTCAGCAGTCTGTTGGCTGAGCCCCTGCGGCCTGTCAAGGCACAGTCTGGACTGGTCGTGGTGTGAACCTCTGCTTTCTGGGCCAGCCCCCAGGTCCTCCTGCGGCTCCTGCTCTCTGGGTGCAGGTCTGGCTCTGTGTGGGGCTGGCCCACCCTTCAGCAGAATCGCGCATGGGACCCAGGCTTGGCCAATCGGAGCAGCTCGGGACTGGAGAGCAACACCGATTGGTCCAGGAGTGGGTCTTGTATTAGACCTCCTTACTGTTGGAATGACAGCTAACAGGATGAAACCCAGAGATGCCGGGTGCCGTCCTACTTCCACACAGGGAGACTGCCTTGGAATGAAGCCAACACACATGAAAAAAGAAATAAAAGATGGAGGGAGACTGGGTCTCAGTGACTTATCCTTGAACACCTTGATCCATCCAAGCCTGAAGGCGATTACCCTTGTACTTTTTTTTTTAGAGTAGGCAAGGGAGTAAGGAGTTTAAGAAACAAGAAAATGAGAAAAGTACACGGTCTGGGGCGTGGACTGTGGGTGTGATGTATGCATGGGACCCCAGGTCGGGGCTTTTTAAACTCCTCCCTCCTCTTTCATAATGTGGGGGTGGGCCCCAGCTGTCTGCTGTTCTGGTTGGTTGCTGCACCTCTCATTCTCAGGGGGCCAAGGGTGAGGCTTTTTGAAGGCATCTTGGCCTTCCCCTTGGCCCAATGGGATCTTGTTTTTCCAAACAAGATCTCATAGCTGGGGCCTCACAGGGTCTTTCCAGCAACCTTCTTCTCACGAAGTTTCTGGGTGGGGTCTTGTGGCCATGTTGTCTGTCGGCCATGTTGCTGCCAGCCATGTCTGTCGGCCATGTTGCTGCCAGCCATGTCTGCTGGCCATGTTGTCTGCTAGCCATGTTGTCTGCCGGCCATGTTTGTTGGCCATGTTTGTTGGCCATGTTGTCTGCCGGCCATGTTTGTTGGCCATGTTGTCTGTCGGCCATGTTGCTGCTGGCCATATTTGTTGGTCATGTTGTCTGCTGGCCATGTTTGTTGGCCATGTTGTCTGTAGGCCATGTTTATTGGCCATGTTTGTTGGTCATGTTGTCTGCCGGCCATGTTTGTTGGCCATGTTGTCTGTCGGCCATGTTGCTGCTGGCCATGTTTGTTGGCCATGTTGTCTGCCGGCCATGTTTGTTGGCCATGTTGTCTGCCGGCCATGTTTGTTGGCCATGTTGTCTGTAGGCCATGTTTATTGGCCATGTTTGTTGGTCATGTTGTCTGCCGGCCATGTTTGTTGGCCATGTTGTCTGTCGGCCATGTTGCTGCTGGCCATATTTGTCGGCCATGTTGCTGCTGGCCATATTTGTTGGTCATGTTGTCTGCTGGCCATATTTGTTGGCCATGTTGCTGCTGGCCATGTTTGTTGGCCATGTTGTCTGCCGGCCATGTTTGTTGGCCATGTTGTCTGCCGGCCATGTTTGTTGGCCATGTTGTCTGCCGGCCATGTTTGTTGGCCATGTTGTCTGCCGGCCATGTTTGTTGGCCATGTTGTCTGTCGGCCATGTTGCTGCTGGCCATATTTGTTGGTCATGTTGTCTGCTGGCCATGTTTGTTGGCCATGTTGTCTGTAGGCCATGTTTATTGGCCATGTTTGTTGGCCCTGTTGTTGGCTATGTTGTCTGCCAGCCATGTTGCTTGCCAGCCATGTTGTCTGCAAGCCATGTTTGTTGGCCAGGTTTGTCAGCTATGTTGTTGGCCAGGTTGTCTGTGGTCCAGGTTGTCTCCTGGCCATGTTTGTGGGCCATGTTGTCTGATGGGCCTCAGCAGTGACCCAGGCTTCCCTTTCCCTGTACTAACCTTCCTCAACTTCCCCCTCAGAGAGTTTATACCCTTATTCTTAAGGGGGTGCTGAAGGGTGATGGTCATTCTCCTATAGCTACTTCCTGCTGCTTAGGGGGTGTGGCCCTACCTGACAAGGTGTAACATACTCTGGCTGTTCTATTGCAGTTGAGAGGAGAAAGGTCTGGCACCCTGGTTGGACTGGATGAAATCCCCACATAACTAATAAGGTGTCTGTACAAAATAAACTTAATTAGAATTTAAGATACATGGTCTCACTAACAAAATAAAGAAGATGATGGTAAGCAGGCCCAAAAAGGGGCCAGCCAGACATGACATAGTGGACCATGAGAGTGAGGAAGGCCAGCTGCCTTCAGAGGCTGCATCCTCCCAAAGTTGACGGAAACAGCATTCTTCCTTGAGTTCTTTTACGCTGTTGGTTACCTCTAGGAAGTGATTATGGTAGACATGCTGGGTTTGGTATAAACTGCCAGTGCAAGTTCCAATGGTGATGGTTATGCCTAGGACAGCTAGAAGAGGTATGATGAGAGGCACTGCCCTGGACATAAACTCACAAAGACAGTCTAGGCAACAACAAGACAGGCATATGGCAAGCAAAATAAAGACAGTACTTAAAAGAGCCCTTCCTTTATCTTATAGGCACATTCATTAATTACTTAGAAAATGAGTAAGTTTACCAGGACTTGTGGCATGTTCAATAACCCTCTGCATATGATCCAGAATAGAAAAGATTTTATTATATTTATCAGGCATATCAGTACAGTACTTAATACTAATCAATATATACGTTTCTCCTTAAGCCGCAGTTACTAGATCTAAGCTCCCGGTTTGTAGTACCATACATGTGATCTCTCCAGGGGAGCAGGCCACACTGCCAATTGTGTTGGTTTAGGTTCTACTCACAATACGCTGGTGGTCATTGCTCCACTTGGTATGCCCTTCACACAGCCAGCGTGCTGCAGCACTGTTGACCCCAGAGAGAGGCTGGGAAGGTAAGGCCCCAGGGTTCCACAAGCCTGGTGCCCACGCCCTGCAGCACTACGGAGCTGAGCCAGTCTGGAGGCAATGTCCAGGGCACGTCTGGCCACATCGGGTGTGACTGGCTGCTGCAGGAGACTGAAACTGCCACACTCTCTCCATCCCCTTCAGGAGCATGTTTAGAGATGTAGTAGATACTTTTATTGTTTTAGGGGTTGCAGTGACTGACCACGCCAATAACTCAAATGGAGAGGCACCTTGAAGGGTATCTGGGCCTGGCTTGAATGCACTGGAGAGTCTGACGATACTGAAGTCTGTCTCTTTGAATTTTCATACATTTTCTAAATACTTCCAACACAACATGTAACATATCAAATGAACTTAACTATTTTAGTACTTTGCTTTTTTACTTTTACATCTTTACCATGATTATATTAATTTACAAGTATTTTACTGTAGCAATATGGGAACAACTACTTTCTTTGTTTATGAAAATCTAAGATTTCCAACTGGAATCAAGATTATCTTCCTTTACCACCACTTTACTATGCAGATTGAGGGGTGGCCTCTGACAGGTTTCCCTGTTATGAAGTTATTTTTTTGTTATTAATATCAGTTTAGGTTTCTAGTTAATAATGGCTTCTGGAACTAGCCATTTAAATGCTTTGGTTTAGAAGATGATTTTACAAACTTCTTATAATTAACTAGAAGTTACTTTACCTTTAAATACGCTTATTAAATTACAGTTAGCAGCCAGTGAAATTTACTTTATCTTAATTTCATTAACCATGAATTTATAATTTGCATAATCTTAATGATTTAATACATTTAATGTTAATTTATTTAATTGGTATTCTATAAACCTAGAGAGATAACACTCAAACTAAATAAAATTGAAACAATTATAGTTTTTTATAAGGAATGTTCTTTTTCCTTCCTTTACAGGAGACTAAACCTCTCTTTAATAAAATTCTAAAACTGAATAATCTTAAAAGCATACTGACTGCTAGGTTCTGGAATATATTATAATTGTTTAATTTATTTTAATTATAATTTAGGAAAGATCTTTTCATAGCTTTCAAGGACTTTTTCTTTACTTAGTGAAATTTGGTAATAGGATTATTAACCACCCTTATTTTAAGGCTAAACTTACATTTCATCCCAAGGTATAAAAATATACACTGAACAAATAGTCATAAAGAGTTAGATACAGGAGCACACAATTTACTAATGCTACTTATAATTCTCATTTTCTTACAAAATAAATAACTGTAAAATAACATTATATTCAAAAGATCTCTTCAAAGGCTATTTCTAATTAGTTTGCACCATTACCATGAAGTTTTGCACAAGAATTTCATTCTTTAGTTATTGGCTTATAACCAAATTGTTCCCAAATGCTTTAAAATACAACTTGCAGCATTTTCCTTTACTGCAGAGCTTTGCTTATTCCCCATTTTGACTTTGACAGACCTTGGATGAGAAACACTAACTCCAGTATTGGCTCAGGAGGTCACTGAAGTCTCAGGGAAACCTTGTTTTTCCCTGCTGCTTTTAGGAACCCTAGCACTCAAGGTGGGAGGCCCCGTCCCAGTCCTCAGTGATCACAGGACTCTGGCAGCCGCTGGCCTGGAAGAGTGGATGTCCAACGCCGAGGGAGGAGAATTCCACCGGGAAGCAATCTAGTATACACCTGGATTCACGAGAGAAAGCAGGGTCATAAGTACCAGGGGAAGGACAGGAGATGGGCTCTTCAAATCTGCCTTCCCCTGAGCCATGGGGGGCAGAAGTGTCATGAAATGATCATAAGCAAAGGCAAGGCGTGGGGCTAGACCTGAAGTGACCATAAACAAAAGTTCACTCAGTCTAGAATTACCATTACAGTAGTATTTCCAGGCTAAACCCATCCAGTTATAGCAATTTCAGATTTTATCCTTCTGCTGTTTTATAATATAAAGGCATCTATATAATAATCTTAACTCTTAGTTACAGTCTCTGGTAAGTTTTACTTATTTTTATGTTAGCTCTCGCCATTATCCAATTTGTAACAGGCGAACCCCAAATCTGATTTACGAGTTCCTAGACACGAGCAGACCAAGTTAAAGCAGAAGAGAGAAATTTTACACTTACTCAGTTTAGGGAAAGACTTGATGGAAGCCATTTTCCAGGAACTTTTTAGTCTTAGTTGATGGCTTATGAGGAGGTTGCTTATTCTATAGGGGAGAGGTGATTCCCCATTCAATTCTTAGATATAACCAAGGTAAGGAGGTGTCTGGAGTGCTGGCCAGGACCGAGTAACTGGCTCCCATAATAATTAAGAAGTTAACAATCTTGCCTGCCACGTCAAGGGCCACCTGGGGTCCTCTGGTTGATGGCCACATGTGGCTTCACGCCCCTTGTGTCCTCCTCTAGGGCAAGTCCCTGGTGGTCCACATGGTGAGGCAGCTTGGGGCCAGGCTCCTGCTGGCATGGAGCCAGGGTCCAGGTGGCCCTGACGTGTTGGTGCCTTTAATAGCGACCGGGAAAAGGTGAGCTTGCTTCTGGGCCCTCACCTGCCCCCTCCTCACCTGCTTCTCCTCGGCGGCTCAGCCTTGATTGTTGAGACCTGCTAAGGCTGTTTCTAAAAGGGAGTTAATGGAGGCTTGGGGGCCCAGGGAGAGTTTCTGCAGCTTTCTAAGGACATCTGAGGCAGACTAGCATTCCTAGGAGGGTCTGTACTTCTAGAATTAGGATCTACAAGAGGGTATTTTTACTGCCTCTACCAGCTTTCCTTGAAGTAACTCTGGGTCTCTACTCTCTGCCTCTGAATAATTTCCCTGAGCTTTTTTAAAACTGACCACTCCGGTAGAGCATTTCCTCCTCCCTTTAAGGAGACAGGACCACAGGGTCTCTGGCTCTCAGGTCTGCCCTCTTCTTACTCAGGTTTAACTGGAATTCAGGGTTCCACACCGAGCCCACTCTCGGCCATACTGTGGCCATATGGTGTGACGGGAAAAGATTATCCTTTTTCTTTTTAGACTAACATAGGCAGGTTGTCTCATTCAGAAGTTGTCCATTATCCTAAGGGAGGATAAATGCATTCTTCAGTCTGGTAGCCTCCCACTACTAGACCTGGTTGAACGGATTGCTTGCCAAGCCAGTATCCTGGACGTCAGGAGCCCTGCTCGCTGACCCCATGTTCCAGGGATCAGGAGCCTTATGTCTCTGGGCATTCCCAGGGCCTTAGAGGTCTTGTGAGATGTCTGGTTCTTGTTCCCAGACCTTAGCTCTCAAACTGGACTTTCCCATGAGGAAAAGGACTGGCTAGGGACCTCTATTGCTTACTTTGCAGAGGCCTTAGGAGACAGCCATGAGTGAGCTCATCTCGTGGCCACCCCAGGGACTGCGTTCCACAGGTAAACCCAACATTAACTTCAGTGGCAGCAAATATAACATGAACATGTAAAAAGATGATTGCTGGGGAAGGGGGAAAGGGTGTGATGTTGGATATATGGGAGTCCCCAAATTGTATAGATGACTTTACTGTGATATAAAACTTTTTTGAAGACAAAATTAAAAAAAAAAAAAGGATATAGACACTGAGGAAGGAATGAAAGAAATTGCCTTGCCACTGTACATACAGGGCAATACCTATTACAGTGATGAAAGGCAAAATATCAAAAACAAAGTTTTATGAGATTTTTTATTTTTTTAATACCCTAATTTATTTTAGTTTTTCTAAATTAGTACGTATTCTATTTCTAATCTTTAAACCTATCATTATTATGTCATTTTCCTACTAATTGAATTTGGCAATACATTAGGCTTCATTTTTTAAGAAGTTTTGGACCACAGAGAGGTTCAACTATCGCAGGGAAGGAACACTGCTGTGGGGTGTTATTGATGGGGGACATGTGGTTGGGAGGGAGTTCTCCAGGGCATGTATATAGGGTATATAAAAATGTTTAGATATTCATTGGTATTGTCATAGTAGTTAGAGTTACAACTGAGGGAGTGCTGAGTTCCTAGCCAGGGAGCTCTGTTACAGTCCCCAGTGGAACAGCAACAATCCCCCAAGGACAAGGGCAAAGACCAGTGAAGAAGGATGGTCTGAAGATGAGCCCTTGATAGTGATGTCTATGCTTATGAGCCTGTGTGCCTGAAATTTCAACTAGGCCCAGAGCTGTAGGGTACCTAAGAGTTATCTCCTGAGAGCCTCCAAGTTGCTCAAATGTGGCCACTCTCTAAGCCAAACTCAGCATGTAAATACATTACTTTTCCCTCAGCATGCATGGGACATGGCTCCCAGGGATAAGCCTCCCTGGAGCTAGGAATTACTACCGATCACCAGCTGGTGATGCAACTAGAAAAAGACCTTGAATAAAAGGGGGAAATGGTAAAGTCAAATGAGTTTATATGGCTAAGAGACTTCAAAAAAGATTCAGGAGGTCATCAGAGGGGTCACACATATGCACACCTTGGCAGGATCCCAGAGACAGCCAAAGTAGATACAACCCCAGGTATTGTTGCTCCTGGGGGTTATGGAGACACACAGGTTCTACAGTCATGGCAGATGGCTCTGGAGTTCAGTACCTTGCCATTGGGCCCTACTTTGGAATTTATGCTTCTGAGTGTGATGGTGTTGGACTCAGATGTGACCTTCCTACACATGCCTCTTCTGTCACTTTTACTGAACCTGTGGTTGGTGCTGCAGTTGGCATATACACAGGAAATTTGAATCTCTGGACTGGCCGTGTACCAGCTGGGCTCTGAGCTTCAGTAGAGTTGCAACTCCTACTCTTTGGTTCGTTGGTCTTACCCAGGTCAGCTAACAGGGAGGTGAAAATGGTTAACCACAACATCATGTAGGGAACTGAGAGTCCCTACAACTGCAAGCAGGAGAATTGTATCCATCAGCCATGTGGGATCTAAGCCCCCTCTCAATTTAGAGGAGGAGTGGGCATCACCATCCCAGGGTCCACAGGATGGAGGAATAAAATATGGATTAGAGTAGACTTACTGGTATTCTACTATAGAACTTTTGTGACTCCAACAATGAAAGAAAGTATATCATTGATGTGGAGCTAATGGCCATGGTAGTTGGTATAGGGCAGGGAGAGGGAAGAAGAGATGTTATGTGGGGGCATTTTTGGGACTTGGAGTTGTCCTAAATATATTGCAGGGGCAGATGCTGGACATTATATATCCTACCATAACCCACCGAATGGACTGGGGGAGAGTATAAACTACAATATAAACTATAATCCATGCAGGGCAACAGTGCTCCAAAATGTATTCACCAAATGCAATGAAAGTGCCACGATGATGAAAGAGGTTGTTGATGTGGGAGGAGTGGAGTGGGGTGGGATGTGGGTATATGGGAACCTCTTAAAATTTTTAATGTGACATTTTTTGTGATCCATGTATCTTAAAAAAAAAAAGATAATTAAAAGATTTTTTAAAAGGCAAGTAAGAAGCAGAGACCAACCTACAGCTCACAGGCAAACAGTTTCAGGGACCCCAGAGGTCATCTCAGGACCTCACTAATAATTCAAAGGAGGGCACAGACAGGCGTTAATTAAAACTCACCAGTCTCCAGTGGGGGTCGGGGAGCACCACTTGCCTCTCTGTCTCCTGCCTGGCTCGCCAAATAGTCTTAGTGGATGGCTCTGGTTTCTGGGCTTCTAGGTTCTTGGCTTATGGTGCATAAAAGAATTTAAGGACATGCCATAGGGTAGTCAAAGGAGTAAAGAGTTTATTAAGGAACAAGAAGACAAGAAAAGTACATGGTCTGAGGCATGGGCTGTGGGCATGCTGCAGAATGAGGCGCATCTACCCTTGAACTTTTCAATTATGTCAGCTTATACCTACCTTATTTTCCTAAAGCCCATTTTATACTTTATATGATTTCTACCATTTGCAGCCAACATATCCTTGACTAATAAGGAAGAGTAACTACCTGGTTTGTGAGCCTTCAAAAGGAGAACGATGTTAACATAAAGCAAGCATACATTCACTGAGCGCAAACCTGACAATTGAAGTCAACGTTAATTCCTTTTTGGGAGGTGAATTTCTTGATCAGATGATACCACAGCCCTAGGTACGGGGGTTTCAGCAAGGGTGAGCACTTGCCAGGGATGAACTAGGAACATGTACTGAGTGAGCAGGGGTGGGTGAGTTCTCCACTGCTCCGTTACTAGATTAATTCTCCCTGGAGGGCGGCCTTGCCTCAAGAACACCGAGCTCTGGTCTTGGGCTTGTCCTGGTCAACCGTTTTACCGAAGCCTTGGAGCATGCTGATTGGATTTAGGGATGGCCCAGAGACGGGAGAGAAAGCAGATGCTTGAGTAACACTCCTAGACTCAGAAGCTCCAGACTGCCTGGAGCACCAGGGCAGGACCAGTGCGATGGAAACGCCATAAGACTGATAGAGGGAAGCGGACTTGGCCCAGTGGTTAGGGCGTCCATCTACCACATGGGAGGTTGGCAGTTCAAACCCCGGGCCTCCTTGACCCGTGTGGAGCTGGCCCATGCGCAGTGCTGATGCGCACAAGGAGTGCCCTGCCACGCAGGGGTGTCCGGGGAGCCCCACACGCAAAGAGTGCGCCCCATAAGGAGAGCCGCCCAGTGCGAAGGAAAGTGCAGCCTGCCCAGGAATGGCGCCGCCCACACTTCCCGTGCTGCTGACGACAACAGAAGCGGACAAAGAAACAAGACGCAGCAAATAGACACAGAGAACAGACAACCGGGGGAGGGGGAGATTTAAATAAATAAATAAATCTTTAAAAAAAAAAAAAGACTGATGGTAGCCTTGACCCCAGATTCAGAAAATCAGCAGTGAGAGAGGACGAGGGAGAGTGCAGGTGCCTCAGGAGTGGGATACGGCTGCACGAGCCGCCCGAGGCTCTCCCAGGCTCATCGTCCACCTCCTCTGTCCACCAGCATTTAAGAGGCCCTGCCAGTTTGATGGACCTCAGGTCTGCTGGAAATGTGCTCCAAAAAATTATCTTCACCGTGGGTGACCTGGAGGTCATTTTGAAGTGGAATAGGAAAGTTTGTAGGCTATTATTTAGCAGTTAGTCTACTCACCAGGAAAAGATGACAAAACCACATAGATAAGATAAAACAAAAGGTAACAGTTTCAGTGAATTCTGTTAGAGAGTCAGATTATGTTACAATGAAATCTAAAAGTAAAATATTTGCAGCTCTGTTTCCTGTTTAGTTGGTTGGCCTGTTATTATTATGTAACAAAACTCCTGCCGTGGAAAACCAGATGTTTACTGCATTTCAGTCAGAGCCCCTTTCTAATTTTCTTTGAAAATAGCTTTTACTAACACACTTAGGTGTGTTCCTAATTCTATTTCAGCATGGTTTTTATGTTGGTTAGTTTTAATAGTGCTGGATCAGGGAAGTCCAATCTGGCAGGCTAATGAGCACAGGATTGGTGAGACAAATCAATCTCTTATGACAAGTACACGATAATTTTAATAGTCAAGTGTAATTTTCTTCAACAATCATCCTACCAGCATGATTTTCCATGATACACTTTCCCAGTTCAGGGTCCAGTCAAGGTGAGGGGACAGAGCACTTTCCTTGGCCCTAAATTTAAGGGTGATGAAAACTTGGTAATCAAGATAAATATTTAATGAAACACTTTTTAAAAACATGCAAGAAATTAATGATGAACAAAATATCAAAATTTTGAATAACAGGCAGTCAATGAAGGCAATATCCGAGCCTGTGGCAGAAGGAAAAATGTGAAAGCAAATTCATCAATAGTATTTTCAAAACCTACTTCTTTGCTTATCGTATTTTCAGTTGAGACAATCGCCATCTTTGACAATTTCTCTTGACCAGGTGCCAAGTGAGGTTAAATAATTTTTAGTTAACTTCAGCTAAAGTAAAGTGTTAACAAATTTAGCTTTGGTATACATAAATATTTAAAGTTAGTATAATGTTGGAAATTTTGACACATGTACTTTTCCATTTTTCAATATTTTAACTACTTTAACGTTCTAGAAGAAGTACATTAACATACATCAAACCATTTATATAGGGCCACACATTTTTCCTTCTGCCTCAGGCAAAACCGTCCCACTGAGCCCCCAGGTCATAACTCACTGTTTCATGGAATTAGTAAAATAACTCTTCCAATAGAAGGAGATAGTTCTTTGACCATTAAATAACAAAACCCAGTATAGGTATGAATTTACCTTAAATTTTAGGTTAACTGCTATGTGAATAATGACTAGCCTTTCTTCTTAGCCCATCTTAAAACTGGGCTTTGTGTTTTTCAAAGGCGTGTGTCAACAGATTCTCATCTCCTCAAGTGATTGAAAGTTTATGGCCAATAGTTTTAACCTTAATTTTTTTCTATTTTTTAAAAAAATATTACATTAAAAAAATATGAGAATACTCTGGTTTCTCTTCAGATCGTATAAATCTTTCGCCTTTTAAAAAAAAATATGAAGTCCCCATTTCCCCCCTACCCCCTCACCCCACTCCTCCCACATCAACAATCTCTTTCATCATCGTGGCACATTCGTTGCATTTGGTGAATACATGTTGGAGCACTGCTGCACCGCATGGACAGTGGTCTACATTGTAGTTGACACTCTCCCTCAGTCCACCCAGTGGGCCATGGCAGGACATATATGTCCAGCGGCTGCCCCTGCAGCACCACCCAGGACTCAGATTAACCTTAATTTTAATCAAACAAAAACTAAAGCTGTTCGCAGCTTACGGTAAATCTCTTTTCATGTTAAGGAGAAGAGGAAACGGCTTCTCTCTCAGGGTGCGTGTCCTGCGGGCTGCCACTAGAGGGCGGCGGCAGCAGCAGTTTTGCACGCTTTGCGGGAGGCTGATCTGCAGTAGCAAGCGCTGGATTCCAGCCTGTTTCTCCCTATCAGCGGTGGGCTGAAATATAGGCCTGCGACCTGCTCTTTCACAGCCTTCAGCCCGGAGCTGGAGTCGGATTTTATAAATTGCTTTAGCCTTTATTCTGTTGCCTAGCAGCCACACATTTATTACATGGGAGTAATAAATTTAAATCCAAACTGCTAGGGCGCCCTTCCTCTGATCGGTTGTGTGGTCTAGAGTTTGTTACTTTTATTAAAAATGTGGAAAGAATGTGAAACTTGCTGCGAGTTTTGGTTGCTGGGCCCCTCTTGGGAAGCACCTGATCCAGTATATTTTGTTCTTTGCTCTAAGCCTTCTAGTGCAACACGGGCACCATCTGGGAACTTTTTTGGGGGTGACGGGGGCGGGTAATGTTCCTCTTGACAGCCTCTGATGTTCATTTTGGGACTCTCCTCCCAGGATCCTGTTCTCCCTGCGCCTGGTGAGACTGGCGGTGCACAGACGTGGGGGCTGGCACTCGGCCCCTGGGCAGCCGCCCTCGGACGTGCCGCCCTGCGCTGCAGCTGCACATGGCCTTTCCCGGAGCCCCTGCTGCCAGCACGCTGGACACAGAGTGGACTCTGCGCTCGTGAGAGCTTTGGGAGCAAAGGCCGCCCCGGCGCACCTGCTGCTGCTGGACCCAGCACAGGCGCTAGGTCCGCAGGTGAGCAGAGGCAGGGGAGGCCCTAGGTGGCGGTGGCAGGTGGGCTTCCCCCCGCACTGAACGGGGCCGAGGCGGGGCTCCCTGGTGGCCACCTCTGGGGGGTGGGGGCCTGGGAGCTGCCCCTGGAGGGCTTCGGTGCCGGCTGCTGCTCACTCCCTTCCGTGGCCTTTCGAAGCCTCCGGCTCTGGTGTTAAATGCCCTCTGCTGACCGGCTGGAGCGTTCTGCTCCCAGCAAGTGAGCCCCGGCCCTGGCGGGCGGGCAGCAGAGCGCCGGGGCCGGCACCTTCTTCACCTCGCGTGGCTTTCGGCCCCCTGGCTGCGGGATTTTGTTACGGCCACCGAGGAAGTGGATGCCCTTGGCTCTAGGTTGCCGCTGGACGAGCTTAGAACAGGTCTGAATCCACCTCCTGGAAGAAAAGTGCTCGACCTGGGGCCGGCACAGCAGGCGCTGAGGAGACAAAGGGCCAAGGATGCGGGTAGGGCAGCGTCCTCGACCTCCTGCCCGGAGGTTCATACTGGCCTCTGGCCTCTGGCCAGCAGCCACCATTCCTCGGAGGACGGGAGCCGTCTCCAAGGCCTGAGGAGGTTGGACCCGCTTCCCGGGGCTGCTGGACAAATGACCTCAGAGTGGGTGCTCCCAACAACAGCACTTTATTCTACCCAGCTCTGGAGACCAGAATTCGAACTCAGTGCCTCTGCAGTCGGCTCCTCTGGGGGCTCTAAGGGAGGACCTGCCCCCGCCCCTCTCCCCGCCCTGGGGGCTCCAGCCGTCCTCGGCAAGTCTTGGCCCCAGCTTGGCCTCCCCCTTCCCCTGCCGTTTTCCTCCCTGTGTGTCTGGTTTCTCTTCTTACAAGGGCCCGCCTGGCTCCAGTAAGACCTCTTTACAGGTGTACTAGTCAACCAAAGGGGTGCTGATGCAAAACACCAGCAATGGGCTGGCTTTTATAAAGGGTATTTATTTGGGGTGGAGCTTACAGAGACCAGGCCATAAAGCAGAAGTTCCTTCCCTCACCAAAGTCTGTTTCCATGTGTTGGAGCAAATGGCTGCCGACGTCTGCCAGGGCTCAGGCTTCCTGGGCTCCTCTGGGCTCAGAGCCTCTTTTCTCTACAAGGTCAGCTGGAGACTCTCAGCAGAACGGCTCTGTCTCTCTCACTGGGGCTCCAGCTTCAGTGTCAAACTCCAACATCAAAACTCCAACACTGAAAGTCCCCACCTCTGTCCTTCGCCATGCCTTTTATCTGTGAGTCCTCACCCACCAAGGGGCGGGGACTCAACCCCCTAATGACACAAGAGGTTTACTTGATTACTTAAGTAATATAAGTCCAATATAATCTCATATGCTCAGAGGAAAAGACCAGTTTACAAACATAATCCAATATTTCTTTTTGGAATTCATCAATACTATCAATCTGCTACAACAGGATTGCATCTACAAAGACCCCTTTTCCAAATAAGTTGCATTTTGAGGTGTTGGGATGTAGGACTTTTTTTTTAAAGATTTATTTATTTATTTCTCTCCCGATCCACCCCTGCCCCAGTTGTCTGTTCTCTGTGTCTATTTGCTGCGTCTTCTTTGTCTGCCTCTGCTGTTGTCAGCGGCATGGGCATCTGTGTCTCCTTTTTGTTGCATCGTCTTGCTGCGTCAGCTCTCCGTGTGTGCGGCGCCATTCCTGGGCAGGCTGCACTTTCTTTCGCGCTGGGCGGCTCTCCCCACAGGGCGCACACCTTGTGCGTGGGGCTCCCCTATGCGGGGGACACCCCTGCGTGGCACGGCACTCCTTGCGCGCGTCAGCACTGCACATGGGCCAGCTCCACACGGGTCAAGGAGGCCTGGGGTTTGAACCGCGGACCTCCCATGTGGTAGGGGGATGCCCTATCCACTGGGCCAAGTCCGCTTCCCGTGATGTACGACTTGAATGTACCTTTTTCGGGGACACAATCAACTTCAGAGGTTTTCATATGCATGAAAAGAAACTAGGCATTTAGAAGAAGAATAAACTACAAGTTTATTGAAAATACCCTGGAGATGGTTAGAAGTAACAAGCATTCCTAGTTGATACTGCTTCTGGTCCCCTTGCCTGCCAAAACGCAATATACCGGAAATGGGTTGACATTTACAATGGGGATTTATTACTAAGAGCTCGCAGGCTTCCAGTTTGGAAGCTGAGAAAAATGTCCAAATCGAGGCATCACGGGGCAATGCTCTCTCCCTGAGGACCTGCTGCTGGTGACGCTGGCTCTTCTGCTGCAGGGCCAGGCACGTGGTGGCATCTGCGGGCCTCGCGCTGCTCTCCCGGGCCCCGTTGCTTCAGCTTCTTGCTTCCGTGGCCGTCTCTCTCAGCTCCTGGGGCTCTCTGTGTCTGTCTCTCCAGCCTCAGGTTTATAAAGGACTCCAGTAAGGGGTTAGAACCACCCTGGGCCACGCCACAGCTGAAGTAGCCAATCAAAGGCCCTACACACAGCAGGTTCACAGCCACAGGACTGGGCTAGCCCCAAGAGCCTAATTTTTTGGGGTTTGTACAGCTCAACCCCCCACAGTCCCACAGTACTGCTTCATTCGTATTTGCTGGTCCATCATATTCTACAAGAAAGGAAATGAGCAACTCCTGAAAAAAGAGCTTCGGAGTAGAGCCACTACTGGGTGCTGCTTCGATGGTGACTTGACTCTTGAGGTTGAGTGCCAAGCCAGACTTACCGGTTTTTTAAAAATTGACTTTGCCGATGGATAATTTACATTCAAGTAGTTGTACTCCTTTTGGGTACAGTTCCATTGGTTTTGATTAATGTAGACACTCATGTAACCACCACAGTGACCAAGATACATGAGAACACTTCCGACTCCCAAAAAAGGCCTTTTGTATTCCCTCCCCAACCTTAGATAAGCCCGTCTCTGTTTTCTGTCACCGTAGATTAGATTTCCCTCTTCTAGAATTTAATAGATGTTGTCTCATGCAATATGTACTCTTTTTTGGTCTGGTGTTTTTGCTCAGAATAATATTTTGGAGCTTAATCCACGTTGGTGTGTGCAATCTCTTTTTTTAAAACAGCCTGAGGCAGACAACTTCTGCACACCTTGTATCCTGTTTGTGAGGTCTCTTGCAGATAGAGCGTAATGGGTTGGATATTAATTTTCATTGCAGACCTGCTCCCAGCAGCATCCGTGAGCCATGAACTCAAAAGCTACTGGAGTGTGCAATCTGCATTAAAAAGTCCTCGGCTGGGACCCAATGTCCAAATCACGTGGCTCTATTATTTCAAAAAGTGTATTCAAGGAGCACTGATCCCAGTAGTTACTCTAATTCCTTCACATTTCATTGCAGGGCTGAACCAACCATAAAATAGATGGACAGAAATAGGGAAAACAAAATCCTATATTTTACAAGCTCACGGCATTATTTCCCTCCATGTCAGCATCACGGGCTGATGAATTGCCCTGACATTTCTGAACTCAGCCATTCTCCCCAGCTCCAGAGATGAAGCTCTGTGGAAACTATGATAAGTGTCCTCAGCCCAGCCCGTTTAATCTCCCTAAATTACTCCCTATTCATTTTTCTTTCAGATGGCTTATTTAATGAGGCTGTATTTTCAGGTCTCAGGCTGTACCATGACACCTAGAGGCCAAGTTGCTTGAAATAAGTTACAAAAGATCTGGAGGAATTGATCTGAAACCCCAGTTCCTTGTAAGATAATTTTAGGCTCCTGACCACAGACTGCTAAATGAACATACGCAACAAATATTTATCAAGCACCAGGATGTGCCAGCACCGGACTAAGTGCTGAACGCCCAAAGATGCATTGTCCTTGAGGAACTCAAAAAATAGTGGGAAACCTTTATTGTTTTGAAGAAGATATGTGCCTTGGTTAGCAAGTGACTAAAGATACAAACCATCTCTCAGTTGAGTCTACACATTCAATGCAATCCAAAAGAAAATTCCAGTTCAAGGAAATTGATAACATTACTTTAAAATTTATATGGAAGAGTATATGTCCTTAGGTAATCAAAAAAGAGTAAAAAGGGAGAGGAGGGGGGATTGGAAAGGGGAATAAACCCAGCAGGAAAGAAGGAATTTCATGAAATCACTGCTCCACAAGAGGCAACGGAAATCCCTTTCTTGTCTCACCCTCAAATCGACCTTAATTTACCATTATCTTATTACTGCTTCTGGAGAGAGGTTTGACTTCTTGGCTTTTTGAGTGTGGAGATGGCAAAGCCCCAAACCTAATGGTAAGATGATGTCTTTGAGGCAGCTTTTGATTTTTGAAAGTTATAAATTTAAAAAGCCAACAATTTCTTCCTTAGACTTATAAATTCAGTTTACAAATCTTATTAGTTTATTTGTGCATTTAGAAAACTTTAACATTATGTTTTAAGTAAATGCCTGCAACTCTATTAAGTAAATTCCATTAAACATTTTAACCGAGCATGGAAATGGGATAATCTCATTTAAAAATACTTCAGTTTTCTGGTCATTGATGTAATCTCCCAAGTATTTAAGTGACCCTTAAAAGTTGAATGAGTCAAAGTTGGTGTTTAAAAAATACAACAAAAAGGTTTTCAGAACTGGGGGCAGGCAAGTGGGAAATGAGAAATGTACAGCATAATGATGAATTGCTTTTGCTTTTCAAAAAAAGAAAAAGTTGAATGGATCTTGAGTTCTTTTAAACAGCTGAAATCACATAACTGAATTTAAATTTAATATTTTATTATACTTTTTAATTTAAAATCACAAGCCTCAAATCAAGTGCTTACTCACACATTAAAATAGGAGTCTAACAGGAGTCAGAAAGTCTACACGAAAAAAAAAGAAAGTCTATACCAAGATTGCACTTATTCTTATACTTTACACCAAGGGTACAATGATTTTGATGGTTTCATAGTCCAAATTTAATTCTAGATCATCCTAGGTGAAAACCATCTACACACCAAGGAAACAATGATATCATCCCTAGGGAACTTCCAATAAAAACCTTTTATTGGAGTACATCATCCACACATGAACATACATAACCAGTAAGTGTGTAGTAAAATGTGTGAACTTACAAAACAAACACGTGTATCATCAAACAGGGCTCCCATACGTCACCCCACCACCATCAACTTGCATTGTTGTAAAACATTCGCTACAAAGTCATCAAAATATTACTACTCCCTAGAGCCCCTGTCTTACATTTGGTGTGTTCTCCCCCAGCTCGCCTGGTTAAGGACTCCTGTATTCGCATTAGATACTGGTTCTAGTTCGTGAGGGAACGTTCTCGTATCTGTCCTGGTAACCACAGGCCACCGTCCACCACTGGAGTCCCTGCGTTACACAACCACGCTTTGTACGGTCCATTCCAGGGGTACGCTGAGAACTCCTCATTTTCATCAGAGCGTTGTGCTGTCCTCACCTCAGGTAGTTTTGTCCCCAGTGAGTTTGAGGTCACTCTTTCATCTGGCTGAGACGAGCATCCGGAGCTGTGTCCCTGCAGAGTGGCTTTTCTGTGACTGAGAGAGAGGTGTGGCGTCAGCTTCTGCTCCACGTCGCCCCAGGGGCTCAGGGGATTGTCTGAAACCATCCCACGAGTGGAGCCAGCCGAGGTGAGAGTGCAGCGCTCTCTGTCCGGCGCCCTCGGCTCTCGATGGGCCACACGGCCTTGTTCACGGCTCCATCCTCTCCGGGGTCTCCTCACACCTCCCGCCTGGCGGGGCCGCTCTTCGAGATCCTTAAACGACAGCCAAATGGTTTCTGCGTGTCTCAAATGCAGATTTTTTTCTATTCCATGGTGCCAAAGACAGAGGGTGGCAGTGGTGCTGTCCCACTCAGACGGCCCGAGGGAGAAGCAGGCAGATTTCTGTCCCTCTCTCCACCTCCCTCTGAAATTCCGACTCCTCACCTGCCAAATGAGGAAAGTCTTCTCACCTGAGTGGTCGCAGAACAAGACATCGACTTGCTTTTATTTCCTAGTTAGAAGCTGCATCCATGGGTGAGCTGCTTGCTTCCTTTCACATGGCCAAACAAGCAGGGTGCCTTCCCCGTCGGTGTGCAGGCCTGAATGCTCTGGTGCAAAGATTCAGATTTGGAGGACTGTGGCAGGGAGGTGGGGGCAGAGGAGACCCTGCGTAGCCTGGAAATGAACCCAATTTCCTCAGCCTTTCTCAGGTCCCTCTGCATCTGCACTGACGCCCACTGGAGTCTTAAGCCAAGTTTCAGTGGAACCTTTTGGTGGCAGGTCCTTGGCAAGAATTCAGGAATGAGGAGTTGGGGGTGGAGAGGTGGTCGCTAGCGCCTGCGAGCCCAGCCTGCTGTTCTGCTGCTGTTCCTCTTCACACATTTCTTTTCCACCAAATGGCGAGGGAAAAGCTGCCATTGGCCTGTTTTCCCGAGACCAGGCCAAGCCTGTCTGTGTGCGCGCCTGTGTGTATTTCCCTCTGTGCTTGCGTCTGTCCACGTCCAACCACACTCGGCTCGTGTACTTCATCTGACACGGAGAGATGCGATTTGGACAAGCCAGGTATATCAGGTGTGACTCAGCCCATCAAACTCAGGTGTGAAAAAGTTATCACCTTGGTTTTTCCCCCTTCAGGCCATTCTGAGCCTCCACCCAGCCTGGTCAGGAAGACATACGGGGTTCCGTCACCGCTGGTGTCGCGCCCGTGGACAAGGGTGAAGGCTGCTGCTACAGAACCGCTCGAGGTTACCACTCGTGGTTCGAGCCCGCGTGCCGGCGAGACGTCTAGGCTCTCGGCTTCTGGGCTGCCCTGGGCAGAGCGCCAGATGCAAGGCTCACAGCCGTCACCCTTCCAGGCTCTCTCTCCAGAAGGCTCTCCCTTTTCCCTTTTAGAAAATCCACTTTCTCCCTGCACACCACCCTCGAGGCGCTGCCCTGCCTTCCCTTCCATCCTGAATGCAGAGCATATGATGTTCAATGAACTGAGGCTTTTTCACAGAGCAGGCGAGCCTTTGACTTCATGCAGACTTCCCTCTCCTCCCCGGGAACAGTCTCTGGGACAAAACAATACTAAAGGGCTGGATGGGAATTGATTGGAGTTAGGAGTAGGGAAATGTAAAAAATATAAGGAGAACAAATATAAATTATTATCTCAAAAATAATCGTATCCTCTACAAGTAAGAACATTTCTCAGGCCAAGGCAAAATTATTTCTAATTTATTGCATATTTTAAGCCAAGATATATTCAACCTCTGCGTCCTCCCTGTCAGCCTGAACTATGCGTCTACTCTTCAAGAGAAGAAGTGTAATATTATGCAGGAGAATGTCCCCAATTCACAGGTCAACAGCCACTCTATCTTTTTCATCCCAACCAAGTAAAAATAATGAGAAACAGAACTTTATAAATACATGTCCTCCTCGGTCTCGCCAATCTCCCCAACTCCTCCTGCCAGAGTGATGGTTCTGTAAGAAAATCTGACAAGCTCCTGCACCACCCGTGCCTCGGCACACCTCATGGCCTTGGTGAGCTACGCCAGGCTCCCTGGGGTGGGCACTGTTGACGTGGGGCTGGAGAACTCCTCCTGGTGGGGAGGGGCTGCCTGGGCACTGGGGGATGCTGAGCAGCACCCCCGCCCTCTACCCCCTAGATGCCAGGAGCGCACGTCCCCCAGTTGTGACGACTGAAAATATCTCCAGATACTGTTCCATGTCCCAGGGGTGGAGGGGACGTTCCCACAGTGAGAACTGCTGAACGGGACCCACTCGCTGCTCCAGCTTCATCCTCCTCCTCCCCAAACACCCAGTGGGTCATCTCAAGCCTGGGATGTGGGCTTTTTATGCCCTTTTTCACCATATCAGCTTGGCAAACTTGGACTCCTCTTCCTGGTGAGTTGTCCCTGGCATCTTGGAGAAGAGTTTGGGGTGTCGTACTTTGGGGTCAGGAGTACCTGTCCATCTTGAGGCGAGGCTCCTGGGATATGGGACTGCTTATGAAGACGTGCAGGACAAATATCTTCTGTTCGCATCTCCAGATTCAGTCTCCACACTTGTCTGCCCTGGCCTCTGTCCAGCAGGCTGACCTGCGCGGACTGCACCTCTCTGCTCTGTTGCCCATTGGCTTCTGCGTGGCTTCAGCTCACAGAGGTCCTGGCAGGAGGCAGAGGGAAGGAGGAGAGTGCGGCCCGAGGCTCCTTCACCAGCTCGCTCCCTGCAGACTTGCCTTGGACTAGCTGTGTTTCTTGACCACAGGTCCCTGCTCCTTTCACAGAAGAGTTCACACCACTGGACCCCCAGGGCTCCCTCTCCTTATCCCTTGGGCTGTCAGGTGGCAACTCCTTCTCTCCTACTGGTCCGGGTATCTGAAGCTCCCCTCATGGTGCCACTCTACCTACTCCATTGTGAATCGTTTCTTTATTCACTTTCCTTAAATCACACGAATTTCAACATTCACCTGCCATGCAGGGAACCTGATAGATGCCACGTGCCTTTTCCTTCCAGAACCTGTGTCCTTGGGTGCACCATTCAGCAGACAAGGAGTTCAGTGAGTGTTTCCAGAATAAACACCTGAGCAGCCCTCACTGTATTCTTCTCTGGTTACATTTAATCACACTGTATAACATGTTTCCAATTATGTTCCAAGTGTCAACAAAGGGTACCTGGGATATGCCTTCCCCAATGGGGAGAGCAGTCTTCCCTACTTATTTATTTCAAAATTCAACAGGCACACGAAAGCATCCTCCCTCAGCTGTCACGGCCAGAGCTGAGGCCGTGTGTTCTGTGTGTCCGGTGTGGGGCAGGACAAGATGGTAGCTACTCAGTGAAGGCTGGTTCTGGGCTCTGCGGCAGACACTCCACTGCATCTCTGCCGGGAGAGGTGGTGCAGGTGGTGCATCTGTGGTCTCGAGGTGTTCCAGAGGCAAGGGAGGTGCTAGGCACACGTTTAAGGAGGTGCTCGTTCTCCTCAGAACTTGTACCCAAATGGCTTTGCCCGCCTCCCTCTTCCTGGTCTTGCTTGTCGGCTATCTGAAACGAACCTTGCTCCGTTAGGATTTCTCTAACCTCTTCACTCTCATTCACAATAATAGCGGTCTTGCAGCACCATTTTTTCTCACCCATCAGATCGGCCACATGCGGAAGTTTGCTACAATTCTGCCTTGGCAAAGGCGAGGGGAGGCTGGCACAGGGGCACCAGTTCGTGGGATTGCGAGGGGGGGGGGAACCCTCTTTGGGGATTGGCTCTGCAACATCTAAATTTGACCCTTAAGTCCTATTTCTAGGAATTTATATGACAGATAGTTTTGAGCATGCTCATATCCACTGGATACTTACGTTCACTGATAGAGTAAACTGGAGACTGGTGCGTGCTTGCCCTGGACGCTGTCGTTTCAAGGGACGAGCGAGACGGAGCCATGTACGTCAGGACAGACACCAGGTAGGCTGAATTACGTACCCCAGGGAAAGAGCGTGCTCTTCCTCTTTCCCCTCCCCTGGGGGCGTGAACCCATGGAGAAGAGGAGCTCTCGAAGGTGCCAAGCTCAGGTGCGCTGCCGCCAAGGGAAAGGGCTGGACCGCACTCTGGACTCCTGGAAACCTTACACTCCGCGAGAGACCGGAAGCGCGTTAAGCGCAGGCCGCGGGGAGGAGCCGGAAGTGGGGAAGCCGGAAGTGGGAGGAGCCGGGCGTCAACGGAACCGGAAGGGGCGGGGGAAGACCTTGGCAGGTGCGGTGAGACTGGGCAGAAGCTGAGGAAGCCGGGGGTGGCTGCACAGCGGGATGTTTCAGGATGTTTAGGAGAAAGCCTTCCTAACGCCTCGATTTTGGGCTTCTCCTGGCCTCAAAATGCTGAGCCACAAAGTTCCCTGTGACGCCCTGCCCCGGAAGTATTAAGTCAGTGTGCAGGTCACGCAAGTCTGTGTGCTCCAGTGTGCGTGGGACCTTCCCGCGGGGGCCTGCAGGAACGCGCGGGGCAGGCTGCCTCTGTGAGGGGCGTGGGGGGTGGACGTTTTGGGTACAGAGCGGCTTCCTTTGTCTGTCTTTTGTACAAATGGTTTCTGTTAGGCTTTGAATCACTTTTTTAAAAGAAAGCGGCCTCCAGCCCTGTCTCGAGACACCCATTCTCCAAGCCAGACTTGTTGATTACACTGAGGTCTTTAAGTCTGAAGTTATGTTTTATAATTTTGGTGAAATTACATTTTTCAAAAATTCATTCCGTGAAAATTAATTTCCAGTATTTCCATTTCCAAGGGGCCAATTGCCTCTGTAATGCCTTGTGATTGATTATTCCACTTTAACCAGAGAACTGATGACTATCGCACCAGTCTTTGCTCCTAATTACCGTTCTGCCAACGGGCGCGCTCTAGCCAGTGATTTCATAAGGTATCATTTTTCTGAAAGAGGCTTAAATTGAATGGAAGTTTGGGAGGCCTGAAGGCTGATCTTCCGTCACCCAAGGCTTGAGCAGGGCGGGCTGCCCCTCGTTTCCTTGACGAATGATTTCTCCTGTTCCATTAGAGACGGTGACATGGTAACAAATGCAGGCATAGAACCCAGTTGTGGTTCCTTAAGACAGGACCAGAAAGGCATATCCGTGGACTCTTTTTGACATTAAAGTCCAGGGTCCATTTGCAATTTTGGGTTGGCCAGCCTCGATTTCCTCTTCCTGAGAGGTCCCTGGTTTCTTTTTGGGAAATGGTGGCTCCACCATCATGCACAGTTGCAGCTTGTGGGGATACTCACTGACTTCACCCAGCTTTGGTCATCAGAGGAGCTAGAGTCTCCCTCTCCCTCCCCAGGGAGAGCGAGGACGGCGGGTCGGAGGGACGCTCTCTCACTTTGTGTCTTGAGCGAGCAGCACAGGGACGCAGAGAACATGCGAAGGGCACTTATTGCCAGGAAGGCAGTGTAGGTGACAGCGTCCCAGATGGATTGTTGGAGGCATGAGGCAGTCGCTGTGCTTGCTTCTTGGCATTCCGAAGCTGTCTTAGTCCTTTGGCATCCCATCCATTTTATGAACCTCCATAGTCCTTCCAATGAATTATCTTTCATTGTGTCCCCAAAGTCAGGCCTGTTGCTCGAACCTACCTGAAATGTGTGGACAATTCTTACAAGCTAGTGACAAGAATAAAGTGAAGAAAAAATATTGGACTTAGAAGATGTGAACATAGGGGACCCTGGGCTCGATTCTCCTCTAACCCAGTGCTCCTTGTGCCTTTGAAGATAAGGAGCTGTTAGTGTCTGTTCCAAAGCATGGGGTAGCAATTGTGAAATCGTTCCTGAGGTTCAAATCCCTGTACTGCCACTGACTAGCTGTGTGTTGCTTCCCTTCCCTCTTCCTTACTTTTCGCATCTGTAAAATGGAGATAAGTGTAGTATCTCCTCTCTAGGTAGCTGTAAGAATTCAGTGAACTCATGCATGTATGTACAGTGCTCAGAACTATGCCTGGCCCATGGCAAGCTCTAGGCAATTATTAATATTACACTTGCAAAATACTTAGAGCAGTATGTGGTGCTTAGGTAGTCTTCACAACTTCTTGACTATGACTGTTGTTCTTTTTGTCTTTATCATCATCACCATCACCATTAGCTCATTGGCAGTGCTACGTATTGATGTGATTTTTCCCAACATGAATATCTCCACTCAAGAATTTCATTTTCATATCTGAACAGATTCATTTGGCTTGAGCCAGATGACTCTTATAACTGCCTGGCTAAAACATAAAGCATGCGATTGTAGTTTGGCACCACATACATTAAAGAAGTGTTAAGCCTTTCTTTTCCCTCCTTTTCAAAGAAGCATCAGAGAACCACACCTGGCATTCTGTATAATTTGTATACACCTGAGGATGCAGTGGTAGACAAGTAGCTTTTCAACTGCCTTGCATGTATCATCTCATCTAACCCTTGCAATGTCCAGCACTCTCATTCTGTCCCGAGTGATGCTGAGCCCTTTGCTTTTTAGCCCCAGGTGGTTCAGTTGGGAACTGGCAGGGCTGGGGCGCAAACCACGTCACTTACACTCCCCCGAAGGGATCCCGCGCTGGTGCCGTGCAGACTGGATGCAGACGGCTCACATGGTGTTCAAAAGTTTTCAGGCCAAGATTTGAAAATCAGGGTATTTTAAACTATAATCCGTTTCTAGCTTCCTTTGAAAAATGTGAAGCTCTGGCAACCTCCAGCACATGTCCTTCCAAGGAGCTGAGCTGCAGCTGCCCCACTTTTGTGGCCCAGTTCCCACCATTCCTTATTGTGGTCCTGATATCCAGGCCAAATGGCCATGGCTGTTTATCATTTGCTCCCATTGCACCCTTTCTCAGTGTAGAGAGATATTTCTTTATACCCATGCCTCTATTAAAAATGAGGACAAGAAACCGTTCAAGAGAGCCAGGTGTTTTAAGAAAAAACAGGAGACAGCAAGATTCTTTGTGGAAAGGAAGACTATTCCTCTGTGTTTACTCTGCAAACAGAGGGTATCTATGCAGAAAGAATGCCATCTGGCCCCTTCATCTGCTTATAGTACTTGCCTGGCCCCTCTAAACATTAACTCTTACTCTTATTGATTGTGAGATTTGTTAGGTGAATTACCATCAGGGAGGTGGCCTTGAAAAAGGGGAAGGGTGGGAGAGTCATTTTTTAACTTCTCAGAATCTGAGACCCAGTGCCTTATTTCTCTTATTAGGGACAGTATTCACATATTGAACAACTGGTATGGCAAAAGCATGCTCCAGTCAGAACCAATGGGCTATCAATCACAGTCGGTGCTGGCCCAGCAGCACCAGCATACAGTAAGAGAATGTCATCCCAGATGGTGGTGGTGGTGAGGATGAGGGTGACGATGACGATGTGATGACGGCAGTGACGACGATGGTGCTGCTGGTGGTGGTGGTGATGGTGATGGTGTTGATGAGGGTGAAGAGCATGTGATGATGACGGCAGTGACGATGATGGTGCTGCTGGTGGTGGTGGTGATGGTGGTGACGATGATGGTGATGATGGTGAAGATGAGGGTGAAGAGCATGTGATGATGACGGCAGTGACGATGATGGTGCTGCTGGTGGTGGTGGTGATGGTGATGATGATGATGATGATGATGGTGTTGATGAGGGTGAAGAGCATGTGATGATGACGGCAGTGACGATGATGGTGCTGCTGGTGGTGGTGGTGATGGTGATGTTGATGATGGTGTTGAGGGTGAAGATGATGATGGCAGTGATGATGGTGCTGCTGGTGGTGATGGTGATTTTGATGATGATGGTGATGACGATGAGGGTGAAGATGACGATGGTGTGATGGTGATGATGACGATGATTTTACAGAAACCCTGTGGTTTTCCCTGGCTTCTTTATGATAGGACCTCTTTGTTAGCCTCAGTAAGTTTCAGGCACGTCTTGTCATGGAGCTCACGGAGGCTGTTATCTCTGATGAGGTCAGCAGACACAAAGTGGCTATAATGAGTAGCAGTCATTTTTAGAATTCTTTTTCTTCCCCAGGAACCTACTGGCATCATAGCACACCTGCAGCCTCCTTGTATTAGCCAGGTGTTTACTGCAGTACTGCTTCAGTGCAGATAACCTCCAGAGAGCAGGGGCTTTGCCCAGGGATGTGTGGCTTGCTCACTGGCTCTCGGTTGGCTGCAGTTGAGCTCCTTGATTCCAGCCCACAGGCTGCTTCTCAGACTCGGTCTGCTCCACATGTCCTTCATTCCAAAACTCAGGCCAAAGGAGCAAAGACTGCCAGGGGTGCCTCTCAGGTGGAGGCGCGGGTGGAGGACAGACACTCTGAGAGGGAGCCTGTGACCCTTCTGAGGCCCTCATGCAGGGCTAGCCGGAGAGGCCACGGCCCAGCTTGGAGTCAGTGGGGTGGGGAGGCACCGTCCACCCCCTCAAGGAGAGGGAGGGTGTGGCTGGGGCAAGAGAGGGCTTTTGGTGAGGAAAAGCAAAGTACTGCATGACTGGGGGCAGACCCTGCCTCATCTTCATGCAGCTCGCCCATGTTCCCCGGCCCACTCTCACTTTTCACGCCTCTCATTGACTCGCTGGCTTCAGTGCCAGGCACACTGGGTCTGTGTGGCATCTTTCCTTAAAGATAATGTGGATGAACACTGAATCCTGGGTGCAAATCCTGGGTTAACTGGTGACCGTGAGCAAGCCACTCAACCCCTCTGAGCTTCAGGCTCTTCCTCTGTATGTTGAAGAAACTAATAGCCCTACCCTGTTTGGTTACTGTGCAGTTGAAATGATTGAACAACTGTTTGAGAGCCATGGAAGTGCTGGCACTGTGGGAGCCAGCACACATTCAAGAGCGTGGGTCAGCTCCACGTTTGGCTGGCCCACCCCTCCTGCGGATGTTGTAAACTGGGAGGACAGCATGCCCGCATAGCTTGTTTGGTCTGTCTTGTTTGGGCAACATTGGAATTAGTTGATAACATTTAAAACTTCCAAATTCCCAAGATTCCTTTGGAAAAATGGGAAGATCTTATAAAACTGGGTCCCTCTTCCCATGTGGCAGAAATAGGCTGTCATGGAGAAGCCACTGCCGTTTAGATGGGACACAAGCTCTCCAGGTCCCCCCAGGCCTTCACCGCTCCCTACCTTCTCCCTGAGACTGCAGTTGGGCCTCCTGACCGTTCTTCGTCTGTGCTGCCTTTCTCCTTAGACCAGGCACACGCTGCCCTCGACTCGCCTGTGTCCCCTGTGGCTTGTTTCCTCACCCCTGGAGGAGGTGTAATGGCAGTGCCTCCTCTTCGGAGGTTCCTGAGAGGCTAAGGGAGTAAGCACATTAGAGCGCCTAGGACACCTAGGACGCAGCGCGTCAGCATTCGCGGGCAGGCAGACCGCTCTCGCTCGTGCTCAAGACAAACTTGTTTTCATTGCCGACCCTGACCCAGTGAAAGTAGAAGAGCTGTGATTTTAAAATTCTTTTCATTCTATTTTTAGTTGACAAATTTATAGAAAATGTATTAAATCACCCAGAGGACTTA
This sequence comes from Dasypus novemcinctus, assembly GCF_030445035.2. Classification (NCBI taxonomy): domain Eukaryota; kingdom Metazoa; phylum Chordata; class Mammalia; order Cingulata; family Dasypodidae; genus Dasypus; species Dasypus novemcinctus. The sequence goes on from NC_080691.1 coordinate 8,313,781, forward strand.
TTAGTATTTTCAACATTTTCCAGACCTTGATTTTTAAGCCAAAGATTGCACACTCTAAAATGACACACGGGATTAACGGAGGGACGAAGGTGATTGGATAAGTATGGCATCACCCACACCAGCACCCCAATTGCTGCCCTGCCCACCTCCCACTACCTCGACATATCCTCGACACCTGCAGAAGTTTCCTAACGTGGAGGTTTAAGTGTGGCGTCCGCAGCTCGGCAGCTCCCGTGCGCCTCGTTACCTGTGGGGCCCAAGTGGCGTATCTGAGGCTGCCCCATCTGCCACTCTGCGCTCACCTGCCCATCCAGCACACCTGGTGCACCTGTGGAGCATGGTCCTGGTTTGCCACCTGCCCGCTTCCCCCCGTGGTTCTCAGCATCCGCTGCACCCCACCTCCATCAGCAGAATGTTACCCATCAGGATCTTTCCTGGGGCCGCCCTGGTCAGGCCCCTGCTTGTTTCCTGTCTGTGTTCCTCGTGGACACGCGTACGGTGAGGATTCCTTCAGGTAGCGACAGCCCCCCTGGCTAAATGAAGAAAGGGCGTGCAGCAGTCTCAGGGCGGCGCGCCCTGCCGTGGCGGCCGAGCGGGGAGGACCGTCCTGGGCGAGGCCGGGCCCTGCGCCCACATCTCAGCCTCTCCGTTCAGAGAGCCGGCGACGTCCACCCCTGGAGCCGCACAGGCTGGGCTTCCCTGCTCGGCAGGGGTCTCCCCCGGGCGCTCGTGCCTCCCGAGGGACGCGTGGCGATCTCTGGAGACAGAGTTTTGGTCATCACGACTGGGTGGGCGGACTCTGTTGGCATCCAGTGGGTCGAGGCCAGGGACACTGCTAGCATCCTGCAGTGCTCGGGACCCCTGCCCCGCCGCACAGAGGCAGCGGGCCCCAAGGTCAGGAGACACGGAAGAGCGCCTGGGCTGGGGTCCCACGGGGCTGGTCTGAGGGGGCTCGAGGTGGTCTACGGAAGGTGCCGGTACAGCGTAGGTGCGGCATGTGCCTGACAAGCTCGAGCCCTCCCCAAAGCAGCAGCACCCCAGCCAGGGAGGTTGACCCCAGCTCCCCCACCTTGAGATGGCTTCCCAGCCCAGAAGCCCCTCACCCACGGGGCTACTACGCAGGCAGTGGGGCTGGTCCAGACGGAGACGCGCCGGGAGCGAGACGAGCACGTCAGGTCACCTCAAGATCAGGGCGCAGGACAGCGCGTGCGTTTTTTATATTGACTGCGTGTCGGGATGATGATATACCGGACGTACTGGGTCAAATAAAATACAGTATTAACAATAATTTCGCTTCTTTCTTCTTGCTTTTCAAACTGCAGGTACAGAAAATTTAAAACACGTGGCTTACATTCTTTCTCTATTGGACATGATATTTCTGTTGATCCAGAACAGGGAGGCAGCCTCGGGGACAAGGGCGCTTGCCGACACGCTGGCCTGAGCCCACGTGGGGTCTGACTTGGTGATCTCGGGCACGTTCCTTCGCACCTTGGGCTCCACTCCCTCTGGAGAGGGATTGTTCCTGCCTGTCTCACAGGACGCTGGGGCCATCGACTGAGATCATCTGGATCAGGAGAGCACGGCTGGCGTCAGGCTGCGGGAAGGACGTGGCATGCGAGTCGCACCTTGGAGCCCCTCTCCTGCTGCCTTGCACCGTTGCTCAGCTTCTTACAGGTTCAAGGTCATGTGGGGCAGCGTTTCCGTGTGCTTGCTGGACGGGTGAGCAAGCCTATGGAATACAGACGGCCTGGGAGCAGTGCCCATGATGGCACACGGTGGCAGCATTGCCTTGCGGCTCCGCTTCGCCTGCGCCGGGAGCCTCGGCTGCCCTCACAGGTATCTGTTTTCACGCCTCGGCTCTGCCCCCCTTCTTTCCCAAGCTCCTTTACTTTGGCTGACCTTGAAAGGTCCTTGTCCTTCAAGATCCCATCCTCTCCCTCTCCTTCATCACCTGCCCCCCTGATGCCGTGGCTATTTAACCACAGCCCACAGTAGCATCTGCAGGTGACCAGTGACAGGCACAGGGCCCTGGTCAGAGCCGGGCCACTCAGAGGGGCTAACGAGGGCCTGGTGCTCACCCGCCCCCCAGGGAGCGAAGCCTCGGGCTCCGGCTGAGCCGTTTGCGCTGCCAACTATTGCCAGGGTTGAGTTTCCCTCCCGAGCCAGCCTGCAGAGCCGGCCTGCCGCCTCATTATTGCGCAGCTCGCACCGCGGGCCTCCAGAGCCAGCAGCGTCGTCGGCGCGTTGCCATGCTCCCAGCAAGCAAACCGTGGCCCCCGGGCTCCGGCCCCCCACCACGCTGCCCGCCACGACAGGCTGCCCTGGCCCCGGGAGAAGATTCAAAGCGGGACACGCCCTTTTAAACGTACTTGCCTGCGGCACGTTTTTGCAGATGCTCAGGATTTATATATGAGTAAAGCGTGACTGCGCTCCTTGAGGCTGACGGAGAAGTCACCTGTTCCTGGCCATTTGTGTATGTTGTGGGAGCAGAGGCAGCGCCTCGACTGGCTGTGGAATTGTAGCTGCGCCCACGAACAGAGCCCGGCAGCTCAGCAGCTTCCCGTCGCAGTCGCGTATTTTCTAACTGGCACGAACAAAGCGAACAGGCCAGTACGAGGGTACGGGGGCAGCAGCCACCTCCCAGGACCCTGGCCCACTTCATTGGCAAGACTGGGAGGCCGGGGCCACAGGAGGAGGGGCTCTGGCCAGGTGCACGACCAGAGGCCGCGCTGGCTTGTTCGACGTCTGCCCAGTGTCGCAGCCGCTGCTGGCTTGGCACCTGCCGCAGTGCTTTTTTAAATATAATAAACTTTTTTTAGGAGGCACCGGGGATCGAACCTGGGACCTTGTACATGGGAAGCAGGCACTCAGCCACTTGAGCTACACTCCCCTAAACTTTATTTATGAAGAAGTTTCAGATTACAGAGATGTTCCTTGGAAAGTCTGAGGGAACCCCCATCCCTCTCCCCGGCTTCCCCTATTAAGGACACCTTGCGCTTGTGGGTACGTTTCTTACAACTGATGAACACACGGGGACGCTCCTGACCAAGGCCCATCGTTGACGTGGTGGCTCACCCTTCCTTCCACTGCCCTACAAATGCCCTGTGCCCCACCTCTCCTCCCGCAGTGCTTCTGTCGTTTGTTCTTTCCTTGGCGCCGTAGGCCTCTGCTCCAGAGGCGTGAGCCAGCTCTCTGAGTAAAGTCCTACTTAGAAGGCAGCGTTTCTAAAGGAAGCTGACGAGGGAGCGGACTCTGGCTGGGGCCCAGCTCGTCAGCAGCCACGGGGCCCACTCTGGGACTCCCCCACGCCGTGGGTGGGTTTCGGAGCTCATAAAGTCATTATAAAAAGTCTGTGGGGTGCTTTGCTTTTGAAAGGTGTGGAGGAGAAAGCGTCCTGGTCTCGACTGTGGACGGCCCGTCCCCGCGGCGCAGTCCTCTCCCTCGGGGCCACTCCTGGGGGGCAGTCTTCCTTCACTTGCTGAACCTCGCCTACCCCCTTTCCCGCAGAATGAAGACCACCGGCTGGTGTCCCGAGGCTTTTGGGGACCCAGCTGTGCACACTGGCTGGCAGCCGCTTCTGCACAGCCTGTTTCTCTCTCACAGATGCACAGATGCGGGAGGTGGGATTTGATGGCGCGCTGTGCTCTGGGGCGCGCGGGAGCCAAGCCCGCGCCACAGAAAGGGAGAAAATGAAGCATTATTGCTGCAAGAAAGGCGCCTGATTGGGCTGCCTGCGGAGCGGGGCGCACCGCCAAGTCGCCTGGAACCTGGGCTGCCGGGGAGCGGCGGCGCCTTCTCAGCCCGCAGCCTCGGCCAGAGGGTGACGCAGACTCTGCCCGGCCTTCGAAATAGGCGGAAAAGCCCGCTGCCCACCCTGGGAGGACAGGAGGGCAAGGGGAGTACACAGGGCCGTCCCAGAGTGGGCCCTGGCCAGAGTCTGAACGCTGGTGATGTCGGAGGAGCACCCCCCTCCCCGTGCCTCCAGGGTGGGGGAGGCACCCAGGGCCCCCCTCCAGGCCCCTCAGTGCGTCAGCCACGACGCTTTCCGTCTCAGGAGCAGAGGCCTCTGCAGAGTGATGTGGAAACAGCAGCGGGTGGATGAAGGGGCCGTGGCTGCCCTCGAGGGGGGGCGAAGCTGCAGCAGCAGGCTCAGGTCTCCAGTCTGCACGCTCCCGGCCCCTCTGCTGCTTCCATTGCCGGCGCCGCCCCTCTCTGTGTCTCTGCTTCAGAGGAGCCGGGACGCCTGGCCCTGGGTTTGGAGCCGGGGCTTCTCCATCTAAGTCACGCCAAGTCAGGCACTGCTTCCAGAAGGAAAACGGGTGCTGGGTTCTACGTGCCAGTGGGGATATTGCGGCCAGGTCCGCTGCTGTCCAGGTCACAGCACTGTGCAAACGGCCCTGACGCGGCAGGTGTGAACGGAGGCCGTCGCGGGTCAGGGGACGAGCAGGCACCCTGGTAATCGAAGCGCCTCGCTCACGGGCTGCTGCACACATTGCCACGATGCTGCAAGGGGAGTGCGTAGCAAATCGTGGAGCAGAGAGTGACTGGAAATGCTTTCTAAAAGCGTGTCACTGGCGCTCTGTGTCCAGAGTTGCTGAGGGCGGGGCAAGGGCACCCACCGTGAAGTCGCTGTGTGGCGGGTGCCCCGCCGGTGGCGTCCCAGCCGCCTCTCGGATGGCCACGGTCTTGCTGTGTGGCGCACAGCCTGGGGTTTCCCAGGAAGGCTCAGCGGCTGCACCCTGTTTTCTTCATGTGAACATGTGGCCCCGGGGTCCTGCTGGGGGCTGACACTTGTCAGATTGACGGCTGGTTTGTGGGAAGGGGTAGCACTTTGTTATTGTTGATGAATTCCAAAAAGAAATATTGTAAACTGATCTTTTCCTTTGGGCATATTAGAATATATTGGATTCATAGGTTTACTTGATTAAGTAATTCTATGAACTTCTTGTGCTAGTAGGGTGTTGAGTGGGTTCAGACTCACAGATACAAGGCATGGGCATGGCAAAGGACAGAGCTGAGGGTTTCTGATGTTGGAGTTTTGATGTTGGAGTTTGATGCTGAAGCCTTAAGCTGGAGCCCCGGGAAGTCAGCACGCAGAGGAAAGAGAAGCCAGCCCCAGGAAGGAAGGAACTCTGAGCCCAGGAAGAAGCAAGCCCTGGGAAGAGAGGAACCCTGAGCCCAGAGAGAAGCAAGACCCTGGAGGAGAGGAACCCAGGAAGCCTGAACCTCGCAGCCGTTGGCAGCCATCTTGCTCCAAATAGACTTTGGTGAGGAAAGTAACTTATGCTTTATGGCCTGGTCTCTGTAAGCTCCTAGCCCAAGTAAATACCCTTTATAAAAACCAACCAGTGTCTGGTATTTTGCACCAGCCCCCCTTGGCTGACTAGTGTGTAGGGCTTGGGCCTCGCTCCAGGTGACCCAGCAGGAGCGGCCGTGCCATTCCGGCCGCCTGCCACCCCCTGCCGTCCCTGCAGGAGCTGCACACAGGGCGCTTCCACCTCTTGTCCTGGGGTGTGGGGTGTGCTCAGTTTCTGCGCTAGCCAGAGCCAGCCCAGTCCCTTTCGTCCCTTTGTGATGTTTTTAAGGAAAAGAAATCATTTGTTTGATGTCAGACAGTTTGAGTGGAAATAAAATGTGCTTTCTCAGCTTTTCGAAAGAGCAGAGCAAATGGAGTTGCCAACTTCCGGAAACACTGCCTTAAAACAATTTTGTGTCTCTCCCAGGACAAAGCATAGTTCTGAGCCTCCTCCATGCCCCTTGCCCCAACTGCCCTGGCTAACTTCTGTCCACCGTGGGTCTCAGCTGAAGCACCACGGCCTCTTGCCACTTTCACCTGATCCCAGCCCCCTCCCCAGACCAGGACAGGTGGTCCCGAATCCTGGTGTTGCTCCCACAGTAGCATGCCTCGTCCTGCGTGGGCTGAGGAGGCTGCCCCTCATAGTCGGCCAAGGATGCAGCGGATGTGGCGGCGCCATCTTGAAAGGCCCTGGCCATTGTGCCCAGAGGAGAAAGGGCGAGGAGGACCCTGCCCGGGAAGGGAAGCACACGGGCCCCGAGGTGACCCTGTCACTTGTCCACAACTCCCTGGCTGGAGCTCATCATGGGCTTCCAGGGGACGCATCCTGCCTCCGGCCTGGAGGGCAAGACTGGGGAGATTCCACCGCAGACGCAGCCACCACAGCTCCTGCTTCTGGGCACCAAATATTTATCTTTTCTTTGTCTCTGTGTATGAAATATTCTCATCCCTGTCATAGTGTCTACATCCCAGGACTCCCATCCAGTGGCAGTTATTTCAAAGCTCAACATTTCTGGGCAACAAATAGTGCTCTCTGCACCCGGTCTAGATGTGGTTGCTCTTGATTTGGAGGTGACTTACTGACCATCCACACAGCCAGCCCACGATAGTGGAGTGGGCCTGCAACTGGCCATCTGCAAAGGGAGGGGCTAGAAGAAACAGTGGTCAGAGACCCACGGCACTCCACTGGGCAGATGCTGAAAGGACGCCCAAAGGGCCTCTCTCCTGGAAGTGGGAATACCCTTCGATTAGGCCTTGGTTCGAATCCTGGGCTGGGGTGTCAAAGACCAGTTCTGTCCTTGGCCATTTGCGCTGTTCTCTTTCCAGTATCCTCTTTAGTCCAGGCCAGTTTGGGTCTTCCTAGAAGCAATCCAGGAGGTAAGATTATAAATGCGCAGTGAGTGCCAGGGCAATGAGAGAAGCTACAGGGGAAGGAGGAGGAGTGCACGGGGAGCACTTTCAGCCCCGGACGCAGGTCTGACCCCTGGAAAGGAGTGAGGGAAGGATGGAGGCCTGGGGTGAGCCTCCGGCTCGGCGCAGAAGGAGAGGCCCAGGAGGGCGCATCCTGGCTGGGCAGACCTGGACCCATGCGCACCAGCACCCCGTCCCAAATGCTCTCGCACATCCACGGGGCGGCAGCTGGGGCTGCGGTCAGCGGTGCTCCCACCGCAGGCTCCCTGGAGATCATGTGCCCGCACTCCCGCGGCCCCACCAGAAGACGTGCCCTTCTGGGGCCGAGGCCCTTCCTCCACCTGCCCTCCACATGCACAGGGCTGAGAGCCCAGCGTGGCTCTAGGCGCCAAGCGGTCCTCGCCGCAGACACCTTTAGCCCAGACGCGTGCTGTCTGCTATCACAACTCATTAAAACCTTGCCATCTTTTTATATCACTTATCCAGTCATTTCAAGGTGTCAGTTTCCACATTTACAATTCTTAAACACATTTCCCCCTTCTTTCTCTATTTATTTATTTTTATACACCCCCCACCCCTTGTGGCTTTTTGCTTGCTGTCTGTTCTCTGTGTCCATTCGCTGTACGTTATTCTGTGTCTGTATTTATTTTAATTATTTCCCCTCCCCCCCTTGTGGCTTGCTTGCTGTCTGCTCTCTATATCCATCGCTGCGTCCTGGGTTTTTGGCTTGTCTCCCTTTCTGTTGCGTCACCTTGCTGAGTCAGCTCTGTGGTGCTTGTGTGCCGTCAGCTCTCTGCAGCGTGTGGGCAAGCCTGCCTTCACAAGGAGGCCCCGGGACGCGAACCCAGGGCCTCCCAGACGGTGGACGGGAGCCCAGCTGATTGAGCCACAGCCGCTTCCCTCTGTTTATTTTTGAATGCAGAAAGCTTCAGCATGTTTGGTGGTAGAGTGACATACTTAGTCTCTATTTTACTTTGCTATAGACTGCCAACGCAAATGATCGGAAATGAGTTGGCTTTTATAATGGGAATTTATTAGGGTAAAATCTTAGGTTCCGAGGCTGTGAAAATGTCCAAATCAAGGCATCCTCAGAGATGCTGTCTCACTAAAAGTAGATGGGTGGTGGTCCTGGACTCCTGCCATGTGGCAAGCTAGCTGGCGGCTCTGCTGAGGACGCTGCCTCCCCCCAGGCTCAGTCCTCCCTGGGCTCAGCTGTGGGGTCAGGCATATAGCTCATCTCTCCCCAGGAGCTCGTTCTCCAGCTTCGGGATGCTCGGCTGCTTCCAGCCTCTGGCCTCTCTCCCAGCCTCTCGGGGTTTCTCTATCTGTAGCTGTAGGCGATCCTGGAGTCCTCTCCCATGTGGCAGGGTGAAATAGCAGCTCCCTTTCCCTGGGTGTCCCTGCTTTCAGTCCTCAGTTTATATGACTTCAGTGAGAGGATTAAGACCCTGCAATCTAATCAAAGCCCCTGACTAAAGTGACCTAATCAATGTGAACTGGTCGAAAGGTCCATTAACTGACTCTAACCAAAAGGTTCTACAGGCACATACAGGGTGGGTTAGCTTAAGACCATAACTTCCTGGGGTCCACAAAAGACTGAAACCAGCTCATTCTACACTCTGGACTCCCAAAATATATGTTCTTTCCATTTGCAAAATACATTCATTCCATCACAACATTTCAAAAACTCTTAAATCATTTCAGTAGCAATGCTAAACACAAAATCTCATAAAAAGCAGTTACAGGCATGCAGTCTGTCTTGGGTTAAAATTCCCCTCCAGCTGTAAACCTTTGAAGCTTAGAAAAAAAGTTATCTGCTTGTCATGGAATACAAGTTCCTATTGCCACAGAGGAAAGTTGGAAGGAAATCAGGTCACAGGTCCCAAACATTCTGAAACTTGCAGGGTGTACTCCATTAGATTTCCGAGTCTGGGAGTCATGTATAGAACGATGGTTTCTTCTTGTTGGGGTGACATGGAGTGACACGAGGGCTCGCCCAGGGCCATCGTCTCCATTCCACCATCATCAAGCATCTAGGTGGTAGCTGAGTGCTGGGCCTCACCCTCCAAGAGCACTGGGGTCACGGCCACTCTTCCCAATTTCTGGGGCACAGGCCAACCCTCTCGGAACAGTGGGGTGGCAGCCTAACTCTCCCCAGCCCCCGGGGAATGTGCTCCACCCTCTCTAAAGCCTGGGGTATCAGAGCCCTCCCTGAACAATGGGGCGGAAGGCCCACCCTCCTCAAATGCGGGGACAAACACCTTTCTGCAAACATTGGCTCGAGGCCTCAGCTTCCACAGTTTGGCACTTGAAGTTGTTTTTCCTTCATTCTCTCCATTTTCTGTCCCTTTTAGTCCAGACCAGCCATGGTTTGTTCCTACAGATTGCTTAAAAAGCTTGTTGGTTTAGCGTTCAGGAAGCAGGGGTCCAAGCCATCCGGCAGTACAGTTTTCCGCAGATCCTTTCTGGATAACTAAACCGCTGGTTGGTTCCAAGTTCAGTTCAGTCCTCACATGGGTCCTCTTCTCTAGGGACTTGCTTTCTGGAAACTCGGAATTTCCCAGCCATCATTCTGGTATCTTTGTGCCCAGGAGTTCAGTTCTGAGCGTCTCTTTCCACTCACATTTTACCATAAACTGCAAGGAGAAGTCAGGCCGCACTTTCCACATTCAGTTTGGAGATCTCCTTAACTAAATGTCCAGGCTCAGCACTTTCAAACTCTGCCTTCCATCTAACATCAGGAGTCAATTTTGCTGAGTGCGCTGCCACTTTAAAACATGCTTTCCTCCCGTTTCCAATAATAGTTTCCTCATTTTCTTCTAAAAAGTCCAGCGTGTCCGTATTGTACCGACAATTTCTTCAGAGCAATCCAGGCCTTTTCTACCAAGCACCTCACCATTCCTCCAGTGTCTTCCCCTTACCCATTTGTAAAACCTCCCCAGCATCTTTGGTGTTCACATAACAGCGTCCCACTCTCCCAGCACCAATTCCATTCTGTCCAACGGAGAGAGTTTTTGAGTGCCATCTGAGCCTCCTCGGGGGGCTGAGCAAAGCTGTGACAGCTGGTCGCCGGGTGCCTGGGTGAGCCCTAACCAAGGGTTTTGCTCAACAGCCTTCTTGGTTTTAGCTTTTATTGATGGAGGATAAAAAGCCATTCCTTCTCTCACCCTTGCTAATCTGGCTTTTTGATTCTTTCCATTCCCTTTCTTTCTTTTTTTTTTTTTTTTAAGATTTATTTATTTTATTTCTCTCCCCTCCCCTCCCACCCCGGTTGTCTGTTCTCTGTGTCCATTTGCTGCATCTTCTTTGTCAGCTTCTGTTGTTGTCAGCGGCATGGGAATCTGTGTTTCTTTTTGTTGCATCATCTTGCTGTGTCAGCTCTCCGTATGGGTGGCACCATTCCTGGGCAGGCTGCACTTTCTTTCACACTGGGTAGCTCTCCTTACAGGGCGCACTCCTTGCACGTGGGGCTCCCCTACGTGGGGAACGTGGGGACACCCCTGCGTGGCACGGGACTGCTTGCGCGCATCAGCACTGCGCATGGGCCAGCTCCACACGGGTCAAGGAGGCCCGGGGTTTGAACCGTGGACCTCCCATGTGGTAGATGGATGCCCTAACCACTGGGCCAAGTCTGCTTCCCACCACTCCCTTTCATGTCTGCTTGCAAACTGGACGGTCCTTTCCGGAGCTCCTTCCTTCCTGTGAACCTGGCCCAATGAGGCCGTGGGGAACCAGCACGTGCCATGAGCCCCTTTGCTGCCCCCTCTTCCTAGAGCTCCAAGCCCACCAGGGCCTGGACCTGCTCCGGCCTCCGCGGAGCCGTCTGTCCTTCCAGCCTCCAGCCCCTCCTCACTGCCGATGGCTCCGGCTCTTGGGCAGTACCGGGGGTGCTGGAGCACCACCTCTGGCCACAGCCCGCTCTCCCCACGGCGCCTCCTTGGTCAGGGCAGCCCAGGCCGTGCTTGGCCAGAAGCAGCCGTCCAGTTTCAGCGGCTCGACTTGTCTCGGCTGTCGGCAGCGGCCCGTGCCCCTTGTTGTCACTTGGGGCCCCGGGTGATGCAGCGGTCACCATTTCAAATGTTTCTGCTCACAGGGCCGGAGGAGAAGGAGGGTTCTTGAAGGGCTCACACCCAAGTCCCACGCTCAGGCTGCACACGCCACGCACGTCTGCGCACAACCACGTGGTCAGACGACCCCACGCCCCCACTGCACAGTGGGGCTGGCAAGGGCACTTCCACCAGGAGCCAGCTGGAGAGGAGCCAGAGGAGTTGGCCAGGGCCGCGGAGCATCGGCCCTGCCTGCCAGGCTGGGGCGGGCGCAGCCCTTTCAGCCTAGCGAGGCGCGGGACGGGGCCCTTCCTGGGAGCACCTCCCTGCGGCCCCACCCGCTCCCGCGGGTCCTCTCCTGCCTGCACGATCCACTGCTCTTCCTAGCCCTGCTCCTGAGACAGTGTGGGGCAGAAAGTGGCCAGCACTCCCCAGAGAGGGGACACAGGAGGCAGGACCTGAGAGAGGGGACCAGGGAGGGCGTGTGGGAGTGGACTTGAGGTGGGCACGGCCCCTCTGACGTCAGCCAGCCCGTCCCTCCTGGGCATGGGGCTGTCCACGTCTCCAGGACAGAACAGCAGGGTTGGCATTTTCTGCCCTGGACGTTTCAAAACTGCGGCCTCCGCCGTGTTCTGTGCGGACTCCGTAACGTTGTTTTTTGCAGTGCGTTAACACCTTGAAGACTCGGCTGAGGTTTAGAAATGGAGCTGCCTCGTGCTGAGAGCCAGCCATGCTGGTAGGAGAATAGTTGGGTTCCCAGCACAGAACCCCACACGGCGGTGCTCCCGGGGGGCGGAGGCTGGTCGTCGGCCTTGCACCGGGCGATCAGTACGAAGGTCCAGGGAGGCGCAGCAGCCCCACGGCCTGGACACCCAGCTCTGACCTCGGTGCTCCCCGTCCCTGGCTTTCCACGTCACCCCAAGCTGGGAGCGAGGCGGGGCAGGGAGGGGCGGGGAGGGGCGGGCTCAGGTCTTGCCTTTACGGGTGGAACTTGTGCGATGAGCGCCTTCTGTGTGCCCGCACTCGATTGGCCGGAATTTCGTCCGAGGGCCACACACAGCCACAGGAAGGCAGGGCATGGAGTTGGTGTCCAGGGCCCGTTAGGATGAAGGGAGAGGCTCTGGGGAGAGCCAGCAGCTGTAGCCGACTTCTGGTCTCCCCGAAACACGGACTGTGGCGGGAGCCGGGGCGCCTGCTCCTGCGGGGGGACACGTCTGCCCAGCGAGCCACAGTCCCAGCCCGGCAGGCCTGCCTCGTTCCTTTTCCCTGCCCCTGGAAGGCATTGCATTTGGGACCTTTGCGTTAGGCCAGGTGGCTTCCACTTCACATTCATGCCTCAGTTTCGACCCCAGGCAGCTTCTCCAAGGGGACCCGCAGGTGCACCTGCAGGGCCCTCCGAGCTCTCGATGGCCGCCAGCAGTGCCGCTCCCCGGAACACCCCCCAGAGCGGGGGACATGCAGAACCACCATCCGTGGCCCCAGGAAGCTCCAGGAGCAGCTTGCGTAGGTCAGCGTCCTAGTTTCCGCACAGATGGACATCTGCCACTCGCACGGGTCACGTGTACTGCGCTTGCCTCTCGGGTTACCAGCGCAGCAGGTACAGCACGAGGGCGAGAGAGATGTCACCTTCCTTGGCTTCTCTAGCTCACACGTTCCCTGTTCAGAGCCGTCCACCAGGCCGGCAGGAGGTGGACGCACACTTTCAACACGCCTACACTCTGGCGGCTCTCCCCGTCCCAGGGTCCCAGGAAGGCGCGTGGTCTCCGGAGTGGGCACGTGTGGCCGGGTGCCTGCCGCCTCGTGGCTCCTAGAAGGCGTCCTGCGCCTCAGCAGGGGGATTGTCCTCCCGACATCACAACGCCTGGTGCTCGGTTCCCTCAAGACCCCCGCGCCAGCCCCGCATCCCCGGTCACGTTGCCCGTTTTGCTTGTTCACGTGTTGAAATAGTCCCAGCCTGGGGAAACACACTCACTGTCCTGCGCACCCCCGCTGCACCCACCTCCCTTCTTCCACTCTGCTCTCTGGAACCCCCAAACCTTCCCTCAGCTTCAGTACCTGGAGCAGCCAGCGCTGCTCCAATAGCAAGCACTGGTTTCCAGCCTTTATCGTTTGGGGCCTGCACGATAATATTATGAAAATAAACTAACTGTAACAAATACAGTAAATGTGATGCACTACAATGATAGTAACGACAACAACAATTGGGACTGAATAATACTGAATTATTCCTTTGAAGAGCCTAGATTTTCTTAACCAAAGCTTTTGAAAATCTGAAGTGTCTTCTCCAGCTTGTTTTCACCTCATCCAAACTCAGCAGCAGGAGAGCATGATGCCCCGGCTTCCTCTGTGGGCTGGGGTGGATGGCGACGGCGCGGTGGGGACAGTGGCGGGGGAACCTGCGTCACCAAGACGCAGCGCGGTTGGTATCTCATCACTGTGCTGCCCACTAACAGGACGCGCAGGGCTGTGCGGCAGGAAGCTGCAGAGCCTGAGGTCGGCTGCCACGGGCCTCGCCGTCAATGACGCAGAAGTGCTCAGGGGTCTAGCTGAGCCATCTCTTCCTGCTCCTTTCTTTCCTGTTGCAGAGATCAACTATTGGCACAAAGGTGAAGGTGGATGCGTTGTCCCTGGCCAAATGCTTTGGTGCATGTGCAGCCATGCACAGGTGCCGGGCATTTTGAAGGAGTGGACTGTGGGCAGCCCGATGTCAGCTAGCGAGCGAATGGTGCTTGAGGGAGGCCTTGGTTTTCAGGAAGCTCCTCTCTACTATTTACCTTCAGAGGGTTTGTTTTTTTTAAGGATTTATTTTTCATTTATTTCTCTTCTCTACCCGCCCCCCCCCCCCCAGTTGTCTGCTCTCTGTGTCCATTTGCTGTGTGTTCTTCTGTGCCCACTTGTATTCTTGTCAGCGGCACTGGGAAACTGCATCTCTTTTTTGTTGTCATCTTGCTGTGTCAGCTCTCCGTGTGTGCGGTGCCATTCCTGGGCAGGCTGCGCTTTTTTCAAGTGGGGTGGCTGTCCTTACGGGGCGCACCCCTTGTGCGCGGGGCTCCTCTACGCGGGGGACACCCCTGCGTGGCACAGCACTCCTTGGGCGCATCAGCACTGTGCGTGGGCCAGCTCACCACATGGGTCTGGAGGCCCTGGGTTTGAACCCTGGACCTCCCATGTGGTTGGCGGACACCCTATCCATTGAGCCAAATCTGATTCCCTTCAGAGGGTTTTGAGGATGACCCCTAAGGAAGCAGCTGAGATGGTCAGCTGTTATCAGCTGTGCCCCACCTGCCTTTGCTAAGATGTCACCATCTTCATAATATGAATACCTCAGAGTAGAACTCCATAAATGGTACCTTAATGGGAGATAGGTCACTAAAGATTTGTTTAAACACAGGGGTATTTTATGATGTCAGAAGATAGTGTGCCTGGAGACAGGGAGTCCCAGAGGTGGTCAGAGGCTCACCCAGCCCACCAAGGAGGAAGGCTCTTTCCTCTTCTTCCCTCTGAAACCTGAACTGTGACATCCATACCTCCTGCCGTAGAGCTACCCCAGCTTTGAGTGTCACCCGAGCAGGGTGCAGGAAGAGCAAGAGGAGAGCCCGTCACCTGCTAGTCTCTTTTCCAGAAGCACTCAGCAGATGTCTGCTCAGATCCCATCAGCTCAGACCCTTTCTGGTCAGGGTGGGGCCATGGATGCAAGTAAGGTTGGGAGAGTGTATCGGTCAGCGCCGGCGATGTTATGTGCAGTAACAAATGACATACAAAGCTTAGTGGCTTTCCATCACAAAGTTTTATTTCTCAACCACATTCTTGTCCAGTTGATTGTCCAAAAAATTGGAGGCAGCACTGCTCCGTATTTTCTTCATTCAGCGACCAAGGCTGAAGGAGCAGCCGCTGTCGGAGACACGTCAGTCCCACGGCAGGGGGTACAGAGGTGGTGGATCCGTGGAACGACTCACAGCTTTCACGGAGAAGAGGAGCACACGTCTCCACTCACAGTGCATTGATCGGGCTGGGGGTCTTGGCCACGCCTGACAGAAATGGAAGGGAGAAGCAACCCTCCCACAGCGAGGGTGGGCAGCAATTATTGTTATTTTTAAAATTTATTCTCAGAAACTGTTTTGAGCAAATAACTTGACCTACTCAGTAAGCGTCTGGCAGCCTCCCACACCAAGGAAGAAGCCAGCGCCCTGTGCCCCCGGTGGGTGCAGCCTGGCGGAGGGCTCCGTGCAAGCTCGGAGTTGTGTTGCGCTGCCAGGATCCCAGCAAGCACCCGCCACGCTGCCTCCTCCCAGGGCCCCCGCCGGGGACTCTCTCTGCCTGCCCCGCCCGCTGTGCGGAAGTGCCCCCCCAGGGACGTTGGTCCACGGGGCGTAGGAGCTGGGGCTCCATCCTTCAGCGTCCTCTCTTTCAATTCTGCGCCTGTGGGGTCCTGGCGGAACTGAGGCCCGGCTGCTTGCAGCGGAGGCTTAGCTCTGGACTGCCGTGGCCTGGCCCATGTCCGCCAAGACGCTGCCTCCCCAGGCCGCCAGAGCCTCTGCCTCTGCGGGAGCCCCGTCAAGACGCAGGGACCTGAGTCCCTCACCCATGCTTGGCGGCCGTCTGTCCTCAGCGCCGCGCCTCCGGGGGTAGCTGAAAAGAACCTCCGCCCCCTTGCCGCCCTACTGTGTGCAGGAAGCTCAGAAATGCAGCGCGGGGGCCCGGCGGGAGCGTCTGTGCGCCCTCCCCATGGTCAGCGCAGTGCGGACAGGGGGCCTCGGAGGCCTGTGGCTCTGGGCGCGCCCAGCAAGTCCCGGCCGGCCTGGGAGCGTCTCCTCCGCCGCTGCCCTCCTCTCCTCCTGCGGCCGGGGTGGAATCCCGCCGAAGCCGCGGGGATGGCTCCTGGCTGGGGTGGAGGACCCGCGTGTCCCCCTCGCCGGCCCCTTCCCTGGCCCCTGCCTCGGGCCGCTGCCCACCGGGCCCCCCTCCCGGCCCCGTGTTCCCCGGCTTGGAGCCGCCCCGGGCGCTGGGGTTCTCTCTGCCGCCTTCGCCTCCTTGTTCCGCTGCCACAGGCGAGTCTGGGGCAGCGGCCGGCTGTGCGGGCTCGGCCCTGCCTCCCCGGAGCCGCTGGCCAGTGCGGGGTGCGCCCGGGCCCCTCAACTCCGAGCTCCGGTCTGCTGGGCCTCTACCGCCGCGCGCTGTGTTTTACCTGTTTGCCAGCGTGTCAAGTGCCACCGGTGTGCTTTCTGTTGGCATTTAGAAAGGAGGCTGCCCACTGGCTCCGGCGCTTGCTTCACCTGCAGCCAGACTGGCCTACCTGCTGCTGGTCGTTGCTTCTCGGGGCTGGAAGCAGTTACTTCCTGCTGAACGCGTCTGCCCGGGTTTCCAGAATGGTGGGAGTTCAGAGGCAGGCCTTGCGTTGGAAGAGCGTAGCACTGCAGGACCTGCCGTCCAGCCCGTCCCTTCACTGTCGCAGCCGCCCCAGGTGGGGCTCACCCCCAGGACCTGGACGCCAAGGCCACTTCATTCATTCATCCATCCATCCATCCATCCATCCATCCATCCATCCATCCATTCATTCATTCATTGAGCACCTTCGAGGCACCACACACTGTTCTCAGCTCCAGAGGTGCCGACGTGGGGCTTATATTCTACTGTCAGGAAACAAAAAATACCCACAGGAGATACAATAGATTAGCAGGCTGGATAGCGATGAGTGAAATCGTCTGTCCCACAGTACCTGGCAGGCATCGCGAGTGTAACTTGAGAATATTTACAAAATTGTGGGTAAGGTGTGGGGAACCCACGACGGGGGCTGCAGGACCCAGGGGTTCGTGAGAGGGACCCCGTTACCGCAGGCCCGAGGAGGAGGAGGCAAGACCTGCAAGTGAGGTGAAAAGGACAGAAGCTCCGAGTAATGTCGAGGGAAACGGCCGGCTGGGGTCCCCGGGAGGGGCTGGGGAAATAAGGCCCCCCGCCTCAGCTCCTCCCGTTCTTTCATTATTCTGCCTTGGCCGGCTGGCCCAAGAAGGCAGGTGCTGCTGTCCCCCCACTCGAGGTGACAAGGCCACCGAGGCCTGGGAAGGCCACGCCCTCACGTCGTCCCTTAGGGGTAACACAGATGGCCTGAGCCCAGACCCCGGACTCCAGAGCCTGCAGCCTGCTCCGGCTCTGCTGCTGCCCATGGCACCGTGGCCGGCCTCCAAGCCCCTCTGTGCGCTGGCAGGGCCGGCCTCCAAGCCCCTCGGTGCACCTGCAGGGCCGGCCTCCAAGCCCCTCTGTGCGCCGGCAGGGCTGGCCTCCAAGCCCCTCGGTGCACCTGCAGGACCGGCCTCCAAGCCCCTCGGTGCGCCCGCAGGACCAGCCTCCAAGCCCCTCGGTGCACCTGCAGGACCGGCCTCCAAGCCCCTCAGTGTGCCTGCAGGGCCGGCCTCCAAGCCCCTCTGTGCGCCGGCAGGGCCGGCACCTGCCGCATCCCTGCTGGTGTCCCGCCGCCCCACAGGGGCGGGATCCTAGAAGGCGAGTCCTTAGCTTACAGCCTCCAGGGCACCCTCGCTGGTCCCTCATGCAGCTCGAGGCCGGTGGGGTCGTGCCCTCTGCTTTCATCTCCAGATGTGGGGAAGGAGCAGAGCAAGCGCCTTCTCAAGTGTACTCGGGCCTCCCTCTGAATCAGTCAGGATACGTAAGGATTAAGAGCAAGAGAGAACTTGAGCAAAATGGGTAAATTAAAAGGACATTTTTGACATACAAATCTTATCATCTAAATGTATTACTGCAGCTTCAGGTGTAGCTTGATCAAGGTCTCTAAACCAGCAACAGGGAGGTTCCGAATTCCAAGCCGGCTACCAGCAGCACTGGGGACTGTTTGCTTCCAGGGCCAGGTTCAAGGATAGGAAGAAAAACACCTCTTCCAGCAGCTCCCTTTGAGGAAGTCCCAATGGCTCCCAGTGAAAAATGTACTAAGTTGGTCTTGTTTGGGTTTTACCCCCAGCCATGAAAGGTAGCCAGGGAAGTGGGAGAGAGCGCCTGTCCTACGCGGGTGGGGCGCACTTCTGGAGCTGGGGGAGGGAGACCTCACAGAGTCACCTGGTGGGAAAGCGCGGCCCTGTCGGAACTGGAGACAACGGCCCTGGGCACGATGGGACCACGGAGGAGAGAACTGAGCAGGTTCCAGCTGCCTCCGCACGGTGTGCTGCTAGCTAAGAGCTGGGGGACGGAGCAAGACCTACAGAACGGAAGGAGAGCTTTTTCAGAAGTAGTTGTGGGTGAGCGGCAGGGCAGGTCTGCCCCTCCCTGCCCTGAGGTGGCTGGAGCGCAGGGGCAGCGGGGCAGCTCTGATCAGCGTGCGGGGGACAGTGGTTCCGGGGCCTCTCCAGGGACTGTGGCCCCCAGACCGGAAGAGAGCACTCCGGGCCCCATTGGTAACTTTGCTGTGTTCAAAGCTTCCGCCTTTTCCTTTTCTGCAAATAAACGGAGGCCTAAACTGCCCAGTAAGTACTCGCTGCCCCACGGCATTGGCAGGCACTTAGTTTCAAGCAGCTCTGAGGAGTCCCTCTGCAGCTCACGGTTTTATTTTAACCGAGGTTGCAGAAAGGCTCTTCGGAGGCTCTGGCTGTGAGCCCCGCTCCCTGCCTCTGAGCGACAGGCTCCCTGGCGTTTCCGAAGGCTGTGGGCACGAGCACTCCCCAGAACCGAGCTGAGGCCAGGCCGCCCCTACCCAGGCAGCAGACGTGGCTGCTGGGCCCTGCTGGGGTCAGGAGGGGAGCAGGAGAGGGAGGCTGCTGAGCAGGGGAGCAGGTGAGGGAGCAGGTGAGGGAGGCCGCTGAGGAGGGAGCAGGTGAGGGAGCAGGTGAGGGAGCAGGTGAGGGAGGCAGGAGGGAGGCCGCTGAGGAGGGAGCAGGTGAGGGAGCAGGTGAGGGAGCAGGTGAGGGAGGCCGCTGAGGAGGGAGCAGGTGAGGGAGCAGGTGAGGGAGCAGGTGCGGGAGGCCGCTGAGGAGGGAGCAGGTGAGGGAGCAGGTGAGGGAGGCAGGAGGGAGGCCGCTGAGGAGGGAGCAGGTGAGGGAGCAGGTGAGGGAGCAGGTGAGGGAGGCCGCTGAGGAGGGAGCAGGTGAGGGAGCAGGTGAGGGAGCAGGTGAGGGAGGCCGCTGAGGAGGGAGCAGGTGAGGGAGCAGGTGAGGGAGCAGGTGAGGGAGGCAGGAGGGAGGCCGCTGAGGAGGGGAGCAGGTGAGGGAGCAGGTGAAGGAGGCTGGAGGGAGGCCGCTGAGGAGGGGAGCAGGTGAGGGAGCAGGCGAGGGAGCAGGTGAGGGAGCAGGTGAGGGAGCAGGAGAGGGAGCAGGTGAAGGAGGCTGGAGGGAGGCTGCTGAGGAGGGAGCAGGTGAGGGAGCAGGTGAGGGAGCAGGTGAGGGAGCAGGTGAGGGAGCAGGAGAGGGAGCAGGTGAAGGAGGCTGGAGGGAGGCTGCTGAGGAGGGGAGCAGGTGAGGGGGCAGGTGAGGGAGCAGGTGAGGGAGCAGGTGAGGGAGGTGGGAGGGAGGCCGCTGAGGAGGGGGCAGGTGAGGGAGCAGGTGAGGGAGCAGGTGAGGGAGCAGGTGAGGGAGGCGGGAGGGAGGCCGCTGAGGAGGGGGCAGGTGAGGGAGCAGGTGAGGAGGAGCGCAGACTTGAGGGTCAGCAGGCCTGGCTCAGCTCTTCCGTCCGTCCGGCGCAGCTTCTCCTCCAGCGGGGGCCCCTGCTGGGCTTCGGGGGGGGTCGGGAGCGGGCCCTGCTCGTTGTCCAGCCCGTGCCTCCACGGTGGCCTGGGGCAGCGCTGCACCTGGGGCAGGAGGCCAGGGAGGCAGGGGCCGCCAAGCTCCGGCTGTGGCCCGAGTCTCTGTCGGAGGCCCGCAGCGCCCTGGGGCAGACTCTTAACGTCCAGAGCCGTGGCCCGGCGCCCTCCCCTGTGCTAACCGAGACGCCCCGGCCCTGGGAAAGCCCCACGTGTGACTCCCCAGACCCGAGCACCGGCAGTGGCAAGGCCGGCGGCAGGCCTGGGGGCAGCTGCCCTCCCCACGCAGCCCTGCGTGGCTGCCGTGGGCTCTGGCCCCGGGCCGGCCAGGCGCCGACCCACCTCCCACTCCGAGCCCAGGCCTGTGGGGGCCTCGGTGGGGCGCTGGCCTCCACGCTGACTCAGTCCCTTTCCGGTCCCAGCCCTCCCTCCTCGTGCTCGCTGACCCTCAGGTCCGTGAAGAGGGTCCCTGCAGCGAGACGGCCGCCCCCTCCGTGCTGCGCCCGCCTCAGCCTGGCCCCCTCCGTTCCGTGGGGGACAGTGGACACTGGGTGGCAACCCTTTCCTTTTCCTGTGCCTCTTGCCTCTGCCATCGCCGGGAGTGGGTCAAGGCTGCTCTCCCGCGCTGGCTTGCCCTCGGCCCTTCCACACCCCACTGCTCTGCCCTAAGGAAAACCCTGCTTTATTTGAGGACACAATCCTGCTTTTCCCGACTTCCTTGACGCTAGGAACGGTGACACAACGGCGTTCTGGCCAAGGACACGTAGGCAGAAGTCTGCTGGATATTTCTGGGAAAACGTTTATTTTCCTGATAAAGGAGACAGACATGCCAGATGTGCTCCTGCCTCCTCCTCCCGATGGAAGCTTCAAAATGCTCCCTGGAGATGCGGCAGCCATTTGGGGACCACGAGACCACACTCCAACCCCTGAGGATGGTGGAGGGAGAGGCAGCGTCTGTATCTTTGTACGAGGTCCCAGCCACACATCTCCCACCTCTTGTCTCCTGTTTCCTTGGACAAAAGCCAGCTTGGGCGGTTTCACCAGCAGCTGTCACATTTTCTGCTATTTGCAACTTCCGGCATTGCAACCTAAGGCTGCGTTTGTCTCAACAGCAAGGACTCAAACCTGCACATTGGAGACTTGCCAAAAGAAGAAGGCAGCTGAAGAAAGGGACTGTCTCTTGTCTAAAGGCTCCAAGGTGGTAAATGACCCAGAATAAAACTTCTCTCTGGAGGAGGTGAGTACTCCACGAAGGGGACGGCTGCTGGAACAAAGCCAGATCCGTAGAGGAGCCAGCAGACCAGACCTTCTTCAGATCGCGAAAAGCCTCGGCCACCGGAGAGCACCCCTCCGCGGCTCTGGGCCGGCCGCACTCTGCATCCGCTCCGGGAGCACAGACCCCAGCCCGTCCCAGGCAGAGAAGAGCCAGCAGGGCACCTGCCCTTGAGCACGCCTGCCTCATGAACTTGCAGGCTCACAGACGTCTGGAAACTGGGTTCCAATCCACTGCGGTGTGGACTTAAGGGTGACACCCCAAGAGAAGGCGAGGTAGAGGGCACTGACCACGAGAGCTAGACTCTGGTAGCGGAAGCCCCCGTCTTGGGGGCCCCACGCTCAGGTCTGGGGGTGGTCCCCAGGTTTCCTGGAAGCCAAAGACCTGACGTTCTTTTGGGTGCGTCTTCCCCTCTCCAGGCACCACCGTGTCCCAGCACGGGGACGACTTCCTGGGGGGCAGACACCGTTTCTCGGCCGTGGAGCGCTGCACAGAGCCCACGTGCACGCAGGGCGACGACAGGCCAAGGAGGCCCGCTCACCCTGTCTTCCTGCCACGCAGACCCCCTGGCACCCCACCTTGACCCCGTCGCCCCACTTCTAATTAGGAATGTTTGGGGCGGCAGAGCCTGGAACTGGAATTCCGAAGAAGCTCTCCGGTCATTGCGAGGTCAGCAGGGCTCGTCCTTTCTCCCCACAGAGAAGATGGCCGTGTCTGCGCCTGGCGTTCCCCGTCTCCTGGCTCGGCCCCTGCCGCGCGCCTCCCGCCGCGAGGGGATCACGTCGCTCTAGA
Organism: Dasypus novemcinctus; assembly: GCF_030445035.2. NCBI lineage: Eukaryota > Metazoa > Chordata > Mammalia > Cingulata > Dasypodidae > Dasypus > Dasypus novemcinctus. The sequence goes on from NC_080691.1 coordinate 8,335,332, forward strand.
CGTGCCAGGGACTAGCCTAGACGTGGGAAGTGCTCAGGCCCCCGGCCCAATCTAAGCCCCCTCTTGACATAGATGTGGAGTGGACACAACCAAGCCAAGGTCCACAGGAAGGAGGAATACAGTAAGGATTAGAGTGGACGTAATGATATCCTATTCATGAACTATTGTGGTTAATAATCGAGAAAATGTGGCATTGGTGTGGAAAAAGTGGCCATGGTGGCTGCTGGGTGCGGGGAATGGGAGGAAGAGATGAGATGTGGGGGCGTTTTCGGGACTTGGAGCTGTCCTGGGTGGTGCTGCAGGGACAGATGCTGGACATTGTTTGTCCTCCCATGGCCCACTCAGTGGACTGTGGGAGAGTGTGGGCTATGATGTGGATCACTGGCCATGGGGTGCAGCGATGCCCAGAGATGTACTCACCAGATGCAGTGGATGTGTCTTGATGATGGGGGAGCGTGTTGTTGTGGGGGGAGTGGTGGGGTGGGGGCGGTGGGGTGAATGGGGACCTCATATTTTTTGAACGTAATATTTTTTTAAAAAATGAATAAATAAAATAAAATAAAATAAATTAAAAAAAGAGTGCGTGAAGGCGGGGACGGGACTGAGCTCCGGCAACCAAATAAGCAGACCCCGCCTGCCCGTGCCCGCCCTCCTCCTGGGGAAGGGCTCCGCCGTTACCGCTCAGCGCAGAGTTAAGAGGGGGCGTCCTGGGGCCCAGGTGCCGGGTGAACCCGCCAAGGCAGGCTGTTCCTAACGTCCATCGTTCCTTCTGTTTTTCTCTCTGGTCATTTATTTATTCTCTAGTTTAAGCTAATGGAGGAAAATATCAAAGAGAAAAGTCCAGCTGCTTAAAGAAAAGAAGAGTTAGATTCAGGTCAACATAAAACCCAATTTTCTTCTGATTCAGCACACCTCCTCTATCCATTTCATGCCAGTTATCTATCGATTCACGTAAAGTTTTATGAACCTTGACAGAATATGGAACAACTCGGTGTGTCTTATGGAACAAGGCATTATTGAGCTTACAATATTTTAGATGTAGAAGGAGAAATGCATATTGATAATTGTGGAGCTGTTCAAAGATGAGTTTGGGGTCACATCAAAGATTGTGGGTGTCGGGAGGCTGGAATACGGGCCCCGGGCACTGGAGAGAGCTGTGGTGAATCAAGAGAAATATGGAAACAGGATGAGGGGAATCTGGGGGAAGCGGACTTGGTCCAATGGATAGAGCGTCCACCTACCACATGGGAGGTCCAGGGTGCAAACCCCGGCCTCCTGACCGGTGTGGAGCTGGTCCACGCGGGGTTGGATTAGCCTCCCCCAAAGCTGTGCCCACCTGGAGCCTCATCCAAAGAGGGTCCCTGCAGATGTGAATGGTTAAGGTGAGGTTGTTTTGGAGTGGGCCGGGCCCCCAATCCGATGACTATTGTCCTTGGCAGAAGCCATTTGAGGACAAAGGGGTGCCTGGGAATGACCCCGCGGACCTGGAGGCAGGGATTGGCAGGTGCCGCTGCCAGCCCGGGAGGCTGCGAGAGCCCAGGGGCCAGGAGGGCTCCGTCCCCAGAGCCTTCAGCGAGGTGCGGCCCTGCCGTCTCCTGGTCCTGGACCCGCAGCCCCAGAACTGTGAGAGAACGCGTTCTGCCTAAGCCACCCCGTTGTGCTCTGTCACCGCAGCCGCAGGCAACAGAACCACGCCTCCCCGAGAGTTTTGTTGTGGGGTCTCCCCAGGGGTCCCCCTGGTTGGCTGGCCCCATGGGTGGGAGTCCTGAGATGAGCCCTGGCCGTGGGACGGGGCCGTAGTGAAGGAGGCCTCTCGGGCCTGGCCTTGCGAGTGGGAATTCTGTACTTCCTGCATCATTTTTCATAAACCTACAACTTCTCTAATTACAAAAAAAAAAAAAGTGGGAAAAAAATCACTGTGTAAGTTGTTCCAAGTCCTTCCTGCACTTCTCCTGTGAACTTGGAGGCCGTGTGTTCCAGGAGGAAGCACCCAGGGCCGCCGCGCCATTGCTAGGAGGACAGCTGCGCAATAACCTCACGACTTCAACTGGCCGTGGAGTGCGCCCGGAACGAGCCTTCAGCGGGTGAACCCCTGGGTGCAGGAGCACCTGGGGGTGTTTTAGGAGCAGCACCTGCCAGGTGGCTGGGCTGGGCTCAAAGGGCAGCGAAAGCAGGATGGACACTCGTCAAGTCTCCCACCAGGAGCTCCACGCTCGCTGGAACTGGGGGAGCAGACCCGCCTCTGCACCCTTCAGTGGCCACGGGAAGGGCAGCCCCTCAGCCGAGCCCAAGTCCTGGGCAGGGACTGGCTGTGAGCAGGTCCCTGGGGGAATGAGGATGAGCCAGAGGGGCCCCATGCCCACCCCTCTTCTTTAACCACCCGCCCCAGAAAGTGCCCACAGACTTCCTCTCACCTGTCTCAGGCCAGGCAAGTAGACCCAGGCCACAGCTGGCTGCAGAGGAGGTGAGGTCCAGCAGGTGAGGCTCCCCTGATTACAGAGGAGGTAAAGTCCAGCAGGTGAGGCTCACCTGGCTGTAGAGGAGGTGAGGTCCAGCAGGTGAGGCCCCCCTGGCTGCAGAGGAGGTGAGGCCCAGCAGGTGAGGCTCACCTGATTACAGAGGAGGTGAGGTCCAGCAGGCGAGGCTCACCTGGCTGCAGAGGAGGTAAGGCCCAGCAGGTAAGGCTCACCTGATTACAGAGGAGGTGAGGCCCAGCAGGTGAGGCTCCCCTGGCTGCAGAGGAGGTGAGGCCCAGCAGGTGAGGCTCACCTGATTACAGAAGAGGCGAGGCCCACTAGGTAAGTCTCCCTGGCTGCAGAGGAGGTGAGGCCCAGCAGGTGAGGCTCACCTGACTGCAGAGGAGGCGAGGCCCAGCAGGTGAGGCTCACCTGGCTGTAGAGGAGGTGAGGTCCAGCAGGTGAGGCCCCCCCTGGCTGCAGAGGAGGTGAGGCCTAGCAGGTGAGGCTCACCTGACTGCAGAGGAGGTGAGGCCCAGCAGGTGAGGCTCACCTGATTACAGAGGAGGCGAGGCCCACTAGGTAAGTCTCCCTGGCTGCAGAGGAGGTGAGGCCCAGCAGGTGAGGCTCACCTGACTGCAGAGGAGGCGAGGCCCAGCAGGTGAGGCTCACCTGGCTGTAGAGGAGGTGAGGTCCAGCAGGTGAGGCTCCCCTGGCTGCAGAGGAGGTGAGGCCCAGCAGGTGAGGCTCACCTGATTACAGAGGAGGCAAGGCCCACTAGGTAAGTCTCTCCTGGTTGCAGAGGAGGTGAGGCCCAGCAGGTGAGGCTCACCTGATTACAGAGGAGGCGAGGCCCACTAGGTAAGTCTCCCCTGGTTGCAGAGGAGGTGAGGCCCAGCAGGTGAGGCTCACCTGATTACAGAGGAGGTGAGGCCCACTAGGTAAGTCTCCCCTGGTTGCAGAGGAGGTGAGGCCCAGCAGGTGAGGCTCACCTGGCTGCAGAGGAGGCGAGGCCCAGCAGGTGAGGCTCACCTGGCTGCAGAGGAGGTGAGGTCCGGTGGCTGGAGAGGAGTCGCCAGGACCCTAGCTTCTGTGTCTAACAGAAGGGAGAGTGGATCTGGGGACGGCCCGTGCTCCCCGCTGCATGAGTGTTGGGTGAGTTGGGTTTAGGTGGGCTGCGGGGATGGGGGGCTTTGTTTTGTGTGGAGGACATGTCTGAGGCAGAGGCCAAGGCATGAGATGGAGAGGCTGAGTTCTGGGGACCTGCCTGTGCCGAGCACTCAGAGCGTGACCTGGCGAGGCTCCTGCAGGGGTGCCCCGAGCCCCCGTCAGCTCCTGAACACGGTGCATCGAGTGACAGAGGCCAGCGCCGCTCTGTCTGGGCTGGAGCTGCCCGGGACGGTCCACTGGGGTCAGACCTGGGCTGTAGTTCCCAGCAGCCAGCCAATATTTTCAGCCAAGAGACAAGTTACACCAGCTGGCCTGCATCAGAGATAATCAGCAGTTTGGCTAAAGCTCTCAATTCTAGACTCTAGTCCTGGCATCTAGATTTCTCAGTGGCCCTAGGATGACATCTTCCATCTGTGAAACCAGTGGCCACATCCTCCGAGAAGAGAGCACTGCTTCTCTCATCTTGTGTCCACCTCACACAAAGACCCACGCATGTAAGGGGAAGTGCCGACACTTCCTGCTGTGGCTGTGTGCCTGCAACGTCTGCCTAGAAATGCCCACGGGTCCTGAAGTAACTGTACATTCCTCACTTGAATCTCCACTGTAGAACAGCCTTATTTCCTCTTATCGATTTGTAGGAGCTATTTATATATAGGAAATTTAGCCCTGTGTCTGCATTTGTACAACATATATTTGTCTCATTTTGTCATTTTGATTTTGTTTATAATATCAGGAAATAAATTTAAGTCGTTAAATTCATCTGTCAAACTGAGGAAGGTCATTACCTACCTTGAGAATTTAGGGAAACCATTCCGTGCAATTTCATTTATCTCCCAGATGAATACTTGGTTATCCCAACACAAATATTGAATAATATGTCTTTTAAATATTGTCCCTGACTTGGTTTATAGGGATAAAGACTTCTGCCTCTGTGATGCCGAGAGCAGAAATATTGCCTCTTGAATACCGTTAAATTAAAACTATATTCTTTACTTATTTGGGTTGGTGAAGTTGGAGACTTATCATAAAATATTTGTATTAATAGGATTGATGCCTTTCAAAGAGAAATTGACAAATTTTTAAAAATCCAACATCAAATAATTCGGAAAGGTAGGATGACAAACACAAATGCAGGAAATGTAAATTGTCTTAGTGGAAAGTCCTGAGGCGATAGGGAGTGGTGGAGCCTGTGGTGAATGAGAGTGAAATTATCTTCTGAAGGAGACAGTGATGGCTCAGTTATAGCCCACTGATGTCAGGTGGAAGAGCCCAAGGTGGCTCAATCCTCTAACATATTTTAAGGAAAACTAGGATTTTTGTATGAAATCTCCCAGTTTTAAAATAGTGCAATTATTTTTAAAAAACACAGTGTGGCTGCATTGTGTGGGACAAAGGAAATGTGTCTGTGAGCTGGAATTGTCCTGTGGTTACTGTGTGTGGGAGGCGAGGACTTAAAGAATTAACTGCAGGTAGGGAAAGGGTGTTTCTGGAGCGGCTGGGTGTCAGTGCAGTCCGCTCTGCTTTGGTGATGATGATGGGGGTGGTGAAGATGAGGATCTGGCTCCCGGGGCTTTTCCTGCGCAGCCATGGCCATCCCCGACTGCTCGGGACCCCTCCCGCGGGACACCCGGGTACCTGAGTACCTGAAGTGACTCTGCGTGAATCTTGGTCCATCCTCGACATGCCAGGTTGTGCTGCCGTCACACCCTCTCGCTCCCAGACAAGGAAACGGCGGCTCAGGGACTCCCCGAGGCCGTGGAGCGGGAGGGAAGAGGCGCTCCTGGAGCCCGGACCTGCAGAGGCCGGGTCCAGGCTCCCTGTGACTGTGCCGGCTTCTCCGCGACGCATCCTCCAAAGCCACAGCCCATGCGTCTGGCGGGCGTTCCGGCGCTCTCTCCCACGCTGCACCCAGGAGCGGCTCGTGCCTGCGGATGCTCTCCACTTAGAGTCCTTTCGTGGTCGTGGCCCAAAGTGTGCCTGGCCTGGCCCATGGGGAGGCTGGACGCACCCCAAGAGAGTGCTGGCCGAGGCTTCTGGATCCAGATTCCAGAAGGGACCATCCCACGCGCAGGGAGAACCTCCCCCAAGGCACACGTGGGGGTTCCACGTTGTTTTTGAGGGTTCCACATTGTTTTTGACCCAGGAGGAAACACACTCATTGCTTAAGGGTGCCCGTGCTTCTTGTAGCCGAGAACTTTTCATTGCATTTTCCTAATAAGAAGCAAAATGCTAAGGCCCACCGGAACTCTGACAGTCTAAACGCCAGAAGTGACGAATGGCTCTCTGGTTCCATGGCGTTTCCAGTGCATCTGTCAAATGTCATTATGGCTTTAGGATGGCTGGAATAGTCATCCTTTGGAGGCACAGTGCAATCATTCTAGGCTCTGAATTATGAAAAGTGACAATTTTCCTCCTGTGAATTGCCATCTACGGCATGACACACACAGGCACGTGGCTGTCTGACTTCATAAAGTAAGCCAAGCACACCCAAAGCTGCCCTGCTCCCCGCCCGGCTGTCTCCCCCCGGCGTCCCCATTCGTCACGGTGAGAAGGACTCCAGCAGCCCCCGGGGCCCGGCTGGCGGGAGGCCGGAGGCATTCCCGTTAGGTGAGCTCGGACCTGGTGCACAATGGGGTCTGGTGTGGCTCGAAGCCTGCGCCTCCCAGCCTGCGACCGGCACACAGACCCGAGGGCTTTGATGACCTCTGGTTTGATGACCTCGTCTCACTCTGCATTAGTCGTCAAAAGAAACAAATTACAGTTTTTCCTGGAGAATCTGTCCAAAGTGAGAATTTGTAGCCATTGTTTTTTCTAGATATCCTCTGACCCTTCCCGTGGGAAGGCGTTCCAGCCCAGCCCCGTCGCTGGCAGGCTTGGTCACGTGACTTGCTCTGGCACCCATTTGGAGGCTCCTCCGTGCTCCCTCCGCTCTCGGCCATGAGACCGGCACTGTCCCAGGTGGAGGCTGCCCCTTCGCTCTGAGGCCAAGAGTGAAGCACGAGAAGAGCTGCAGCTGACTCGGGAGGGACACGCAGTGTGAAGGAGGAATTGGCTTTGTTCATTAGGTTTGGGGGTATTTGTTAGTGCCACATACTTAGCTTAGACTGCCTGACACAAACACCACAGCCATCACTCTCCAGTAACAAAAATAACCAGATGTGCTGTAGAGGTGGCCTCCTCTCTCCCTGAGCACGTGTGATTCAAAGGTGAGGAGCTGACACACCCTCCTCTAATTGTGTTCTCTTTCTCCTCAGTTGATGGGACTGTATCTAGCCTGGGCAGAGGAATTAGATAAGAAGAACTCTCCTGGTTTACCTCCAGTTCCTTTTTTTCCAACAAATAGACCTTGGTTTGAAACTCAAAAACTAAGAATGTAAAAATGTATCTTATTGATTCACTTCTAAACCTAGGTGCATGTTACTGTACTTTTTTCTAGACCAAATTTAATTTTCATGTTATAAAAACCATACAGACAGGTAAGTAAATATTTGTGCGAATGGCCCATCCTGGGTTCTTAGTTTCACCATTTATTACAGGGCTCGAGCTTGAACTGTGTCGGGGCCCCTGCTGATGCGGTGAGCGCGCCACTCCTTCATGTTCCCTAATTCATTCCTACCTGGGGGAGTAGACACCCTTCTGCTGTCAGCACCCCTGTTTCTCGCCAGTGCCTGCGCATCTCTCTTCAGCCTCACCAGACCCGTCTTTGGAGAGAACGCCTCGTCTTCCTCTAGGAAACACAAGTCCACTGGCTGCTTTTTCTCGGACATCTTAGCCATCTGCCCGCAAAATGCCCTGGCCCGGGCGAGAAAGGGGGACTCTCACCCTTTATCTCGGCAGCTGCCACCCCTGATGCCTCATCTGAGAACAGAGCCACCAGCGCCTTTGTAATAATAATAATTTAAAAACCCCACCAAATTAAACCCTAAAGGAAGACTACGAAGATGTCTCTCGTCCTTCAGTTTGTAAAGAAAACTAAGTAGTAAAGAAAACTACGTAGTAAAGAAAACTACGTAGTAAAGAAAACTACGAAGGTGTCTCTCGTCCTTCAGTTTGGTCATCACTACCCTGCCCCACCGAGGCGATGGACGGCTAGTTCTTGTCCTCTAGAAAGGCGAGGGTCACAGGATGAAGAGGAAAAATTCAGAATATTATCCTGCAGCACAAACATCTACCAACAATCCCGTCTGCCCTTCATACAATACAGCTCAGCTGGACCATCCCTGGAAATAGACATTGCAGCCTCTCGAAGCTAGCGGTGCCTTAGAACCAGAGTCACTCAGCTCTGGCTGACAGACAGACCAGCCCCTGCCTGCCTTCGTGAGTAAGGCTGAGTTGGAACTCGGCCGTACCTTTGGTTTACTTATTGTCCAGCTCTTTCTGCGCTCCAGGGCCAGGACTGAGTAGTGGTGAGGAGAGCGCCGAGCCCCAAAGCCTAAAGCGCACACTGTCTGGCCCTTCACAGAAGTTGGTGCCCGCCTGCCTCCGAGCAAGCCTCTCTGGGATTCTCTGCGGCGGCTGTGCACGGTCCAGGGCACAGGGCTCGCCCTCCGCAGCCCTGGAACCAGCCGGCTCGCGTCCGGGGAGGTTCACCACTGTCACTGCAAATATCAAAACGTTTTCATCATCAGAGCAAGAAATAGGCGGAGAGACGAGGCCAGGGTCGGCCCTCTGTCGGTTTATTAGACCCTTTAGGAAGAAGGCGCTTGGTGTTTCTGCTCCCTCGGGAGCTTGATGATTTCTGAGGGTTTTTAATCATCGTAGATGGCCTTTGCTATGGGACACAGGAGCCTCCTCCTCTACTCCTTTCTTGAAGGATGATTAAAGCGGAGGTACTGTGGCTACACGGTTGCTACGTCAGCAGCTTTCTCTTGATTAGGAGAGAGGGGCAAGCGAGGCAGTGGGATTGTGTGCCTGATGCGTCAAACATTGTACACGTTCTGCAAAGCCCCTCACCCTACACGGGGCCATCCTCCCCTTTACCCAACACGGCCGCCCAGACCCTCCTCCTCAGCCAGAACAACAGCCAGACCCTCCTCAGCCAACACGGCCGCCCAGACCCTCCTCCTCAGCCAGAACAACAGCCAGACCCTCCTCAGCCAGCACGGCTGCCCAGACCCTCCTCCTCAGCCAACATGGCTACCTGAACCCTCCTCCTCAATTAACAGGGCTGCCCAGACCCTCCTCAGCCAAGACGGCTGCCCAGACCCTCCCCCTCAGCTAACACGGCTGCCCAGACCCTCCCCCTCAGCCAACACGGCTGCCCAGACCCTCCCCCTCAGCTAACACGGCTGCCCAGACCCCTTCTCCACATCTGGGGTGTGTAGAGCCTCGGCATCTTGGATGTACCATCTCTTCCTGCTGATAAAACCCTTAGATCGGATTAAAGAAAACTAGGGAAGGAAACCGTGTGTGTGTGTGTGTGTGTGTGTCGAGGATGCCAGCTGTTAGAACTGGCTGCTCTCATCTCATTCTTGTTTGTCCACCTTTCAGGTGGGGCAATCGGTCCTGAAGGGACCTTGTGTTAGTGTCCTTGTGCGAGGTGCTTTGGGGACGTGCAGGTGCAGGTATTGACACTGCAGGCAGAACTTGGAGCAGGGTACAAGAGGGTGGTCCCAACTGAAACCTGAGGCAGACCTGAGCGCCCGAGCTGTGCCACGGACTCAGAAAGCAGGACAAGCAGGGGCAGTGGGGCAGGCAGAGGGGATCCCAGTCCGTGGGCCGGGAGCCAGGCTCACGTGTCATCTCCAGAGTTCGGCATGTAAGTGCCATAGAAAAGGCCAGTTGTTAAGGGTCTAAGTCCATGGTGGATCTTTAAATAGCAGCTACAGAAAAACAAAGCAAAAATAGCCACAAGCACATGTTTATCTTACTGGAACCTGGATTCACTTTTTATTTTATTTTATTTTTTAAACATTTATTTATTTCTCTCCTCTTCCCCCACCCCAGTGGTCTGTTCTCTGTGTCCATTTTACTGCATGTTCTTGTTTTTGTCCACGTCTGTTGTTGTCAGCGGCACCAGGAATCTGTGTCTCTTTTTGTTGCGTCATCTTGTTGTGTCAATTCTCTGCATGCAGCACCATTCCTGGGCAGGCTGAGCTTTCTTTCGCGCTGGGCGGCTCTCCTTACGGGGCACACTCCTTGAGCGTGGGGCTCCCCTACATGGGGGACACCCTGCGTGGCGTGGCACTCCTTGCGCACATCAACACTGCGCGTGGGCCAGCTCCACACGGGTCAAGGAGGCCCGGGGTTTGAACCGCGGACCTCCCATGTGGTAGGCAGATGCCCTAACCACTGGGCCAGGTCCACTTCCCTGGATTCACTTTTTAAAAACAGTAATTCTGAAGGTCAGCTTCTAAATGTTCAATGAGAACTAAGCCCAAAGACAGGGGCACGGAGGCCAGGCGCTCCCTGCCCACACCCACAGCTTTCCAGAGGGAAAATGCTAACTATCGGAAAAGTGCTCGGACTTAAAAATGAGCAGAGCAGCAGCTTGGGAAATGGAGGCCTTGTTCCATGGATCCTGGGACAGTGACAGAGAGCTGTGAGGGAACTTTCCACAGCCACAGCTGACAATCTGGGCCCCCATAGCCATTCCGTCCATATCCCGGGGGCCACGCATGCTGCTCACCACGTCCTCCACGTGGGCAAAGCCACCAAATACCCTTTGTGAAGCTGGTGGGAAGCCAGGGTTGGAACTGGCTGGGTCACGGCGCTGAGGCCTCCCGAGGTGGCCTCCCCGGCCCTGACCGGGAGCCCTTGCTGGCGGCACTCCTGCCGCCAAGCCGTGCCGTCTGGCCTCGTGTCCTGGCCATCCCAGGGACCGTGCGGCTTCCTTTGAGCAGAGAGCTGCAGCACGGCCGGAAGAGAGGAGCGGCACCCAGCGAGGGGTGCGCGGGCCTCTGGGACCCCCGAGGCCTCACTCGCCCCGGAGGGGAGCCTGACCGCGGCCCCTGCATTCGGGGTGAAATCTGACTTTGGTCCAAGCAGACCCTCCTGGCTAGTGTGGGCTGTAGACACGGGTGCCCCAGGGGCCCTTTCTAAGGTCATTAAAGTGAGTCCTCGAACAATAAAAACAAAAAAAGAAAGTGCGTCAGCTGTGGACTAGTCCCTTCCCCGGTTTCATTTTCTTCTACCCCGACTTCTCTTCCTCCCACTTCCCTCATTCTCTTCATCTGTTCTGCTCTTGTGGAATGAGCAGCAGGATCTAAGCATCACCCATAGTCCTTTTCTCCTTCTTCGTGGTATTTTCTACCCCATTCTTCTCGGTCTCTGTCCCCGTCTGGTTGGAGGCAGGCAATGTATCAGCAGAAAAAGCCATTTGAGACTCAGAACCTCGACTCTGAGGGGAATCAGGGTATCAAATAAACACAATGAGTTATGTCCAGAGGCCCTTCTTCAAGGCGAGGAAATATTTCCGGGGTGTGGGTGGCGGGGGAAGCCGAGGGAGAGGAGCCCTGAAGGGCGGAGAGCGCCGAGCCGAGCCGGGCGACGCGCTCAGGGCCAGCCAGCCCTTCTCCCCTCGGCACCCAGGCAGGTGCTCACCTGCGCGGCCTCCCCCTGACGCCACTGACCGCTGAGCTCTAACGGTGGCCCCCTCTCCAGGCCAGGTGTGCCGTGTGGGCAGCGCCCTTCCCCGGCCGAGGGGGCTGGGCGAGCCCTCGGGGTAGCAGGGTGGTGTCCCGGGCATTTGGGGGACGGTGTCAGGGAGGGACGGAGGCTCTGCAGCTGCCCTTGGGGACGAGGACCCTGGAGAAGCCTACACCATCCAGGGGTCACCGTCAGAGGACAGCAGGAGGTCACGCCAAGGCGGTCACCACTCCATTCCAGGCAGTTTTCACTTTAGCTGCGTCCAGGACTCATCTGAAGGGGAAGAAATGAGATAAACCCGTCAGCTGTGACTTAAGGTCGCACATCTCCCATAGCCTGTGGGCTGAAGGAAACCAGGAACTGTATTGGATGTGGCCTCCACTGTATTTTCACGTTAAAATTCGTTTTCAGGATTTAAAAATTCCAAAGTTTCACGTGACAATCCTGATTTCTGGAAGATCTGGCGACACCTGGCTGGTGTCCCTAATGGCGGATGGGCTGGGGCAGAGCCTCGTTCTTCATCCACTAAACCCCTAAGCCGTCCGGCCCCCTCGGCGGTGGTAATTCCCCAGGCCCGCTGGGCCTCTGGGTTTGCAGTCACATAATCGTTAGAGGAGGGAGAAAGCCCTGCCCCCGCCTCGATCACTGTTATTGAGCTAATTGGCTCCTCCGCTAAATTCCTGATGCTATCAATATAGCTAATTGCCTGTCATCTTGGTTCCAAATAAACTGCTGAGAGTGTCAGACCAGGCCAAGCAGGGGTGCCCTGAGAGCCCACGCTCTCCCCTGCCCGGCCAGTCTTCTTCTTCTTTTAAATTCTCACAATTCCATAAAGTCAACCAAAATCTCTCCCTTTCCTCTCCCACTCTCCTCTTCACTTTTCATTTCAATACATACACAAAATAGAAAGTGCACAGAAGATTTGAATACCCTTCCCCTATATTCAACATTTATCAATATCTTCCCGTATCTCCTCTGCCCCCCCCCCTTCTCTCTCTCTCTTGAAAATTGGCCGCTGATGCTGAACCCCTGGAGTGGGAGCGGCCGGTTTCGGCATGCCTCTCCTCATCACTCTTCAGTGAGTACCTCCTAAGAATAAGGATGGCTATTTTGCCTGCATAGCCATAACACAGTGTTACCACCACCCTTTACCACGATAGCTGTCATACCCAGTCCACATGCAGGTGCCCCCAGATGCCCCCCAGGATCTTCTAGAGCAGTGGGAAGGTTTTCTGAGCAAGCTTCCCACCTTCTCAATTTTTAATTTTGTCGTTTTGAACTTACAGGCCACCGGCCTGAGGACCGAACACCCTGAAAATTTCAAGACACCCCAGGTCCTGCGCTGCAGTCGCTGTTCCTGCGTGGCACAGCATTTGCAGCTTAAAACAATACCGTTTCGTCCCGCTCAGGGCTGCTCTGTGGTCAGGAGTGAGGACGGGGTGCCGCGGAACGGGTCTTCTCCCAGGCGCTGGGAGCTGCCGGGGCTCGCTGGCTCTCGTGGCTGGCCCCGGGCCGGCAGCCCCTGCAGCCTGCGCCTGCTGAGCGAGCCCCTGCGCGGCTTCCCCTCGGCGCGGCGGCCCCGAGGTGGCGGGTCTGAGGGGCCGGCTTCTCACGGGCAGCCCGGGACTCCCAGCAGGCGGGTCACTTCCAGGGGACGGCCGCAAGCCCGCCCGAGGGCAAGGAATGGAATCAGCCTCTTCCTCTCGCCGGAGCGGCGAGGACACTTCGTAGAAGACGCGAAGCGAGAGCTGTCGTCTTGAGCCGCCGGCCCTCGTCCGTGGGGCCCAGGGAGGCTCTGGGTTTTGTTTACCGAATTGCCTGCTTGGTATCTTCTTAGTCCACTTGTGTGCTGCCGGTGTAGGGACATCATTTCCCTCCTCTGAAGAAGAAACGGGCGCCTCTCCACAAGCCCCCTCCCTCCCTGTCATCTCCCCCTTCAGTGCACGCACCCCCTTGGTAACGCTCAGAACAGGGAAGCCCTCATGGTATTTCCAACTTGACCTTCAATTCAAGCACCAAAGACAGTCTGGGGTACATCCCAAGTCCATGCGTCTCAAACTGACCCTACCCCTAAGCACCCTTTCCCCTCCCCCAGCGTGCTACACTGAGGGGCAGTCATGTCAACACGTCATGTAAATTACAGTGTTTCCCTGGAGGAGGAGAGGAGTGTTCTGTAACGCAAATACAGACGACACGGCAAACATCTCAAAGGCTACCCGACATCCAATAGAATTCCCGGGCCCAGCCTTCTCTGCCCTCTGTCCCCCCCCAAAACTTTCCACCGACACTCAGGGCGATTTGGGGCTAGCAGTCAGGGGGCTTCCCCACAGGCAGATTTCCTAGTAGGTTGTAAGACTTTGGAAGTAACCACACAAACAACGGCAGCTATGCATTGGTCAAGCACATCTCCCACTGGTGATGAATAAAGAATCTCTGTGCATGACTCTTCTAAAGAGCTGGAGTTCTGGAATAGACAGCCGAGACGTAATTAAAGGAGAGCGTCAGCCTCCCTCGTGACCTCCAGGGGAGGTGCCGCTCCGCTTGTCCACGATTGAGCCTGTCGTTGACGTGTTTGCCCCATTTGTCTGACAGTGTCTCAGCTCGTTGGCTCTGTGGACGCCCGCGGTCTGCCATGAACCTGCACGCGCTCTCAGTGCTCTCTCGAAAAAAATTAAAAAATCCACCGTGATCACACGCACCGAGGGGAAGGCGTGGGCATACCTGGGTTTTGCTGTGTCCAAGCCAGCGAGGTTTCAAAGCAACTCTACCAAAGGTAGTCAAGGAAACTATAAAGGTATAAGCATTTCATAACGATGATTTTTAAATTGCTTTATGTTTGGCAATCAGGAAACCCTTGGATATTGGGCTTTGGCGGTAGAAGTGAAATAAATTCTTTAATGCACTCTCTCTAAGTAAAGAGAAATCTGGCAAAATGCAGAAAGGAAAATATCTGTCTTCTGTGTCCAAAATGTGACAGAATGTGGGGATAGCTGAGGAAATGGTTGCACTAGTAAAAATCAAAATGAGGTTAACCCGAGTTAGAATGGGACTCATCAAAGAGGAGAGTAAGGCTCATTCCTTTCCATTTAAATTGATTTTTAATTTATTTAGTCATTAATTCAGTTTGCAGTTTACTGGGGCTGGGGGGCAGGGCCAGTGTCCCTGGCCAGAGTGGGCATCTCCGCGTCACCAGAGGCTGGCTGGTCACTCCGCGCTGGTCTTCATGTTTCGACCACACAGTCAGGAAGAGGTCACCCTTCACGAAGGAAACGGGAGTGCTGCTCTCAGAAGGCATGGAAGGGACGCTGGCGGGCAAAACATGCTGTCCACAAGGCCACAGGCACCTGGGTATGACCAGCTTGACCAGTCCCTGCCGATGAGGGCGCCCCCAGCAGGTGGCCAGTCATGGGCGAACGTTGAAAGTGTCCCGCCACTCGGCCGGTGGAGGACGGTGCTGGAACGTGAGCCAGCGACCTTCACCAGCCTGTTGGCACCTGGAAAAGGAGAGAGGGGAAGGGGATAAGAGAGGACTGTTGGGAAGTGGATTTGGCTCAACAGATAGAGCGTCCACCTACCATGTGGGAGTTCCAGGGTTCAAACCCAGGCCTCCTGGCCCGTATAATGAGCTGGCCCATGTGCAGTGCTGATGCACGCAAGGAGTGCCCTGCCATGCAGGGGTGTCCCCGCGTAGGGGAGCCCCAAGCGCAAGGAGTACACCCCATAAGGAGAGCCGCCCAACGCGAAAAAAACACAGGCTGACCAAGAATGGCGCCGCAAACAGCTGATGCAGCAAAATGATGCAACCGAAAGAGACACAGATTCCCGGTGCCGCTGACATGAATACAAGCAGACACAGAAGAACACACAGTGAATGGACACAGAGAGCAGACAACTGGGGGGGGGAGGGCAGGAAGGGGAGAGATATAAAAAATGAATCTTTATAAAAAAAGAAAGAGAGGATTGTCTTACTGCCCGGGAGGAGGATTCCTGGTGGCAGTTGTTAAGGAATCCAGTTTGTCGTTTTGTTTTCCTCAAACCGTTTCTTCCATTGTTAAAAATACCCCACGTCCAAGACGGGGAGGGGAGGGAAGGGACTGGGCGCGAGCAGAGGCCGGCCAGGTGCAGAGCCCGTGCTGGTCTGCGCGCCCCGCCTGCGCGCCCCGCTTTCCGGGACCAGGATCCCGTTGGTGATCCCCGTGGGGGTGGGAGGGCCGCCCTCTGTGAGGAGGCAGGGCTGCTGCGTCCCGACCCCTGAGCAGATCTGGAGAGCAGCACCCTCCGACCCTCAGTCGTGGGTGCACAGGTGGCATGGTGCCATCGGCTCGGGCCGGGGGGCCTGCCTGTCTGCTCAGGAGAGCTGGGGCTCAGGGCAGCCTGGCCGGGCCGTGGCTAGGGAGACGGCTTCCCGGTGGCTCGGGAGCACAGCTGCCAAGGCGGTGGGCAGCGGGCACAGGAGCGCCTTGGCCCCTGGGGGCCAAGCTGGCGGCTTGGGACCTCAGCAATCCTGTTCCTCCCGGGCGTAGCCTCAACTCTCCCCATCCGAAAAATCAGAGTTTTTTCTGACTGCTTGGTGGAGTGGCTCTGCTTTCGCGATGCCAAACCGTTCTCTGCTGCCAAACCCAGTCCCTGCAAACTCCTTCCAGCTCAGCTAATTTAAGAAATTAAGTGACGGGAATCAAAATGGGAATGCGGAGAAACGTGTCACTGAAGGAAGAGAACAAAACACAAGCATCGCTTTTTTTTTTTTAATATCCTGAAATCTGCAAAAAACACTCGCATTTTTAAGGGTGTGTGTGAAGTAGGTGAGAGGTAATTTGAGAGCGATAATTTGAATCTAAACAGCACCTTATTTTCAAGCCCATGATAGCTGAAATCTGAGGAGCAGTTGCATGGGTGTCTGTGAAATAAAGGCTGTGGGTATTTGGGAAAAAAAATTTCTTCACATTGCGTGTCAAACTTGGCTTTAAATTCGATGTCAACCACAAGTCAGGGGCTGGCTAGTTTGCCCGGCAGGCTCTTCTGTAAGACTCTCACCTCTTCAGGAAAGAAAGCCTAGGGCATTTTTAAATTTCCCAGGAATTTCACCCAAGATTTTGAAGGTGATGGGAAGTTTCTGAATGACCTTAGCTGGACAATGGAGAAGAAAGGAAACGACCCAAACCAGAAAATCCAGCCTCATTCTTTTTTTCCTGTTTGTTTTTCCTTGCAATTTTGAAAAAATCATGCTCTGGACAAAAAGACAACTTTGGAGATAGAAAAACTCAGTTTAATTTCTTTTCTTTTGAGCGAGGAAGGTGGTTGTTCAATACCACAGGCCAGTGTGGGTGGAAACTTCCCAGTAAACACTGAATAAAAACAGGGGGCAGGAAACCCCCCCTTCCTTAGTGGTCTTGCATGGAGCACAGAAGGTCAGAGACCCCAGCACCCTCGTCAAGAGCGAGTGCCTGGGCCAGGCCCCCCCCTTGCACCCTCTTCTTTGACTCTGCGGTAGAATGATTCAAAGGTAGAAAGTAGTTGGAGTAACTCATTCCAGTGGTGATGTCCTAAAGACTCAGAGCTTCCTTAAGCCTTGTCCTCTACAAAGCTATGTTTTTTAGCTTTTTCACTACTTAGCTACTTCGTAACCTTACACGATGTTCATGTTTTGCTTAAGTTGACCCAAATTGTCGTCTTTAGGAGGCACCGGGAACCGAACCTGGGACTCCCGTGTTAGCAGCAGACTCCCAGCCTTCCGAGCCACCTCTGCGCCCTTAGTGTTCTCTTTTGAGTTGTCTGTAGGGCTTTTAAGTGTATCTCTGTGAATAATTTTTTATTAGTTCCTTAGGTATTTCATATTTAAAATACTTAACATAAATACACGAGATAATATACATATACAACTTATCGCCATCCACTGGTTTTAGCAGTTTGAGTGAAGTGTACAAAATTTCCATTCCTTCATGTCCTTTCATGCTCCTCTATTTATAATTGTCTTAAATATTTCTTCTCCATACATTGAAAACCATCTTAAATAGTACAACGATTTTTGCTTCAACCATTCAACATAATTTAGAAAACTGGGGAGAAGGAAAGTCTGTTGTGCTTACCAGTATTTTTGCCCTTTGCATCGCTCTTTCATTCTTCCTGATGTTCTAAAATGCCTTCTTTTGGGAAGCAGATGTGGCTCAAGTGGTTGGGCCTCTGCCTACCATATGGGAGGACCCAGGTTCAATTCCCGGGGCCTCCTGGTTAAAAAAGAAAAGCAGCATGTCCACAAGGCGAGCTGAGTGCCCACACGGAGAGTCAGCACCTGCTCAAGTGCGTCACGCAGCAAGATGATGATGCAACGAAAGAGAGGCGAAGGGGAGAGTCAAGGCGAAGCACAGCAGAAACCAGGAACTGAGGTGGCACAAGTGACAGGGAACCTCTCTCCACATCAGAGGTCCCCAGGATCGAATCCTGGTGAATCATAGAGGAGAAAAATGAGAAGACAGAAAAATAGATACAGAAGTTCACCCAGCGAATGGACACAGCAAAAACAGCAGGGTGGGAGAGGGGGAGGAGGAGGGAAAAACATTAAAAATAAATAAATTAAATTAAATTCCTTCTTTTATAATTTTCTTTCTGTTTAGAGAATTTCCTTTAACCATTCTTTTAGAATGCTTCTGCTGGTGGTGAATTCTCTTAGTTTTTCCATCTTCTATGAACTTTTTGATATTTTCTTCATTTCTGAAGGATGTTTTTGATGCATATAGAATTTTGAGTTGATGGAGCTTCTCTTCAGCTCTTGAGAAGTGTTGTATTACCCTTTCTGGCCTCCATGGTTTCTTATGATAAACCCACAGCCATGCAGTTGGTTTTCTCTCTATCATAAGGATTTGTTTCTCTCTCACAGCTTTCATGATGTTGGCTTTATCTTTAGTTTTCAAAAGTTTAACTCTGTTGTGTCTTTGGTTGAAAATCTTTGTTTTTTTCCTATTTTGCAGTTAACACAGTCTTGAAACCATAGGTTTGTTTTTTACTGCCCAAATTTGAGAAATTTCCATATATTATTTATTGGGGTACTTTTTCATCCTCACCCATTTTTCTCCCTTTTAGTGAGACTCTAATAACACCAATATTAAATCTTTTGTTATAGGCCCCCCTGTCCTTAAGCTCTGTTTCTTTTTAGTTCTATTTTCTCTATATTATTCAGATGGAGGAATTTCTATTGTTCTATCTTCCAGTTAGTTGATTCTTTCCTCTCTTCCCTCCATTTTGCTGTTGAGGCCCTCTACTGGACTTTTTCTTTTAGCTATTAAAGTTTTCTGTTCTAAAATTTCTATTTGGTTCTTCTTTTATATTCTACTCTTTCTTGATATTTTTCTGTTTCTTTGTTGAGGCTTTCTATTTTTTCATTCATTTCAGATGTGCTCATAGTTGCTTGTTAAAGCAGTTTTATGATGTCTACGTTAAAATCCTCGTCAGATGACTATAGTTTCCGTTATCTTGGTGTTGACACCTGTTGATAGGTTTTTCCTTATTTGAAGCTTTCTTTTCCTGGTGCTTGCTGTAACGAGGCCACCTTAGGTGACGTGCCATGGGACCCTGGGCTCATCTAGATCTCCTTTAGCCCCCACCCCCCACTCCAGCCAGAGCTGGGGAGAGGCCACATTCCCGCCCAGCCGCTGTCCACACCCAGGGGAAGGGGCTGCTCTCCTGCTGGGTGCCCTGGAGGACCAGCCCCCTCCTCGGCTTCCCCCGATACCACCCAGCCTGGGGGAAGGGTCCCTGTGCCTCCCTTGCACCTGGCCACTGCTGGCCCTTGGGGAGGGGCCACCACCGAGAAGTGACAGAAGGCCTGGCTCTCCGCTGGCACCTCCCCACGGGGCAGGGCAGGGGGGGTGTGCCTCCACACACCAGGTAGGGTGGGAGTCCAGGCCCCCCACAGGGTAGAGGAGGGCAAGGCTCCTTATAGCCAGGTGGGGAGAACCGGGCTCTGACCCTCTCCCAGCAGGACTGGGGGCCACATTGCCTCCAGTGAGGGGGCAGGTCTGGGCTTCCGCTCCCCTTTCCTTGCACGAGTGGGGCCACAGTGCTTTCTGTTACTGTCTAAAGCTTGCTCTCTTGCCAGGATGCCCCTATTCTGGTCCTCTGCCTAGGGAGAGAGGCTTCCCACGGGGCCTTTTTAGTCTGCACCCATTGGAGTTTCGGAGCCGGCTTCTCCCTTACCCAGTCTGGGACACATCAGGCAAAAAACCCAGGAGCAGGTGGTCCTGCGGTTCGTAGGGTCTCAAGGCCCCTCTCTGATCCACTCTCTTCCCTCCACCCTTCATAGGCTTATCTTTTTTTATGTAATGTCATGGATTTTAGCTGTACGTAGCTGGAGGAATAGGAAAAAGTATGTCTAATTCATCTTTCTAGAAGTGGAAGCTCAGAAATCCAGCATCTGAAAAATAGGAGGTGGGGTAAACAGTGTGCTGTCCTCAGCCCTGGCTCAGCACTGTGTCTGTCCTGGTTGGAGCACTCATCCTCACCTCCCACCTATAATTTAGAGGGAGTAAATGTGTAAAGTCTGTCCTCACCTTAGCAGACTGCAGACCAGTGGGCTGTTTCCCCAAACCTTCAGTTCAAACCTCTCATCCCATGTTACCTGCCTAGGTGAGGTCCCTCTCCTTCCTGCCTGTGCTTGTTTCCTGAGGCTGCTGGTTGTGGGGTTTGCGCTTAGAACCCCCAATTGCAGATGAGCTGGTGGCCAGCTGTGTCGCCAGCCCCTGCAGGAGCCTGCAAGTCTGCAAACTCTCCAAACAGCTGCGGTGGTATTTCTGGTGCTGGCGAATATGGCGGAAAGCCTCCAGCTACAGAATTTGTTCAAAGCCTTTTTATTTAGCAATGTTTATTTTAATAGCTGAATGTGTTCCTTTGTTGTGTGTTTCTGTTTGCTTCTCCAAGAAAATTCTGAAACGTGAGTATCCAGGCAGGGAAGAGCTCCAAGTCGCCGTGCCAGCACTGGACGGACCCCCGAACACTGCTGGGGCAAGCCGTCCTCCCGGGCCCTCTTCAGGTTCTGAGTGTGCACCCCCCAGGGCCCCAGAGGGAAACAGGAGGCATGTGCCACGGGGCGCTGAAAAGCGGGACGGACAGGGCTACGAAGCGCAAGAGAGGCACGGGCTGGGGCAGCGCTCCAGGGAGAAGCGACCTCCCTGGCCTGAAAGCTGAGGCTTGCAGCGGTGTTCAGAACTGGGGAGCGTGGCTGCAGGAGAAGGCTGGGGGATGGGGTCGGTGCCCGTGATGGCCCCTAGGGAGGAGCCACTGGAACGAATCCCTGGGCTCAACCTCCTCCCGCCTTCCTGCTGCGTTACCCCAGCTGCTCGAGCAAATAGCACGGCCAGGGTTGGCTCAGAAAACAGGAAGTGAGGAAAAATCCAAAATCCAGGGTCAGCAAGGCGAAGCTCTCCCCCAGAGGCTGCAGCGTTCTGGGCCCGGCTGCGGGGGCTCCCAGGTCCTGGGCTTTTCCCTCATGGGCACAGCGTGTGGCGTCCTCTCCTGCCCTCTCTGGGTTCTGTTGACTTCCGCTTCTTCCTATGGCTTCCTCTGTGTGTCGGACTTCCGTTCTGCTCGTTAAATACCCCAGTAATAGCGACAGCAGGAAGACCGCGGTGCTGCCGGCCAGTCCGCCTTCCTTCAAGAGCTTGTGCACACCAGACCCCTCTGGGCGAGGGGACACAGGCTGCACCGCGCGCTCTTCCCAGGGACCCCGCATCAACCGTTCAAAGGCACGCACTCCCAGCCCGAGGACGAGGAGCAGCGCCCTCCTGGGAGTGGCCGCCTGTGTCCAGCCCTGTCTCCGGGGCAGGGAAGCTCAGGCTTTCCAGGGCGCCAGCCCTCACCGCAGGCTCGCAGCACGGCCCCCAGGCCTGCGTGGCCCCGTGTTCTGTAGATTTTTGTTCATTTTGTTCATTGCTACTTCCCTGGTGCCTGGTGAAGTGCCAGGTGTATAGTTACCTGATAATATTTCTTGGATGGATGAATGAATAAGTAAGCTTTTAAACAGTGGGGCTTGGCAACATCTTTGTCTCTACGTCTTGTTTCCAGAGTAGAAACTCAGCTTTACCTTTTTCTGTCCTAAAAAGGGCAATTCTGCATTACCCCTGGGGCAGTTTGAGATCATTTGATGAATCCCAAGAAGAGAAAAGATTGTAACATGATCTGTTCCTCTGGGTGTGATGCCCTGTGATTGCATTAAATTCAGCCGAGGTTCCTCTGATTGGATTACCTGTTAAGATTGAGTTAGGGCTTTTTGATTTGACTTTGTCAGAGGGTGTGACTCGGGCTGAGCTCATGCCTCCTTGCTGGATGTGACAAACCTGTATCTGACAAACACATACAAAAGACACAGAGGAGAGAGCTCTGCCAATTTTTGGTCCTGCCATGTGACAGAAAGGAGAAGGCTCAAACAGATAAAGCTCAGGAGAGATGGACCACTTGCCTGGTAGCTCACAGCTGACCTTGGGAAGAGAGCCGAGCCTGACACAGGACGCCCTGAGAGACGAGCCTGCGCCAGCCTCCAGCCACGACGGGAAGAGGCGGGGCCCACGGAGCCTGCAGAGGAAGAGGACGCCGGGGGGGAGGGGGTCTTTGAAACCACCAGAGATCGCCCGCCATCTTGCTCCAGCATGGGGCAGCTGACTTTGGTGAGGAAGTACCTCTTATGGTACCTTGAGCTGGACTTCCCATGGCCTTGGTTCTGTAAGCTTTTACCCCAAATACATACTCTTTATAAAAGCCATCAGATTCCTGGTACTTTACATTGGCATCCCTTTGGTGGACTAACACACCCCCAAACCATGAGAAAAGGGTTACCGTTACCCACAGTTGAATTCTGCCTGTATCCACAGAGCACATGGGATGGACTCCAGTTCCTTCCCTGAGAACATTTTCCTTTTCAGTCCTCCCTGTACTCTTTCAAAAAGCAAAATAAAATGGCAAAAC
The DNA here is from genome assembly GCF_030445035.2 of Dasypus novemcinctus. Lineage (NCBI taxonomy): Eukaryota > Metazoa > Chordata > Mammalia > Cingulata > Dasypodidae > Dasypus > Dasypus novemcinctus. The sequence goes on from NC_080691.1 coordinate 8,357,495, forward strand.
CTGAGTGTTTGGTGGGAGCTACTGACTCCATCGTTCATTTGTTGTTCTTAGTCCTTGCCTAGCTCTGCAGTCTCTTCTTGAAGAATTCAGAACAAAACTACCTTTAATTTTATAGCTGGCAGTACACAGGAATTTTATAAATAGGGAGAAATGGTTGTTTTTCTTCTTTATTTTAAAGTTTGAGGATTGATCTTCCAGAGAACACTCAACTTCAGCAATTCCATTTGATCAGCACAACACGCTGGTCATATGTCTTTAGAGAACATAATAATATGTCAGAGATACTGTTTTATTTCACCTCTGCAGCCCTCTCTTTTATTTCAATTTCTAGAAAAATACACCCAAGAATACATTCCAAAGATGTTGGAATTCCATTTATATCTAACTCATCCATTATTGGCACAATCTATATTTCAGAAAGTAATTTATTGCTCCTCTGAAGGAAGTTCAATATTGGAAATCAGTTATCTCACAATGAATAAAATAGAAGTTTGGAAGCCAATTTAACCTTTCCATTACCTGCAGTCCAGCCAAGGCAATTAAGGAGCTTCTTTCAGATTAAAGTTGAACTTGCAGTAATTGAATGGATTTCATTCCAAGCTTCCCTTACTATAACATTACCTTAATGTTCAATTTCCTATTGTGTGGCTATGGCTCCCAGCCCATTTTTCTACAAGTCACTGCCGTGCAGGCTCATTTCCAAGAGAAGATCCAAACTTGAGCATCTTATTCAGACAAAGAAATAGCACAGGGAGCCCTTTCTCTTAATACTTTATAAAATTTACAGTAAGAAGAAAGGCTGGTTAATGCTGGCCTTATCAGCCAGGGGTCGTCATGGCCCCTCTCCCCACAAGGCCATTTTTCCAGGGTTGGGGCTGGTCTCCGATGGGGCTGCATGCCCATTTGCTAGCGCCACGTGAGGCCTGCCAGCCTCCTCGAGAGTCATGACCAGCTTCATTATTAGCACCAGGGCATTTAAAAAGGTTATTTCCTTTCATCCTTCCACTCATTCATTCATTCACTAATACCCATGTTTGGTGAGCAAAACCAGACGTGGCCCTTGTTAACTGGAGTGTATGGCCTAAGCACGGAGATAGATATTAAGCAACCAATTACCAAAACGTGCTCGCAAACATTTGAGGTGTTTCTCAAATAATTATGAGTCATGAAATCAATTGAATAGAGTAGAATAGAAAGGAATACAAATTATCAGTGCATAAGCTGTAGGAAGGAGAAAACAGAACCTACTTCTATCAGTCAGGATGGTGTGTGTAACAAACAACCCCCCAAATGTTAGTAGCTTAAAAAGACTTTCACTTCCTGTTTACACTGTGTGTCCATCCCAGAGCCGCAAAGTTTAGTTTCCTCATTCTAGCCAGGAACCAGGTCGACAGAGCAGGTACCACCTTGACAGGAACCAGTCACCATGCCTGAAGGAGAGCAGAGCTGGGCAACCTCTCACTGACACTGAAGTGCTCACGTAGAAGTAATCACACTTGGCCCTACCTGGCACATGCTGGCCAGGAAGTGCGGTCCTACTATGCACCTGAAAGGCCAGAAGTACTGATGGCAGGTAATTACCATAAATGTATCTCTTCCACAGTGTAACCCCTCTAGACCATTTCAGGGCTTCACTGCAGTGAGCAGGGGGACGTGGTCTCCGATAAGGAGGCTTGTACCTCCCGTCTGCTCCTTGGCTGGTCCCTGCAGGCCTGCCTTCCCACCGTCACACGGCCTCTCCTCCAGTGTCTCTTCTACCTTGCGTTGCTAGGAAACCGCCCATACCCTGCTCTCGGGGCTGTGGAGTGAGGGGCTGTCCTTCAGGAGGAGCCCAGCTCAGGCTGTTTTTTTTCTTTTTTTAAGATTTATTTTATTTATCTCTCCCCTTCCTCTCCTCCCCACTGTCTGCTCTCTGCATCCATTCGCTGTGTGTTCTTCTGTGTCTGCTTGCTTTCTTTTCACCCAGCACTGGGAAATTGTGTCTCTTTTTGTTGTTGCTGCGTCAGCTCTCCGTGTGTGTGGCGCCACTCCTGGGCAGGCTGTGCTTTCTTCACGCGGGGCGGCTCTCCTTACGGGGCGCACTCCTTGTGCATGGGGCACCCCTACATGGGGGACACCCCTGCGTGGCACGGCACTCCTTGTGCGCATCAGCACCGCGTATGGGCCAGCTGCACACGGGTCAGGAGGCCCGGGGTTTGAACCCTGGACTCTCCATATGGCAGGCGGATGCTCCATCAGTTGAGCCACAACCGCTTCCCCCTGCTCAGGTCGTTCCACCCTCAGGGTGCTGGGCGTCAGGCCACTTGTGTTCTCGTCCCCTCGTGACAGAGGGCATGAGCGTGTGTGCCCTCTGACCTTTGGGGGTGATGCCTGGGGCAACGGAAATGGGTTTGCACTTGGAGTAATAGCCTGCCCTAAGCACCCTACTCCATGCTCCTCGGTCCCGCTTGGAGGGGAGCCGTATCTCTTTACTCCGAGGCCCCCTCATCCCTGGGACCCCGTAGCGCCTCGCAGAGAGCCCAGCTGAGCCGGCCCCGGCTCCTGGCCCTGGAGACCCCGAGGCCGCAGGTGCGCGCCGCGTTAAGGCCTACGTGTGCGGCAGCTTGTTACACGGCGGTGGACGATACGCCCCCTTCCTCTTTTAAAAGAGGAAGACCAGTGGTCCCCAAAACATTTCCTCACGACAGTGGGTCACAGGTGCCCTTTCCCTGCCCCCGGGGAGCTGCTGTCCCCTCGCCGTCCTCCCCCAGCCCCTGACCAGCGTATTTCCGAACTGGAGTGCCGAGAAGATGACCCGACGCCGCCCCAGTCGTGCCCGTCGGGGCTTCTGGAGTGGTCTGCTGCCGGCTGACGCAGCGGTCCTCGTGGAAAATGGGTTGCAGATGAATCCTCGGCACCGTTTGCAGGCCGCCTCTCCTTTAAAGGGAATTTCAAGCAGCTGCTGCCATCGGTGAGACGTTTGGTCTTTATAAATGACCTTGCGTGATAAATCAATGAGCCCGCCCCTTGAGTACACTGGGATAATTTATGGGCACCAAGTAAGGTAGCAAATGCTTCTCTCAAGCTTAGGGCTAGATACGGTTCTGCCTGTGAGTAGAAAACCCGGCCCTCAGGCCTTTGGTTGCTGTCCTTTTGTGGCCCCTTTCCGTCACTAAGTGTAGTGATAACTATCACCAAATGGATTTTTCTGTACGCATATTGCTCATTGGTCAACTCTTCGCTGGTGGGACAGGGAGTCAGGTGATGTGTGGAGCTGGGCTTCCTGAGTCCAGCCCCTCAAGGGTAAGGTCCAGAGAGGACCTGGCACGTGTCCCTTGGGTCACAGCAGCAGCTTGTTGTGTTAGACGTTTTCCACTGGCCCTTCTGCACCAAGAGGCTTCCTCGCCTTCTGTTGTGCCTGGCCCGTGGACTCGGGCAGAAAATGGGTGGGTGGGAGGAGAGGCTGGGCGTCCGATCCGCTGGCTCTCCCACAGGTCACCCCTCTGCCAGCCTCTCGATCCGTGTACGGCGGCCTCCCTGTCCCAGGTGTTGGGTGGCGTCGCGCTTGGTGTTGAAAGTCTCATCCGTCGTTGGGCGCCATGACCTTGCTGCCCCTTGCACACGGTTCCCTCCTTAAGCCCCCACCCTTCCCCTCTGGAGGGGCCACCGAGGCACTGCCCAGCAGCCCAGCTTCTGCACCAAAGGCTGCCTAGACAGGGGCCCGCGGAGCCGGTTGTCCTTGAGATAAATGACTCTACAGCTGCCGTCTTCCTTTTCCCTCTCACGCCTCCTAAGCAGTCAGCACAGAACTCCACGCCTCAGGAGTGCATGCGAGGGTGAAGAGAGCAGACTCAGCCTGGGAGACTCCTTCAGTTTTCTTTCCATGTTTATAGCCCAGCTTGGAGGGAGGATTTCACAATCAGTAAACCATCTAATTCAGAAATAAAGGGGATCATGGGAGGGCTGACATCTCCACAGACAGATAGCTGTACGGGTGCACTGGCGTTGGTATGGAGATGACAAGACCCAAGCAAGAGAAGGTGCGAGGCTCGCCTGGGAAAATGGGACTGTGGACACTGGACACTCTTGGAGCAATCCTTGCTCCTGGGAAGGTGGCACTGGGGACACTGGGGACACTCTTGGAGTGACACTGACGTGCCAAGCGTGGTGGCGTGGTCCGTTGGTCCTGGAGGGAAACCCTGGCCAGCCCGGGGGCCACTGCAGAGGCAGCCTTTGTGGGCGCAAGGCCAACGCGCCGCACTCCTGTGTCCCAGGGCTGCCCTGCACCTCCCCCACGGGACCTCACTACCACGACGGGGGCAGGGGAGGGGCCCCCAGAGAAGGAAAGCACGCGGCGGCGTGGCGCGTCCTCTGCCAGACCCCCAGGCCCTGCGTGTTGACTGGCTTCGTCTTCCCAAATCGGGGGGCCTTGACCGATGGGGAGGGGAGGCACAGGAGCGTTCCGGAGCGTTTCCACGGCCCTCGGCTAGCACGTGGCAGGGCCAGGCAGTGGCTGCCCGCTGCTGATACTCTCCCGCCACCCGTAGAGAGTCAAGCGTCCTTGCCAAGCCAGGCAGCCCAGCGTGCCGGGAGAAAGCTGTTTCTTTGGCACCTGAGCTTCCTGTGAAGTCCATGATCAGGGCGAAGCCGGGGACGCTCGGGCCACCCTTCCAGTGCCCACAGAGAGCCGCTGATGTCGTGCATGTCAAGAGCGGGGCCACGAGAGGAGAGTGAAGACTTGAGTCTTAAATCTTAAGGCCGAAATTGCCGTTTGCTCTACCCCATCACCCTTACGTTTGATTTTGTCATTTATAACAGCAGCATTTTTAAATTAAATTTTAATTGCACCAGGAATATGTGTCTATATTCTTTAGAAAGAAGCTGAAACTCAAGGATAAGGCCGGAGCATCAACGGGCCCTCCAGCCAGAGCCGCTCCCGCGTGCCCCGAGGTTACCCCGGCTTCCTGCCTGCTCGTGTCCTCCTGGCTCTCTTCTTCTGAGCTGACATCCGTATATTTGGGCACAGAATTAGAAGGGTGTCTGTGTGTTGTGTGTTTCTGTGTGGGTGACAAAAAGTCACAAGCTCAAGGTATCTTTAGCAAATGTTTTGTTCTACACTATATCACGGACATATGCATTCACCGTGACATAGAGACCTACCTCATTCTTTCAAACCATGTTTCCCTGCTAACTATTAACCCGCGCCGGGGTAAACACCCTTGGGTGTGGAGGGAAGCAGTTCTCTAGTGGGAACTGATGAGAAGAGGAACTGGTGTGAGCTTTTAAAATGCCACGTTCTGCTTCGACCAGAGTGAAGAAGACTCCTGCTTCCACTCTGCTCGCCAGCACTGGCAGTGCTGCTGCCTTTGCGTTACCCTTTGGCGGTTCTGCGAGCTGAGACGCTGTCTACCGACGTTGCATCGTGCTCTAATAGCAGCTGATGGGCACTTGAGGGACGTTTTTGAGTAAGGCCCAGTGTTTCATTAACAGAAGTTGACTCCCAAAATCAAATCATCTACTAGTTCCAGGATTTTAGCCATTCACTCCTCCCAGCAGCTCTTTGTCACCCTGGCAGTCTTTGTAAGTTGATAACGAATGAGAAACACATCCATTCCAAACGCCACGGCATTAAGGAGCTCCGCTTCACATGCATGATGGAACAGCAGCTGCTGCTTTGTCCGCAAAAGAACTGTGTGTTTTTTTTAAATGGCTTTAAATTAAAGTCAGAGAGACATTCGTTGGATGATTCTGTAATAGATGGCATTTTGGATTCGTGCGCTAGATAGAAAATTGGACTAGAAGAAGTTTAAAATCTTTTCCCACTTTGAAAGCCTGGGAGCCTGTGACTCATCGGGTGATTCTGCATCATCAGGTGCCCCATGCATTCAGCAAGCATGTATTTATTGCCCGTCGTCTCCTAGACACTGCTCTGAGCACCAGGATACAGCAGAGAGCAAGGCAGGTGTGCTGCTTGCTCTCAAGAAGCTTATCTCCTAGAGGGAGGAAGACGGGCAGGAGGCAAGCAAGCTGACGCCTGTGCCCGAAAACCTCCGAGCGTGAAGGGCTGTGAAAAACAGCCCCGTCAGCACAGAGAAGGTCGAGGTGGGCGTTCAGGTGGCCTGTCTAGGGAAGGACACGCTGAGCTCAGCAAGGAGTGAGACTTGTTTAGAAGGAGCCAGAGGGATTAAATTCTGGGATGAGGTCCAAAGGCAGCTCCCTGTTGGGAGCTCACACCCACGACAAGAGCGCGGGAAGCCGATGAGCACCGGGAGGGACGGGAGGTGGAAAGAGACCTCAGCCGGCCTCGGGTCCTACCTCTTCTCTTCCTGGGGTTCCTGCCCTTCCTGCTGTTGAACCGGCCATCCCTTCCTTAGATTCCAAGAGCCCATAAACTCCCCATTTTGCAGTCAAGACAGTTACCCCAACAAGCCATACCTCGGGGATTACGGGAAACTCACCTCCCGTGATAAAATCCGTCCACACCAGAACACGCTTGAGTCTCTGGAATCGAGCTGAGCCCGCAGCAAAGCCGACACGGAGATCTTCGATAATTCCAGCCTTTTTGGCAAGAAAGGGTGTCAGAGAAGCCAACGAGCTAAGTCAGCACGTTCAAGGGTAGCTGAGTCTCCACTGCGCACTGACGTTACTTCACACTTAGCAAGTATGTATTGAGTTATGCGCCAAACTCAAGGAGGGTGTAGAAGAGCAGCCGTGTGTCCACAGCCTGTTGTCCTAGGAACAGAATGTTCTGGAAGGGCCTGCGCCCAAGCGGGGAGACCGCTGCTAGCACTTCTCTCAGCTGTAGTAGCAACGTGGTGGGTGCTGCTTGCCGTTGGGATCAGTGGCGCCACGTTCTGCATCTCAGCTTGATAGAAGTCAGCCCACCCGGATGACCTGGCTGTGGGCGCGTCGCGCCAGCAGACACCAAAGCCGTCACATAGCTGATCTGTGCCTTCGTAACGAGGGAAAGACCCTTCTAGAAGACCACACACGACTCCTTCAAGTAATTCATCAATGGAGGGGCTCGGTCCATGTGCACTTACACACAGTGTAGACAGGGGTGGCCTGTCCTGAAAGTTACTTCGTCTAAACTATGATGAAATGCGCCCAGATGAGTGGGAGGAAGAGAGGAGATGTGGGGGCATTTTCAGGACTTGGAGTTGTCCTGGGTGGTGCTGCAGTGACAGTTACCGGACATTGTATGTCCTCCCATGGCTCACTGGGTGGACTGTGGGAGAGTGTGGGCTATGATGTGGACCATTGACCACGAGGTGCAGCGGTGCTCAGAGATGTATTCACCAAGTGCAGTGAGTGTCTCATGATGATGGAGGAGGTGGTTGCTATGGGGGGAGGAGTGGAGGGAGGGGGGTGGGGGTATATGGGGACCTCATACTTTTTTAATGTAATATTAAAAAAAAATAAAGACAAAAAAAAGAATAATATCCAGTGATTAAACATGTTTTCAACCTAAATAGGTATAACTGTCCCCTAAACAAGACTTAATAAATGCTTATATTCTGTCCTTTCCCCTCGTCATTTTCTACAGTGTCATAATTAATTGCTCAAACAATGGATTCAGGTTAACCTGGGTTTCACCCTGGCTCAGCTAATTAGAAACACATTGGTTGTTAATAATTTGTACAAATAGGGAGCTATTTTTGCCGTACAGCAGAAGTCCTTGGTTCAGTGACCGTATGTCTGTCAGTCTACTAATCTTTTCATGGTCACACAATGGCTGCTGCAACTCCTGCCATCACATCAGTGTTCAAGGCAGGAATAATTGGGATGGTGTTAGCTGTGATTTTCCTTGACTCCTCCCTTTTTCCCCATTTGTTCAATTTTGATAAGAAAGTGCAAACTTCACCAGACTTTCCTCTATCCTGGTCCACATCCTCAGACTTGTACTTATATCTTATTGGCCAGGATTGTGTCACAAGGTCACCCCCTTGCTGTAGAGAACGGAGGTGTTTGACTGTCCACTCTTGGTTGCAAGTAGCAGGGGAGGGAGAGGTTGGGAGATGTAGGGTGTGTCTCAGTCAGGGTTCTCTAGGGAAACAGAACCAAGAGGAGATACCTGTGAATAGCATGAGATTTTATAAAAATTGCCTCATGCGGCTGTGGGGATGCACAAGTCCAGATTTCACAGGGCAGGCTGTGAGCTGGGAACACCGATGGAAGTCCTTGATGAGTTCCCAGGGGACGCTGGCTGGCTGCAGTAGAGAAGGGAATTCTCTCTTCTGACTGCTGAAATCACCACTTCATCTTCTAAAGCCTCCAACTGATTGGATGAGGCGCCTCTAGTTGTTGAAGGCAGTCTCCTCAGGTGCTCGAAGGTATCATCAGCCACAGATGCTGTCAACTGACCGATGAGGCAAGTCCAGAAGATGTCCTCACAGGAACAACCAGGCCAGCGCCTGCTTGACCGATCAGCTGGGCACCAGCCCCGGCCAGGGTAGCTCGTGAGCCTGTCCCGGTGTGCTCTGGACAGCTGCTTCGGCCCACGCCATCTGCGTTCTTACCAGGCTTCCACCAGAGGAGTGCTCCCGGCGACTCACAGTCTGTAAAGCACATCAGGTGTTCATGCCTCGTGAGCGTGGTCTACCCTTTCTTCTGAATCTCCTTGAGGAGCCTCCACACCTTTGAGCCAAGGCCACACGGATGGGGGGAGCAAGACACCCGGCACCCCTGGCTCCTGCAGACGCTGCGTCACCTGCGCCTGGCCAGTTAGCGTGCTCTGTGCCCCGCCCTAGAGGCTCGGGGTGGGCACGCGGCCTGAGGCGGGTGCCTTGGAATGGTCTGGACATGTAGGAGCCATTTGGGAAGAGACGCTCTCTCACCTGGGGTTATCCCAGAACAGAAGGCCACGGGACAACGAGGCCTCCCAGAGGCTACGCAGGCTTACGTTGCTCCCGTCGGGGAGCTTTAAGGGGCAACCCTCCAGCACGGATCAGGGGCTGCCCCCCAGCCCCCATGGGCGGAATCCCACCTGTGCCCCTCAGGTCCTGTTGGCATTGCTCTTGTCACTGTGGCCTGACATCTAGAGATCCTGTGAGTTTCCCAGGGAGGAATGTCTTTCCTGCCAGGCTCTGCTTCTGTTGCTTGCACCTCCAAAGCCTAATGGACCCGGCGAGTCCATCGGAAACCCAGCCCTGCCTGGACCCCAGCCAACGGCCACCGGCCTTTCCGGGGAGAGTGACCGCTGCTCCCCTGCAGAGCTCAGGCTTTCTGCCAGTCTGCTCTGTCCTTGCCAACACTCTGGAGCAGCTGCCGAAGCTCGCGACCCCTGCCTCCTGCCCACCTGACTCCAGAGAAACCAGCTGTTTAAGAAGCGTTCGGGGGCATGTCCTCAGGAAAATGTCTTTATCTCTGGGCCTGCTTTCTCATTTGTAAGATGAGAATCATAGTAAGCTCTACCTTTGTGGGATGTGGCACACAGTGGTTGAAATAGCACACGACAAGGTTTCAACAGAATGCCCGCGACATCGTAAGTGCTCAACAAATACCAGCTATTTCTTTTTACGCACGTACACATTTATGATAAAGTGGAAGTGAGTTCTTCGTAATAGTCTTGAACGGCCTGAAATAGGGTGACCAGAGCCCCCGGCAAGCCTGGGACTGAGGGGCTTCCTGGGAAACAGGGCTCTCCCGGGGCGCAAAAAGCAAGAATTTCTCGCACAAACCAGCAGATGGTCGCCTAGCTCTAAATCAGATTTGTGTCAAGTGTTTCAAAACATCTGCGTGTTAATGAATAATCTTTTTACCCTCAGGTGGTAGAAAACTTACCTCTGCCTAGGAAAGGACAGCCTGTTCATTCAATCGAAGGAAGAGAGCGGGGAAGCGCTGGCCTTGGGGCCCGCGGGCTCAGGGCTGCAGCGGTGGGGCGAGAACCCGGCACCGGGCGCCACTTCTCGAAGGTCCCCTCCCCGAGGCGTCACTGCAGGCTCTCGGCTGGAGACAGGGCTCACACGGGGGACTGCTGCGGCGTGCTCGCAGGCGCTGGGAAGCCACGCGCTTTTCTCCACTGCGCTTCTCCCGGCCAGGGCCGCCTCCCCCGCTTGCCTTCGGTCGGAGCCTCTGCCTGGACCCGTCGCTGCCCTTGGGGCTGTGACCAGCGAGGTCAGGGAGGTGGCGTCACCCTGGAGGAGCCCTGCGCAAGGAAGGAACTTCAGCTTCTGCTGCCAGGAGAAGGAGGGGTGACGCGAGGCAGGGAGGGCAACCCGGGCTGACGCTGGGGTCAAGGGAATGTGGACCCCCCTCCAGGCACCCGGCCCCAGACCAGCCGAACGCGCCCAGAGAGTTGCCTTCTCTTAAGAGCCACCTTGTTCTAGTGACAAATATTAAAACTGCCCTCCTTACGCTTCGGCTGCCAGAGTAGCCATCAGAATTCTCACGGGGTAACAGGGCTCACCCTGCAGAGCTGAGCCCTCGCTTAAAATAGTCACCTTCTGCTGGTTTGGCCGTGGCGTCTGAATCCCAAATGTCGGTGCATTTGCTAAAGAGAATCTTGAGCGCTGTGTTTGGTAAGGTCTCTTTATCATGCCTAGAAAATCTGATCGAAACTGGCTTGAGCAGAAAAAAAGGGATTTTTGTGATACATACAAGTGAAGATTCCTGAGATAAGCTTTTCATCTTCAGGAATAGCAGATCCAGGGGCTTGAAAAATATGTCATCAGAGTCTAGTTGTCCCGGGCACTCCTCATCCTGGCAGGATGGCTGCAGCGGCCCCAGCCCTTACACACTTTCCCCCTCAGGTCTGAGAGGAGAAGAACCTGCCTGTTTTCCAAGAGCCTAACAAAATTCCCACTGGTTCACGTGGACATGACTTCACCAGCTGTGGCCAGGGAATGCAACGCTTTCCTGGCCAGGTCTGACCAGCCACAGCCTCTGCAGCAGGGGCTGAAGTAAACCAGAACGTGGACGAAGGCTGAGCTGGGGGACCCCTCAGAATGACATGTTTGCCGAGAAAGAAAAATACGTTTGGCCGCTGAGAGTACCAAGAGCACGCCTCACGCTGCCTTGCTCTCAGTCGACACTTAGTATTTGCTGCCTTGGATGAAGGACACGTAATAAATGCGGCCTGAGCACGAGGAGCTTAGCCAACAGCGCACACACGCAGCATTCGAAAGACGTAGGCGGGAGCGTGGAAACGAGGCTCAGGACGCAACAACAAAAAAAGAAACACAGATTCCCGTGCCGCTGACAACAACAGAAGCGGACAAAGAAGAACACGCAGCAAATAGACGCAGAAAACAGACAACTGGGGCAGGGGTAGGGGGGTAGGAGAGAGAAATAAATAAATAAAATAAATCTTAAAAAAAAAAAGTGCCTTCAGTGATGGGTATGGGAGCCGGTGCCTGGAGCATGGTTGACAACGGCGCCAGGTGCCACCCAGATGCCACCCCTTCCATCGCGGTGGCTGTGGGGTGCCGTGTCCTCTCCCGTCCCAGATTCTTCTCTTACTGGCTTCTCTGTAGATTCCTGATCAGCAGGGCCCCTGCCCATGGTCTGGCTGGAACCTTACTCGTCCACGTTGGTAAATAACGGAAGCGAGACGTGTAGGTCCCAGGCAGGCCATTGGCACGTCCTCATGCAGACTTGGGCCCGTCACTCTGCTTGAAGCGGCTGCCATCTGGCCCAAACAGAGATGTCCCTTCCCTCCAGATGGCACGGCGGCTTTCAGCTGACCGCTCTTTCACTCTGATAAGCACAGCACAAAGGACAGAACCCCAGGGCCTGAGCATCTGGGGGAGCTCGGGGTGTCTTGTTAGCCCATGCCCCGGGTCCACACGGAAGGCCGAGTCAGTGGAGCGTGGGCAGTGACAGATGCTCTGGCCGCTGCTTCGTTGTCAGGCCAGGCTCGGAGCACCGGGCTCTCCAGCAGTGGTTGGTGAGAAGCCCTTCGACGCTGGCCGCCCGTTCTCATTGCCGGAGAGGAGAGGCGAGCCTCGGGTGACGAGAAAGCAGCAGCTGGAATGGATATGCCCGTTTACCTGCTCTTTGCTTGGGAGCCCCAACTCCTTCTCCAGGAACACTCAGGAGCACAGGGACGCTGCTTTCCAGAAAAGGGGCTGCGTGGGGCGGGAATGACTGTCGGCCAAGACAGCCACGTGAAGCCGCTGGGGGCAGCGGCAGGTGCACCAGCCCGAGAGGTGGCTCCTCTAGCTCGTTTCCCAGGGCCAGCTCGGGCGGCAACCTGCGCGTCCCCCCGCCTCGCCCAGTTCTGCTTCCCAGTAGAATGGGATCTGGGCGATGAAGAAGCGGGGAGCAGAGGTGGCTCAAGTGGTTAAGTGTCTGCTTCCCGCATGGGAGGTCCCAGGTTCAGTTCCTGGTGCCTCCTGAAAAGACGAAAACAAACAACAAGTAAAACAAATGGAAAAAACAACTCAGGGAAGCCGAGGTAGCTCAGTGCTTGAGCACCTGCCTCCCACACATGAGGTCCCAAGTTCAATCTCCAGCCCTGGTACCTCAAAAAATGAATGTGCCACACTGATGAAAGGGGTCGTTGCTGTGGGAGGAGTGGGGGCGGGGTATATGAGTTCCTCTTATATTTTTTAATGTAACGTTTTGTGTGATTTGTGTATCTTTAAAAAAAAGTGGGGAAGGACTCTGCTAAACCTCTTGTCATTTGGTTCAGGGGAAGATCATGATCTTAGGCAACTGCTTCTACACAATGAAACTGTCTATGAGAGGTGGCAAATCAGGGCGGGAGGACAAGCTCTCGAGCCAGGTTGGGGACTCCTGCTGGCGTTTTCTAGTCCCACGACCTTGGATGAATGGCTTGACTCTCTGTGGTTCCCATCTTGCCTCTAATGAATGAGGAGGCATCGGCTAGGATGAAATAGAGGGGAATGTGCCAAATGATTCGGGCGTGTGTTCTGCTATTGTGACCTGCAAACGAAAGAATGACTCAGGGCCTCAATCTTATCATCCTTAGCTTTCTATTTCAAGTTACCCGAAGAGCACAGCAACATATTGTCACTAAAGTGCCGCTGGGTGGGGAGGTTTTGGAAGAGGATGAGATGTGGATTGCATGTGCACCAGCTTGATAAGTAAGGCACCCAAATGAACCATATTTGAATATGTGAATGCCTAAATTTATTTATTAGAATATTACACAAAATATGCAAATAGATATTAGTTTGGATGGTGAAGTTAGTCAAAACCCAACAGGGAGCTAAAGTGACAATAACGAAAGTAAAGCTACAGTAATGTAAGGTTACCACACACAGCTATCAGCAAGTGGAAACCGTAACCAAACGAGGACAGCCCAAGGTGCTGAGACCTTCCCCTTGCCTCAAACTGCAGAAATTCTAACCACCCACCTCTGCCTTTTATTACTGATTTGTAGGCACTCTCAATACAGTAAAGGTATCACTCCTTTGTCGGAGGGAAATACGTCCTCATTTATTTGCCTTCTTAGCGTACGTGTATTTGTGTGTGTGTGTGTGCATTTGACACAGAAAAAAATGATTTTTTAGTTCATCTAACCTAGAGATAATTTTTAACGGTTTCTTTCTTTGGAAAGTCATCTCTATCAAATATCTATGTGCTAAGTCACCTACATTTTTTGTCCCACCTCTTCTTCATTTCTGTTCCTGAAACAGACTCACCGAGCAAGAATCCCAGGAAGTTCTGGGAGAACGCAAACTACATGCAAAGTTGAATTGTTTTTTTGGTCACAAAGGTTGCGATCTCAGGGCGTTAGGGACTGATTTCTAAGCAAATGTCCCAGAAATGAACTTGATAGCCAGATGGCGGCTGTGCCTCCGGCCGCGTCCCAGGTAACTGCCGACTGGGCCTCTGGCGCTGGACGGGAGGCGCGGCACGCCGTTGGCTGGAAACGGCCCCGGTTCTCCTTGAGCCCCGGACCCCGCCTCGCCTGGCCCGCGCCGGGCTTCGCTCACGGCCAGGCCCCCTGCCGGGCTTCGGCTCAGCTAAGCGCCCTCACCTGGGTCCAGATGCCAGCGGCCCAGCCACTCCGTCCCCTCGGGGTCTCCCCCGGAGCCCACGTCTCCGACGGCGGCCGCGCCTTCTGGGGCCACTGGGGCTGACAGCCGTGACTACGGCAAGGGCGCAACGAGGAACGGGTCTGGACCAGGCGCCCCAATGCAGCCTTTCTAGGGTGAGGGGTCACCAGGGGGCAGCAGGAGGGGGTGGTGGGAGTCCAGACAGGCAGGAGCCTCCAGAGGCCGGAGAGGGCCAGACCCGGGGTGGCCCCAGCCTCAGAGGGCCCACCCCGACGGGGGCGTCAGCGCAGGGAGTGGCGTGCGCCGTGCTCAGCCCCCCAGTTCATGGTCGCCTGTCACGGTAGCCGCAGGAGACGCGGCACCGCCTAGTAAACCGAGCTATGGATTTTCACAGAAAACCCACTTGGAACCCACCGAGCGGAACGCAGGAGCCGTCCAGGGCTGCCCGAGGCCTGTGAGCAGGGCCCGGCCGCGCTCAGCTCCGAGGAGAGGGAGGCGCACCCGCCCGCCCGGGCTGCTTCCCCGCTGCAAGGAGCCTTTACCCACGTGTTCTTTCCTCCCAAGGTGTTAGGGAAATCGTGTGTTAAATAATGTGTTACTCAGCTCAGCGCGTTTGCAGGTGATGGGATAAAGAAGGAGGCGCAGTGTGAACCGCTGTCCATGGGTGTAGCTGGGCTCCGGGGTGCCTTCATCCGATGCAGTGACTGTCCCACGATGATGGGGGGTTGTTGGTGAGGGGGGTAGTGGGGGGGTGAGGGTATGTGGGGACAGCTTATATTTTTTGGCTGTAACATTTTAAAAAAAAAGAATAAAAAAGGAGGCAGCTCCTCCAGCAGAGGAGAACTTTTGGAGTTGCAGGCATCCGCTTGGGCGGCACTTGCGGTCTGTGTCCTCAAAACCCACTGAATAAGGGAAGCGGACGTGGCCCAAAGGACAGGGCATCCGCCTACCACATGGGAAGTCCAGGGTTCAAGCCCCGGGCCTCCTTGACCCGTGTGGAGCTGGCCCATGCACAGTGCTGATGCGCGCAAGGAGTGCCGTGCCACGCAGGGATGTCCCTGTGTAGGGGAGCCCCACATGCAAGGAGTGCACCCCATAAGGAGAGCCGCCCAGTGCGAAAGAAAGTGCAGCCTCCCCAGGAATGGCGCCGCACACACAGAGAGCTGACACAACAAGATGACGCAACAAAGAGACACAGGTGCCCGGTGCTGCTGATAAGGATAGAAGCAGTCACAGAAGAACACACAGCGAATGGACACAGAGAGCAGACAACTGTGGCAGGGGAGCAGGGAGGGAAGGGGAGAGAAATGAAAAAAAAAAAAACACACTGAAAGTACCGGGAGAGAGTGTAAACTACAACGTAAACTATCATCCATGCTGTGAAGCTGTGCTCCAAAATGTACTCATCAAATGCAATCAATGAGTTGTCGATGTGGGAGGCAGTGGGGGGGGGTTGTGGGGAGTGGGGTATATGAGAAACTTTTAATTATTTAATGTAACATTTTGTATCTTTTTAAGAAAAGATAATTTAAAAATTTAAAAAAATAGAAGACCCAGGAGCGACTGGCCTCGGCCGCCCTTTGGAGAGGGCTTCGGGAAGGAAGAAAACAAAGTCTCTGACCCCCGGAACTCATATTCAAGTGGCGATGAGGGGGGCAGACAAATAAATGAGGGAATGCGAAGAATGCCTGGCAGTGAGCAGAGCTAAGGAGAAAAACCACGTGGGAAGCTGGTGCGGGCAGCTGGGTGACGTGGGCGCTCCTTTTTGTTGGGTGGCGTTTGAGCAAAGCACGGAAGGAGGGCGGAGAGCCAGCCACCCCAGAGATTTCCAGAGCAGGGGCGCGACTGCCGGGAGGCCAGCGGACCCGGCCAGAAAGGGCAGGTGAGGTCGTCGCGGTGGTGGGGCAGGGCCGGCGGGGTGGGGCAGGCCGGGCAAGGGCTCTGCTACTGTGCGGCATGAGAAGGAAGCCACGGGGCATTTTGAGCAGAGGAGGGACGCGGTCCGACACATGCCAGTAAAAGACCCTTCTGGTTGCTACGTTGAGAATCTGCGCCTCAAGGCTGACCCAAAGAGGACGGTCAAGGTGCCTGGACTGGGCTGGGGGAGAGGGCAGCCTGGACGGGACGGCGGGGCAGCTGCTGACAGTGGCCGGAGCGGTGGGCTTTGCTGAGGGTTTGGCGGAGGAGGAGAAGCCGAGCCTGGCTCTGAGCTCCCTGAGGAACGGAAAGGGTGGAGTGGCTGAGCTGGCAGAGCCGCGAGCGGAGCAGGTCCCAGAGCGGCCGCGCCCTGAGCTGCACGCCCTTCCAGCCGCAGCCAGGCGGCCGCGACGCCGAGAGCGCTCCCAGAGGCCCGAGCCGAGGGGGGCCGCGCTAAGGCCTCTGCAGCGCTGGGCTCGGGCACGGCCGAATGCCCCCGGGCCGCGTTGGCGAAGAGCGTCCGCGGATGTCCTTGGAGAACCCTCCTCGGATGGTCGCGGGCTGATTTCCAGAGTTCTCGAGAAGTTGCTTTTGCGTTTTTGTCAGTGTTCCGTGGCTCTGCTGGAGAACCAGGTTTTCAGAGTGCCTCCCTCTGCCCTTATGCAAAAAAAAAAAAAGGTAATTCTAAAGATCAAACATGGAAACATCCCTAACAGTACAGTGTGGGCCCTTGCGATGCCAGAGTCGCGGCTCACCTCTCCTCCACGTCCAGAGGTGGCTGTCAGCCGTTTGGGGCAAGCTCCAGCGCTTTCTCTCTGTCCTGGCATACACGATTTGTGCCTACAGAAAAATATACATTTTTTTAAAAAAAATATAAGACGGAGCACTGTACATTTTAAATGCGTTTTTCCATTTTCCATTAGGTCATGGCCATTTGTCTAAGTCCTTCTGCACAGGCCGCTCACTGCCTTGATCCCAGGACTACACCCTAGACACCTGCCAGAGTTGTTGTTCCTTCACCTTTCTCCTGGTTGGCACTGAGATCGCTTGCACCACGGCCTCCAACACACACCCTCGCACCCACCTTGTGCGAATGTTGCTCTGAGAAGCTGCACGTCCAGGCAGTATTCCTGCTGCAATGAAAATAAACGGCTGAAGTAGCTGACCACTTGCTAGCCACCTGGGCCCACCAGCGCCCGGCCTAGGCTCCACCCCGTCTGGCCTGGCCGCCTGCAGTGGCCCTGACTGCGCTCCACTTCCCGCTCTCTGTTCCACCCGCCGCCGTAGGCGTCCATTGGCCTCAGAGACTGCCTGAGCTGTTTGTGGAAAAAGCAGCAACTCCTTCCCCGGGAGCTCCCTGGCCCTGTGCGATGTGCCCCTCCCTCCGCCCCCAAGCCCCCCTCCTCGCGCCCCTGGCCCCAGCGGCCCACCTTCCCAGCCCTTGCTATTTCTTCTGCTGCCTCAGATATTAAAGTCTTGCTCCATCACTTCCTTCTCCTCTCTACTCTAAGACTTCCTTCTCAAAAATCCCATCTTAGCAGCAGCTGATATTGCCTATACCTACGTCATGTTCATCGTTCTTTGTCTCTCCGCCCTGGAATGAAAGCTCTACAGAGACAGCCGCTGCTCTGTCTCAGGGTTAGACCTGTACCTGGCACATGGTAGTCACTCGATAAGTATTTGTTAAATGAATAAATGAATGGATAAATGAACAGACTAGTGAAAAAGCCTTTCAATCTCCATGTCATCTTTAGATCTTGATGACACAGAGGAAAGTACAGTGTGAATGAAAGGGTGATCTGGAAAGTGGAAAATCCTCTTTGGATTTACGCTTGGGGTGAACATTGCTATGTTCCACCAATACCTGCGTCTTCTCACCTTTATCAAAGTATATTTCTCTCCCCTTGGGGAGTTAGGCATGACCGTGTGACTTCTTTGACCAATGCTGTCCATTTATTTGTGGGTGCTGGATTTTCTGTCCCTCTTTCCCTACTGAGGGAGTGTCTGAGATATGCAGATAGGATGCTGACTCACCTGGTGGACTAAAATCCTGGAGAAACATCCCGATTTGCCGAGGACTCTGAACGAGGGAGGAATAAACCTTTGTTGTTTTAAGCCAGTGATATTTTGGGGATGCTTGTTACTGAAGCATAACTTAGTCTGCCCTGACTAATACAATGCAAAACTCTATGAAAAATGTGAATGAGCTCAGTGCAGATTTGGGTGTGGGAGCCATCTGTGTTTGAGATGGATACAATAGATGTCACTGGGGGGAAAATCCCTCCCAGAAGTCTCTGAACAATTCACCTGGCTAATCTGTGTGATTAGGCTTACAAACCAAGCCACTGTTAGTCTTGCTTGAGAATGGGCATCCCAGGAAAAACAAATACCCCCTTCCTTAACTTGTCTGTACTCTTTATGCAGTATAGACAAGCACTGTAGGGAGGGAAGTGGTTGTGGCTCACTGATAGAACGTCCATCTACCATATGGAGGGCCCAAGGTTCGATACCCAGGGCCTCCTGACCCATGTGGTAAGCTGACCCACGCACAGTGCTGCCACGTGCAAGGAGTGTCGTACAACGCAAAGGTGTCCCCTGCATTGGGGTCCCCCATGCACATGGAGTGCACCCCGCAAAGAAAGCCACCCTGGGTGAAAAAAGCGCAGCCTGCCCTGGAGTGGCACTGCACACATGGAGAGATGACGCAGCAAGATGATGCAACAAAGAGAGACACAGATTCCGGGTGCTGCCTGTCAAGAATGTAAGCCGACACAGAAGAACACACAGCAAATGGACACAGAGAACAGACAACAGGGGGGACAGGGAGAGAAATAAAAAATAAATCTTAAAAAAAAAAAAAGCACTGTGGGGGCAAGACTAACAATCTACCTGTGTATTTTCTTGTTTATGAGAATGCAAATAATTTTTAAAATCGCATTCCCCACATACTCTCATGAAAGAGCTGTTACTTTATAGGGGCTTTAATTAAATGCCCCCTTTAGCCACTAGCACATGAACTTAAACATTAATATTGCCCACCTAAGGTACTAACTGATCGTGCAGGAGACGCTTAAGAAGTATTTGTTGAACTGACTTAGAGAAGTAACAAAATACCCTGATTCATTGTTAAGCAATACTTCTCCATGGCTGAACTGAGAAAAACCAAAGTCACCAGCTGCCTGTGATTTCATTTTAATTTTAGAAGGCCAGAGCTGGGAGAGATTTTACAGATAATATTGCGTAACTACCCAGAATATTTTGGGTAGATCTTCTTTGCTTTATCACACAGATCTTTTAGAGTAATCTAACATTTCCTTGTTTCCTCTTTTTAAAAAAAGACATTTCAGATATTGGCCATGAATATCCAACACCAGAAGCTCCTGGATAAAAAGTAAAACACTCACTTAAAAAAAGTGTTCGTCATGCGTCTTGATGTTTACTTGGAAGTCTTCACACCAGCTTTGTGTAGACTCGAGGATCAAAGAGATTTCATCATTTTACCAACTCACATTGATTGGTAGGGGCTGGCCAGGGACCTGGATTGAGAGGGATTCTGAAGCCTAAGCCAGTTCTGGGGTGAGAGCGCTGTGTGCTGTTACTGACGTAGAGAAGCGAGAAGTAGCAATGCCCTTGTTTCGCCACCTCTAGGACGTCCTAGGTGGTTTCCCACGGCCAGCGCAAAACGTTTGGTTTTCATACAGATGCATAGCCTGCAGTCGACAGGGTCTTTTCTCATTTATCAGATCAAAAAGGACATCCTTTAAAGATTAGGCTTGGATTAGTCCCAAACTCCACAGGAGAGGCCTCATGCTTGTACCACATCCTGGTTTAAGAAACTCCTGATTTAGTGAGTTTCCTGTAAACTTCATCCAGTCATCTCATTCCTCTAAGCCTAAGCCTTAGATTTCCCATAAAAATTAGCAGAGTAACTGAGCATTCACAGGTAGTGGACCCAAAGAACTGACTTCTTTTTGTTCAAGGCAAAGAAGAGGGGGAGCAGGTAGAAAGCAGGTGCATCCGGGAGACGTCTGGGCTCTGCTCCTTGAGCCTGTTTGTGTCCTGTAACTCCTACTGTGTTTCTTGACGTCTCACTCAGTGTTGTTGAGGCCTCGTGGTGAGTGTTGAACTCAGCTGAGTGGGATGTGATTGGCCTTTAAAAAGAAATGAGACCAGAGAGTTCCCCTTACATGTCATAGCTAGACACAGCAACTTCGTAGAGACAGAGCGTGGACCAGATGTCCCCAGGTGATGCGGGCAGCTGTTGCTCGGTGAATATAGAGTGTACATTTTGGAAAAGGGTAAACAAAACGAACTTTAAAAATCAATGTCCAAAAGAAGTCGCCCCGCAACTTGAGGACAGGCTAGAGGAGGTCAGGGTGCACCCCACATGCTCTCGCTCTCTGTGTCTTGCTTCGGTTGTGTGTGCGCGTGCGTGAGCTTCTGCACACAGGTACACCTTGCTTGGCCGCACTGTGGTTTTTACAAACGGACGGTCTGTGGCAACCCTGCGTCGAGCCCGTCCATCAGCGTCACTGCCTCACGCGTCCATGCATGTTTTAGGTTGTGATGTGAAATGACATTTCTCACTGTGACTTGCAGTCAAAGAAGCGTAAACGCTGCCGGCTTCGGCGGCATGTGTACCGTGGAAAGCACTGGTGGTCGCACGTCCCTCTCCTCCAGCCACAGCTGCACGGCCAGAGAGTGTGGCCGTCGGCATTTCCTCCAGGGCGAGGACAGCCACGCCAACTGTGTGCGGGCACCAGCTGGGGGCCGGCTGCTCCTGGGCGCTCAGCAAACCCCATGGAGGCTTTGATTGCACAAGAGACTGTCCCTTGAAATGGAGATGAGGCCAAGGCTCTGTCCACTCTCCTAGGCAGAAGGAAGCAAAGACACAGCACATTGCAGAAAGCCACATGGAGGGAAGTGGACTTGGCCCAGTGGGTAGGGTGTCCGTCTACCACATGGGAGGTCCGTGGTTCAAACCCCGGGCCTCCTTAACCCGTGTGGAGCTGGTCTACGCACAGTGCTGATGTGCGCAAGGAGTGCCCTGCCACACAGGGGCGTCCCCCGCGTAGGGGAGCCCCACGCGCAAGGAATGCGCCCCGTAAGGAGAGCCGCCCAGCATAAAAGCAAGTGCAGCCTGCCCAGGAATGGCGCCGCACACACAGAGAGCTGACACAACAAGATGACGCAACAAAAAGAGACACAGATTCCCGTGCCGCTGACAACAACAGAAGCGGACAAAGAAGAAGATGCTGCAGATAGACACAGAGAACAGACAACTGGGACGTGGGGAAGGGGAGAGAAATAAATAAATAAATAAAACTTTAAAACAAAAAACAAAGCCATGGCGCACGCGGCCTGCTCCATTGCGCTGAGCCGGGGGAAGAGCTCCCCAGGGCCCGTCTCCCCTGAGACACGGCTCCGGAAACGCTTCCTGCTAGACGGTCATTCCGGCTTCTGCTGTGGATTTTGAGGTAATGCACCTTTTACCTCACCTTGAGGAGGTCTTTCTTTTCTTTTCTTTTTTTCCTGTCCTTTTCCCTTTCTTCTTACATTTTTGTGCACGAGGCTCTCTTTCTCAAGGGCATTCTCCTTATGTAAGAATTGTATTCGCATACCCAGTGCTCGTTGGAGATAAATTTGCAGGCGAGTGGCTGGAAATGTGAGTTTCGAGCAGCATTCAAGTGGAGAGAGTCTCACCTATAGACAATTTTTCTCCTAATACGGACTCTGAAGAAAGACAAACATCACACACTTAACGTTACTCGAGTGAAATTTAAAAACCACTCTCAAGCGTCGTGGGGTGTTATAGCCAATATTTATTTTTTTCCTTTCATTAGATAAATAGTATTAAATTGGGATCCTTGAGAAAATCGTACTGAGGGTATCGCATTTGAATGTATCTTGAGCTCAAGACTCACACAGGCAAATTTTCATGCTATGCAAATCACCATCATTATGTAAATCAGAACACCCTCCTTGCGATGCAAGTGTAAGATGGATGTTTGTTTTTGTGATGATGAATGATCCTTCCCAGTGGCAGTCTGAGGCATGAAGTCCAGAAACCTGTGTGGGGGCTTATGTCGGCTTTCCAGACATTTCTGATAGTTCTGACAGGAATCTAAGGCCCCTTGGGGGCCCTGCCTTGGGCAAAGTGGGGTCTGCCTTCCTTTCCAGGCTGAGAATCTGAGTTTCTTTGTTGAAGCATCACTGGGTTCTTTATTGTGATTGGGAGTTTAGACATAACAGCAAATCACCAGAACACTTCTTTTTCAGTCTGCCTTGGAAAGCTGTCGCTCTACTTTGTGGTTTAATTTGGAAGTTCCCTGCTTACCTTCAAAGTCTTCTGTGGTCCTTCCTGGGAGCCAAATGGCTGTTATTAGGAGCCCTCAGAAGAAAGAGCTATTGATTTACCGCTGTAGGGTGTAGCAAATCAAATAATATTAATAATGGTAAATCGTTAGCCACCACGGCCCCCCACGGGCCGCCGCGCACTCAGCGTTCACTCTCGCTGTCTGATTTAATCCTCACCTGGCTCGCTGCGGCAGGGACGGACCCGATGCCCGTGTCCCACACCAGGAAACGAGCCCCGCTCGAGGCCAGGCGGCTACTGGTGGACTAGCCCTGGCGCCTGCCTCCAGGGAGCCCAAGTCCCTGCACCCTCGAGACACCTTGCTCCCGGGTGAGCTGCACCAGAGGTATGGTGACGCTGCGCAGAGCAGGGCACCCAGCAGGGGGACGCAGCCCAGCGGTGACACCGGTGGGCACCGGCGGGCACGAGAGAGGGGCAGCTTCCTGCAGGACGCCAGGGACCACGTCCACGGTGTGGGCCGGGCCAGGGACGCGGTGCGTGGAGGGAAAGGAGGGGCTCCGCCTTCGGCAAGACGGAGGCACCTTCAGGGCGCAGCGTCCGGGAAGAGAACGAGGCCAGCGGAGAGGCACCGGCGCCTTCCGTTGCCTGACGTCCCGTGGCCTGATCAGCTCCCTTTCGCTCTTCCATTCTACCTCGGTCTCCTCCCTCCACCACAGGCCTACCTAGCCCCTCATTGAAGTATCTGGTCTTGAAAGAGACAAGGATGCCCCCTGAGGCCTGCCCGGAGGTGGCCCGGGGTGGCCCGGTGGGCAGCGGGGCACCTCGGCTCCGTGCCGTCGCCGGCCTGCGTGGGCCCCTTCGGAGGCTGCTCTCCCCGGGGGAAATCCACCAAGAGATGGGCCCTTCCGGCCTCCCTCCCGCTCGGTGGTCTCTGAAGCAGTTCCTGCCCTGCCTTGTGCTTCTGCTGCCGTGAAATGCGCAGACGTGGTTTCAGCCACAGGCGGCCTTCCGCGGCCTGGGAGCACGGGGGAGACGCGCAGGGCAGAGCGCGCCCTCCGGCCCCTCTCGCAGCTCAGGCTTCGCCCCTGCCCCCGCTGCTTTTACTGTGGGTGTTGGTCCAGGGTCAAGCGCCCTGTCCTTGACTGGGGGTGAGAATGAGGAATAAAGTCTTGCCTCAAGTTCCTTTTTCTTTTGGCTTGTGGTTGACAGCTCAGTGAGGGGCGCCTGCCCCAGGCACTCCGCCCTCACCAGTTGCCTTCCCGCTGGCTCCCCTCTTGGGCTCTCACTTAGTGCCTAGTGTCCCCGTCACATACCCCTCCCCTGGCCCCGTCCCTACGCTCTGGACCAGGCACCTGCATTCCCTTCTCTCGTCGCTTCATCACGTGCTGGTTCCTTTGGTGGGAAACCCAACTCTAGCTCCGTTAACACCATCAAGAATTTACTGTCATGACCAGGGATGGGTTCTAGAGTCATATGAAAATTCAAAGAACCTAGTTTAAAACCTTTACCATCCAGCATGGCGGCTCTGCTGCTGAAATCCACCCAGGAGCGGGGAAGCAGATGTCACACAGGCGCGTGTGTAAATGTTCGTTGCAGCTTGATTCATCACAGAAAGAAGCAAAGAATCCAGATATCCCCAGGGGGTGAGCGAATCAATAAAATGTGGTGTTTCCATGTAATGGAATGCTCTTCACCGATAAACAGGAACAAAATAAAAAACACGATGCTGAGTGGGAGAACGAGACCTGAAAGTCTACATACCTTATGATCCTATTTATATAAAGGATCCAGGAGTTATAGAGACAGGAACAAATCAAAGGTGACCCGGGACTGAGTGGCATAGAAATTGTCTGAAAATGGCCTCAGGGGAATATTTTGGCTCGATGGAGATGTTCCAAAACTGGATTGTGGCAATGGTGGCACAACTGACCCACCGTAGACCCCAAATCACCAAACTGTGTGCCCATGATGGGTGAATTTTATGGTATGAAAATTATACCTCGAAAGAGCTGTTTATTTTTTTTCCCCAAATTCTACTCAATTTATTCATTTTTTAAAAGATATTACATTCAAAAAATTCACCCCACTGCCCCCACCCCACCACTCCCCCCACAGTAACACTCTCCCCCATCATCATGACACATCCATTGCATCTGGTGGGTACATCTCCGGGCATCACTGCACCCCATGTCCCGTGTTCCACACCATAGCCCACGCTTTCCCACGTTCCATCCAGTGGGCCATGGGAGGACATACAGCATCCGGCAATTGTCCCTGCAGCACCACCCAGGACAACTCCAAGTCCCGAGAATGCCTCCACATCTCATCTCTTCCTCCCCTTCCCCGCACCCAGCAGCCACCATGGCCACTGTTTCCACACCAATGCCACATTTTCTCGATTATTAACCACAATAGTTCGTGAATAGGATACCATTAAGTCCACTCTGATCCTTACTGTGTTCCTCCTTCCTGTGGACCTTGGAATGGTTGTGTCCACTCCACATCTGTGTCAAGAGGGGGCTTAGATTCCACGTGGATATTAGAGCTGTTTAAAAAGTCAAAGGGGAGAGATTAAAGAGGGCAGAGCCAGAGGTCCCAGGTGCTCCGTGTGAGGCAGCCCAACCAGTCCCATCTTCGTCGCTGAATTCAGGGTGCCAGTTCCCGAAAGAGGCAGCCTGCCTGGGGCTGCCGGCGCCGCGCCCCATCAAGGCCACACACGACGTGGAGGGAGAGTCTTTGACGGGAACAGGTGAGCTCCCACAGAGGTGGGAGTGGGGTTGGCCAGGTGTACACAGGAGCTGCCCGCCCAGCCGCCCCCGTAACAGTCCATCGCGACCTGAATCCAGGTCCCCTCAGGTCCCGGGCTGTCTCCCTAAGGGATTAAAAAATACGTCCCCGTTGTCAAGGCAAAGGCAAATCCATGCTAGACAGGACTTGAGCTCCTCAAGAGACCGCGCTCCCATTTCACGGCAAGAGCTCCCCAGTGAGGGGCCCAGCCCCGCAGGCCTCGCTCCTGGGCGAGAGGGGGCTGCATCTACACAGACGCCTGGGGAGGCTTTGAAGGCGATTTTTGTTTGTTTTCCAGTTCTTGTTTTCCCTGCAAGATAGACTTTTGAACCTGTCTTTAAGATTAATTGTCCAGAGCAGTGTGTGGATTAATTGCTTACATCAAAAGGTCAGTAGGAGCAGGTGACATTTTCAAAGCTCCAGCCCGCTGTGCTGTTGGCTGCCCCGTTTCCCCGGGCTCAGGGCTGTGAGGGGCGAGCAGAGCCCGGCCCCCACCCCCGGGGGTGCCAAGGGACGTGCTCGCCGGTGGGCGCGAGACCTCCGCCTGACGGGGACCCTCTCGTTTTTCTGGAGGTCGAGTCACTTGAGAGAAGAACGGGTGAGAACCCCGCTTTCGAGGTCGGAAGGGCCGCCCCGGCCTGCAGACCCCCGTCCATGCCCTTCGCCTGGGGGCAGCGCCGGGGCCTCCCCTTGGGCACGAGGCCCGCTCAGGCCTGGGCACTGGACCTCACCTGGTCCAGTCAGAGGGCAGCCCCCCGTGCCCTGCACGAGAGCGGAGCCTGCAGGAAAGGGAGAGAAGCCCAATCTCCACCGCCTTGTGGGGCCGTGGGCGAGGCCAGGCCACGGCCAGAGCTGAGACCTCTCGGTCATGGCCCCCGGAAGGTTGTCACTTCCTCGTGCCACTTTGGGTGGGTCATGAGTTTCATGTCTGAAAAGACGTGAAATGTCAAGAGTGTTTATGGCTGGCTGGAGTTACCTGCCCGGGGTGAAGCGTCACAGTGCGCTTGCCCCACACGGCCTTGCCCTCCGTCCACGGGGCCTCGCTGAGGTCCGCGGCCGGGCACTCGTTTTTGTTAGATGTGGCCGTCAGGCTTTCCTTCAGAGGCCTGGTTCCTTCACCCTCATTAGAACACGACAATTAGCTTTGATTTTTCAAGACACAAGGGGGAAGGAGGTGGCTCCTCGGAGTTTGCTCCTGTGTTTTTCCCTGGCATTAATCATCACGATAGTCATTAAATAATTAATAGTATAATAAGAATAATTAGTTATTCCTAGTTCTGTCCCTTCCCGTTAGGACACAGTTGGTGCCATCTTGTTTCCCTTTTGGCATTGTAGGTTTTTAGGGAAAAACCAGAAGAATGAGGAAACCAAGCTCAGGGCGAGAAGGCGCTGGCCCAGGGCCCGCCCCCCGTGGTGCAGCGGGGGCTGCAGTCGCCCTGCAGGACGTCGGGGTGTGAGCAGAACCGGGGCGTCCGTGTGGACGTCGACCCACGGCACGGGCGCGAGTCACGGGAGAGGAGAAGGGTACTGAGCCGGTTCCCAGCACAACGGACAGGCTGTCCCGGGGGTGACCCACTAACAGAGATCGGGGGGAGCAGAGAAGTGTGTTGTGAGGGGCTCGTCCGAGTCCAGAGCAGTGGTGACCCGGAAGAGACCAGCCTGAACCGGAGGGAGGCGCAGCCCTGGGGACTCCTCGGGTGGAGGTGGGGCCAGGGTGGGCGAAAGCACCCAATCCAGTCCAGAGGGCCGCCTGGGATGGGTGCTGGGGGAGTTGAGGTTTCCTGCAGGGCAGGGACTCGAAGCTGCCTCCGGGAGGCCTCTGGAGGCACGAGGGAGCAGATGCAGGGGGACAGGTGTGTCACCTGTAAGCCTCAACCTGGCCAGCCCTGACAGTCCCTGCCAGGTGCACTGGGGGGCATCGTGGGAAGAGATGAGGCGCCAGAGCTTGGGGAGACACCTGGAACCACAGGGGGTGCTGCCCCGTCATGCTCACGGCACCCTTTCTCCCACCTCGGACCCCCGTGGAGCTCCCTGTTGGCCACCCGAGCAAGAAGCTGGGAAAGTCCACTTCAGGTGACTTGGGCAGAGCCGCGGAGGGCCGGGGCTTGGACCTGAGCGTCCGGTGGGTGCGGCAGGAGCGGGGAGAGCAGGGACAGAGGCAGGTCACACGCTGGTGCCTTCACGACCCCGCCTGAAAGTGTGGGCACGGAGGGAACGGACGCTAGGGGAGAAAAAATGATTTTGGAAAGCGCCCCAGTGTTTTCTTATTAGATAATAATTAAATAGAAAAGGGAAATGCAGTGCTGACGGTCATACATTATTAAAATACAAGCCGTGCTCCATGGAATCTGCATTTCTTTCCTCTCTTACTTCGCTGAAGGCTCTTAAGCTTTGGGGATGCAAATATTGTTTATTCAACACATTAGGCAAAGCAATTCAAATTATTTATTAATGTTGTTTATTTAATTTGATATCTTGGGTGCTTTCTGTGCATGCCTGATGCCATTTGGGAAACAGACCTTTGTTTTACATTTTTGCTCCTATAGAACAGATTTGAGAGTGAATTATTCACAGAATTGTTTTATTTTGGGGGAGTTTGATTATTTTTGAGACTGTTATTTTCTCCTCCTTTATTAAGACTGCCAGAAGTTAATTATCCATCCCTAAGCAAAATACAACAGATATCTCATTACTAATCAGTTTAATATTTATTTTTCTAGATTCTTCTTCATTATGATAATGACTTTTTATTAAGGTAAGGATTTTGAAATCTACATGTGGCCTTTTTAATTAATTAATTATTTAAATTTTTGAAGTATATCATTCCATACATGAACATGCATAAACAATAATACTCGTGGACTTTTTAGTCAATGGAAGAGGACTGCCGTAACTGTTACAAAAAAGTCCCCTAGACTATAACCTGCCTGAGAGCTGGGGCCGCATTTTAATCCTCTTTTCAAGGATATGGGTTAGCATTTAATAGCACAAGCTGTGTGCCAGCTACTGCCCTCTGTGCTTTACAAATAGAATCTGACTGAATTCCCACAATCGCGTTGTGAGGTACAGGTTAATGAAGAGGGGCGGGGTGGGCCAATTGGCTCTGGCCCCTGCAAATCCTGTTATTTCAGCCACTGCACAGTCTCCCCTGCATCTCGCGTCGGGACTGACACGTCCTAAGTAGCAGATATATTCTTTATCTTGTGAATCAACAAGCAAGCAGCAAAGAGATGTTTGCAAGGACGTCTCCAGAGAGTGTTCCATGTCACCTGGTGATCGTGCACTCAGGTTTGAAATTAATAACCACAGGTGACTTGATGGTTTATCAGGTAGGGCTCTTGGTTACAAATGACAGAAACTCAGCTCAAACTGACTTAAGCAAAAAAAAAAAAAAAAAAAAAAAGGGAATATGGTTCACACAGCCATGAAGTGGAGAAGAAGTTTAGCTTCAGGTACAGCTGGATCCAGGTGCCTAAACAATGGACTGATATCTAAGCTCTCCATTCTAATAAGCTGGTCCATTCTCAGGCAGCAGATCCCCTCGTGGTGCTGACATGGCAAACTGAGCAGTTAAGTCTAATCCTAATCTCTGTAGATCCAGCCAAGGATGACTTTCCTGCAGCTCCAGCACAGGGCTTGAGCAGGTGCCGTGCCCGTCTTCCCACCAGCCGCTGTGGCCGAGAGCGTCGTGCTCCGGCCGGCCAGCCTGGACTGGAGTGAGGTCAGCATCAAGGCGGCATGGCTTAACTGGAGGAAATGGGTTGTCCTATAGAAATCTGTTTTTAAAAACAGACCAACAAAAACCACTTGCTTTCAACTAGAAAAAAATAAAAATAACAGACAAAAGGCAACTTAACAAATATGGAAGCATTACTTTAAAAAAAAAATCCTATTCGGGCACATTTATCTTCTTTAATCCCTAAAAACAAACCCCGTTGTGCCTCCAGTGTCCTATGGGAATCTTGAGGTCTCAGCTTCTGAGGAAGGGAGAATGGATCCCAAGCAGAAATCCCAAAAACATTCACTTGTTGAATTTTGAGAGATTTCTCCAAGACGCTTGCCACTTTTGATTATATCTCATGCCCACTACGCTTGGTCCAGCTTTTCGGAAGATGTCTGGCTTCCTCGGTTGGACTTTGTGTCCAGCTCCATGCAGACGTGGGGCGTGAGCGGGCACTGTCTCTCTTTGGGGTCGTTACGTTCTGCATGTGGCTACAGCTGTGACCGTCCTTGGAACACTTGCCTGGGATCTATGCTGAAATCCCCGACTTGAGATGGTCTGTTTTTCTTGCCATTTCCACTAATACCACCGAAAGCCTCGAGGGATGTCTTTGGGGATAGAAGAACCCATGGTTAGAGCGCTGGACCCTCCCCTTCCTCTCACACCCTCAGCACCCCAGGTCAGCGGTCGCTGAGCCCACCTCCTGGTCAGCTGAGCCACAGAAATGTGCCTTTGCTGCAGGCAGGCAGGTGGATGAGGAAGCAGCACAGGGGCAGGCGGGCAGGTGGATGAGGAAGCAGCACAGGGGCAGGCATGAGGCCTGGGATTCCAGTTACATAATGGAGACGCCTTCGTTCCAGAATGGCTGACCCGTCTGGTTCTAGCTCGTTGCCTGCCTGAGCCGAGGAGAAGACTGTTTTATCCCGTGGATCCCATTTCTTCCACTGCCAGCCCAGAGACCCTGCCTTTCTGTTCGGCAGCGTCCTCCTGTTTGAATCCGCCGTCTTGGCCTCCAGTGTTGCCTGGCCTGCTCTCCTGTCCCTCCTAGAGTGGCAGGCGCTTGGGGCCCTCCCAGAGTGGGCCCATCGTCAAACAGGCCACGTGTCCGGGCCTCGCACGGCAGTCCAGGGCCGCTGGAGCCCAGCGCGCCTCTCGCACCTCCAGGAGCCCACAGCCCGGCCGCCGCGGAAGGCAGCCTCGCGGCGGGGACATAGGCAGGCCATCCGGCAGGCGCCACCGCGGGAAAACGCCGAGAAGCGAGGGGCGCGAGGGGCTCTGCCCAGTGAGCAAGAAGCATTTCCTTTCCCTTTTTTGGCTCCTTTCTTTTTTATTGAGACAATTCGTAGAACCATAAAATTCTCCATTTTAAAGGGTGCGATTTAACGGCTTTTAGCATATCATAGGCTTGTACAGCCATCACCACTAGCTCTTCCCGGCATATTTTCAGCACCCCAAAAGGAAACCTGTCCCTGTTAGCAGTCCCTCCCCACGGCCCCTTTGTGAGGCCCGAAGCCACCGATCTGCTTTCTCTCACTGTGAATGTGCCTATTCTGGATATTTCCTGCAAGTGAAACCATATACTATGTGGTTTTTGTTTCTGGTTACTTTCATTCCGTTTTCAAGGCTCATCCTCGTGGTGCTCTGTGTCAGTGCTCATGTCTTCTTGCTCCTGAGCACTCTTCCCTTGTATGGGTGTAACACGTCTTGTTTGTCCGTTCATCAGGTGACGGCCATTGCGGTAGCTCCCGTTTCTTGGCTGATGTGTGCAGAGCTGCTGGGAACGTCTGTGTACCAAGCATTTTTCGTGTGTGGAATTATATTTTCATTTCTCTTGGGCAAATACCCAGGAGCATAACTGTTGGGATCATACAGTAACTCTATACTTAACACTTCGAGAAACTGCCAACGGGTTTTCCAAAACGACCACGCCATCTTCCAATTCCACTAGCGGTGTATGAGGGTTCTAATTTCTCCACATCCTTATTTTGCACTAATGAGTTAGTCCTTGTATGCTTTGGTTCAACCTTTAATTTTATCTTTTGTTAATTTCTTGTCTCTAAGTATCCTGGGTTATGTTTTTATCCAATTCAAGTAAACTTATCAAGGCCACAATGGAACGTTATCTTTAACTGAAACAGATTTGAAGAAGATCTCATTATTTTCTCTCTCATTAATCCAAATACCATCTCCATAAATGGGCAAGCAAAATTAGCCATTTTATCATGAGAAGATATTTGCATGGGAATTTTGTGGGGGATTTTCATATTTGTTTGGAAGTAATGGAAACTTCTAGAAAACTTAAGAGAATAAAATACTATATAAAGATCTAAGTATTTCTCATGGAATGCAATTATAAGAGCACTGCCACATCATAGGAACTGAGGATTGGAAACCCACTGGGTCCACTTCTTTTGGCATGTGTTCCACACTTCCTTCTCTGCAGATTGTCTTCCTTTGCTGCCCAGGTCACAACTCCTAAGACAGAAAGCCCCCTGAACAATTCAATCTCAAATTCCAGGGAAAGGTCTCTGGCCCAGCGTAATGTGGTGGCCTACCAGTGGTCCAGTCAACAGTGCCCTGCTAACGGTCTAGTCAACAGTGTCCTAGCAATGGTCCAGTCACCAGTGTCCTACCAGTGGTCCAGTCAAGTGTCCTGTTAATGGTCCAATCAACAGTTTCCTATCAATGATCCAGTCAACAGTTTCCTACCAGTGGTCCAGTCAACACTGTCCTACCAGTGGTTTAGGCAACAGTGTCCTGTCAATGGTCAGGTCAATAGTGACCTGGCAGTCATTCAATCAACAGTGTCCTAGCCATGGTCCAGTCAACAGTGTCCTGCCAATGGTCCCGTCACCAGTGTCTGCCAGTAATCCAATCAGCAGTGTCCTAGCCATGGTCCAGTCAACACTGTCCGCTAATGGTCCAGTCAACACTGTCCTGCCAGTGGTCCAGTCAACATTACCCTACCGGTGGTCCAATCAACAGTGGCCAAGGGGAAAGTCTCATGTAACAATATGGCTTCCTGGAGCCTGCCACCACCAAAACTAGTTAAAGGAATCTTTGGACCTATGCTGATACCTGGAAAGATGCGTCCTGCAGCATGCTTGGGGGGCGGAGCCCCCCAGGAAGGTGAGTGGAGATGGGGAAAAGAAACTGAACTCCTGGGGGACTGAGACACGGAGGACGGCTTCTTCCTCCAGCTGCTGGAACCAGCACAAGAACCTGTGGCTTCCCTGAGGGTCACAGGACATGGGAGTGAGGGGGGCAGTGGCTTGCCCACAGAGGCTTCCTTCCCCCATAAGCCCCCACCTCCACAAGGCCGTTTTCCAGATGGATCAAGAGCTCCCAGGGTGAAAGCCCACTTTTCTTAGAAGCAAACATCACTTCAGTCCTATTTGCCTGGGAACAAGGAATAAATAAGTGCACTTGTAGACATAAAGGTGTGATAAGTAAAATGAAAACGGCGATAGGACACAGTTTACCTTGCAAGCTACCTCCTTATTTCAATGAGAGGTATTTCATTGCACCACTTACCAGCCATGTGTCCAATCAATACAAAACCTTAATAATGTAACAAGATCCCACAGTGCTTACTGATAACACTTGTAAATTTTGGGGGATTACTACTTGTTAAACTAAGATTAAACATGGGTATTAAAATTCCGCATTGGGGATCTAGAAGAAAAAGCTTTATTTCTGCCATTGCACATGAAAGGGTTTTGATTAAAGTTCTGTGAAGTATAGAAAAGATTCTATGGGTCTGTGCTTAGGCTGTAGAGCAGTGAAGAATGGGTTACTTGAAGCCCTGCTGTTGTCTTTAAGGGTACGTAGGGGGGTAGTGGGCTAGAAAAGTAAAACTGGTTGGTTTTGGATTGACTGCCAAATATTAAACTCCTAATCCTTCACGTGGAGTACAATTTCAGATGGAATACACTCAGCATATGTCCATAATTAAGATTTTTCATGATTAAGATGAGGTTAATGCATAATGAAAATTGTGACATCTCATAATGGCTGCAATCTAACAAATGCTGTTTTTAGTCACTTAAGTTTTAAAATACTGTTTATATTTTCAGTTCAGAGGGGAAAACAGACTTCTTAATAATTGGCCCCAGGACAATCTGTAACTGTTGTGGAAAAGAATTACATCCTCGCTTCACTCTGTATACAAAACTAAATTCCAGATAGATTAAAGAATTAACCATATTAATAAGAAAGTGAAACCAAGAAAATATGTGTTAATTATAGTTTTTGGTGTGAAGTTTTCCTTCCCAACCTGAGAGCAAAAGAAAAAATTGCAAAATCATGTTTTTTCTCATTAATTTTTTTATTTTTATTTTTAAAGAAGTTTTGAATACATAAATGTTACATAAAAAATATAAGGGATTCCCATTTGCCCCACTCTCTCCCCCTCCCACACTTTCCCACATCAACAACATCCCTCATTAATGTGGTGCATTTGTTACAATTGGTGAGCACATATTGAAGAATTGCTACTAACTACGAATTACAGTTTACATTAAAGTTTACACTCTGCCCCACACAAATTTGGGGGTTATGACAAAATACACAATGGCCTGTATCTGTCACAAAAAATGCCCCCATATTACACCTATTCTTCTCTCTCCCATCCCTCAGAACCCCTGGTGGCCACTGCCTCTATTTCAGTAAGAGTTCCTCCATTGCCAGAATAATAAGAAGTCTATAGTAGAACAATACTCTCTACTTTAATCCATTATTCACTTCCCAATCTTGAGGATTTGTGGATGGTGATGCCCACTCTGCTTTTAATTGAGAGGGAGCATATATCCCATGGGGCAGATGGATGGAACTATCTTGTTTGCAGTTGCAGACTCTCTCTCTTTCTTGGGATGGGCATTGTCCATCATCATCTCCTCGTTAGTTGTCCTGGGTGAGTCCAGTGAACTGGAGAGTAGGTGTTGCAACTCTGCTGAAATTCAGGGCTCAACTGGCACATAGATAGATCAAAGATTTAAGTCTCTGTGACATATATTTATCAAGTATAGTGCTAATTATAGGTTCAAGTAAAAGGGGCAGAAGAACTAGGTGTAGAGAACCTATAAAAGCCTAACTCTGTTACACTAGGAAGCATAAATTCCAAAGTAAGGTCCATTGACAGGGTGCCAAATTCCTGAGCTGTCTGTCCTGCTTATGGTTTCTTGGTGTCTCTAGAACCTGATATTTGAGGCACTGTTTGCTGTGGCAGTCAATGAGATCTTGTTGAGACTTGCATAAATGTAACCTCTAGAATGACGCCCCCCCCCCAACTCACTTTAAAGCCTCTTAGCCACAAAAACTCATTTGTATTTACCATTTCCCCCTTTTGGTCAAGGTCTTTTTCCAGATGCATTGCTAGTTGTTACTTAGTAATAGTCCCTCAGTGCCAGAGAGGCTCATACCTGGGAGTCATGTCCCATGCTGGAGAGGAAGGTAGCATATTTATATGCTGAGCTTGGCTTAGAGACAGGCCACATTTGAGCAACAAGGAGGCTCTCAGGAAGTAATTCTTAGGCAATATATAAATTGAGGAGGTTTCAATTTCAGAAGAAGAGTTTTATAATTACAACCATCAATATCAAGAGCCTGGCATAATGGTCTGCCTTCCTTCACTAGGCACTACCTTTGCAGGGTTGATGGTTTTGACTCCATTAAAAAACTCACAAACTCCTGCATGTTCCATAGACCATAAATAAAATTAAAAATCTCCCTAGCCACTGGGGGAAAATATTTGCTATGACAGACATAGCATTGATATTTTTAATATATCAAACATTCTTATCAACCACCTCTAAAGACTTACACGTTATTGGAGAAAAGGATAAAAGTAATGAGTATGCAGATGGAAAAACAGGACTAAAAACATGCGAAAGAACTTTTCATTGACCAGTTGGGAAAAAAAACAACAAACCCTAAAACAAAAACAAAAACCCAATTTAAAACAGTAATGAGATTCGGTTTTTCACCTACACAATGGAAAGTCCCTTTTAAACTCCCAGCCCCTGGTTATCTTTCGCTAGATGGGGTTCTTCAACCTTGGCACTATAAATTCTTGGGAGCTGATCATTTCTTGTTGGAGGAAGGGGTGCCCTGCGTCCCTGGCCTGTCTCTACTTGGTGCCAGGAGCATCCCCCATCCTCCCCAATGGTGACAACCAGCTTTGTCTCCAGACATTGTCTAATGTCCCTGGGGGGGGGTGGTGGGGCTAGATGGGGTGAGCACACACCTCTACTTGAGAGCTGCGTGGTCGGAATAGGAGAAAATATGCAGTCTTACACATTTCTGTCTCAGATTTTCTGGAAGGAAAGTTGGAAATATTTATTAAAAGACTTAGGAATGTACATGCCCTTTGATCTAGCAATGATACTCCTAGTATGTATATTAAGGAAAATACTCGTGCACTAAAACTTAACCACTACAATATTTCGTCTTTGTTCATAATTGCCAGCAATTAGCAAACATCTAACCTCTAATAGTGTATGCTTTAGTAAAGGAAGGTGAAATCATAAGACGAAATCTCCTTAACTATGAAAAGTTATGGCAAATGTGCACAAGAAAGTCCAGCCATAAAACAATACCTAGCATATGCTCCCATTTGTGGGGGTAGAGGCTGGGCTGGGGTAAAAATATCTGTGGAAAAAGACTGCCCAGACTATAACCAAAATATTTTGCTGATTGGCAGAATATGGCTGCATTGGTTTTTATCTATTGTCTTATAACAAATAACCCCAAGACCTGAGCTGTTTGAAACAAGCTCTCCCGTCTCCTGTGGATGTAGGGTGAGGCTTCCAGAGCAGCTCAGCTGGGGGCCGCAGCTCAGGGTCTCTCATGAGGCTGGGACTGCAGACTCCCCTGAAGACTCGACGGGGCTGGAAGAGCCAGTTTTCCATCGACTCACACACATGCAGGTCAACAGGTGCGCTCGGTTCCCTGCCCGTGGGCCTCGCCATAGGACTGGGTGAGGAGTCTCGGGATGTGGCAGTCAGCTTCTCCCAAAGCACGTGTCCCAAGCACGTGTCCCCATGTAGTGTGAGCAGGAGGAAGGTCTGTTGCCTTTTCTGACCCAGTCTTGGAAGCCACACAGCTCACTTCTGCTACATTGTACCCATTAGCAGGAGCCACCGTCCAGCCCACATCAGTGAGGCAAGGGAGGGTCTCCACTTCGCCTCGGAGGGGCAAATGGTCAGAGAAATCGTGGACGTATTTTAAAACTACCACAACGGATTGATACTTAATTTTTGTTCTTGGTGTTTCTATTTTCCAAAATTTCTACCATGACGACACGAAACCAAAGTAATCGGAAAAATATTTTAAAATGTATCGGCAACCTTTTGGCTGGGGTTGGCTGCGGGGAGGGCAGGGCGTGTTACAGACCCATGAATGAAACCGTCCACTATCGAGGCAGTGCTGCCTCACAGTAATTAAAAAAGCTCCTAATTGTTAATAAAGAGAAAGACGGAGCATTGCCAACGGTGGAGTCAGCCTGCGGGGCTGGCACCTTTGCGGGGAAGCCTCCAGTCTTAGCTGTGGCTTTACCCCGAGCGCCAGTCCGCCAGACTGAAGTGCTGGAAGATTCTGGCACCAGGAACCTCACCTCCACTGTGTCCCAAGTAGAGCACGTCATCTTCTCTCGGAGGAGAGAGATCTGGACGGCGCTGGTGGCTCATTTCCCACCTCTTCCTGTTGGTAGCTTAGCAAGGAGCCGGCTCAGCAGGTCTGAGTGAGCACGACGGCCCAACGTGCTGATGCCAGGCTTGGAGGGCCCCTTCGGGCATCCCCAAAGCTGAGGCGCCTTCTGACCTCCTGGCGTCTTGGTTCCTCATCTGCAGAACGAGGAGAAGGACCCTAGACTTTCTTCAGTGTTTTTAGTCTAGAACATTCTTGACTGCTCTTGGGCACCCCAGTTGCGCCCTCGCCTCCAGGAGAGCAGCCACGTGAAGGACCCGTGCTGGTGCCCTCTGCCCTCCCAGCACCGCGTTCGGTACTGCACCGTGACAGCCTTCCGGAGGCAGCCCGTCCCGCTCTCAGGACCCGCGGTTGGAGCAGGGCTTAGAAGCAATCCAAGGACACTGCCCGTAACTCTAGCCACCGGCTTGACTCAGCGGGGGACGAGGGGCCCTGGTTTGGGATGCTGAGTCAGGCTGAGGACCACTGCTGGAATAAAGAGGACAGGCAGTGCGTTTCCCGTTGGACTTGAGCTGGACTTGTGAGCCTGCAGCTGCAGGGACCGCACGCAGAGGGCGCTTGTCAGGGAGTGAGGCTTACACAGAAGAAACACCTTGTTGGAGGTGGACGAGGGAGACCGAGTGGTCCCATTCCACGCCAGGCTCAGCCACTCCTCGAGCATCTGCCCTGGCATTTTCAGGTAGACGGGTCAATAAAACGCAGGTCAGCGCGAGCTGGTTTCTTTAACCGGCAAATGAATGAGTCATAACGAAGGCATGCCAGGAACAATCTCTAAGGATTTCTGTACCCAGGGCCCGGCAGCGGGGAGGTTCAGGTGGTATTTATTGAGCCGAGCTGAGTAAACCAAGAACTGCATTGCTGGAAGCAAGTGTTCCAGTTTCTACTGATGTTTCCATGCCACCCTAACTTAATGCATAAAACAGCAAGTGTTGTTGTTGCTGTTTTTTTAAGATTTATTTATTTAATCTTCCCTTCCCCCCACCCCCGTTGTCTGCTCTCTGTGTCCATTCGCTGTGTGTTCTGTTGTGCCACTGCAACTCCCTTGCTGTGTGTTCTTCTTTGTCCACTTCTATTCTTGTCAGGAGCATGGGAATCTGTGTTTCTTTTTGTTGCGTCATCTTGCTGTGTCAGCTCTCCGTGTGTGCGGCACCACTCCTGGTTAGGCTGCACTTTTTTACGCGGAGCACTCCTTGCTTACAGGGTGCACTCCTTGTGCGTGGGGCTCCCCTACGCAGGGGACACCCCTGCATGGCAGGGCACTCCTTGCGTGCATCAGCACTGCGCATGGGCCAGCTCCACACGGGTCAAGGAGGCCCGGGGCTTGAACCGCAGACCTCCCATGTGGTAGGCGGACGCCCTAACCACTGGGCCAAGTCTGCTTCTCAGCGAGCGGATTTTACGCTCTCCGATTCCGGGGTCAGGAATCCACTCTGGAGATGGCCCATCTCTCGTCCCCTGGGCTTGCAGTGAGGACACCCAGAGGGCAGCGGGTGACCAGATGGCCGGGGACGGCGTGCTCCCTGAAGCCTGCTGCACCCGTGTTCGCTGTCCCAACTGGGAGGACGTGGGCGCCAGGGCTGCGTCTTCCCGCGGGGGCGCCTGGGGGGAGCCGGGGTTCATAAACGGGCTCCGGCGAGCAAGGTGGGGGGCTGCACGTTCCCTGGCCCCGCCTCGCCCAGCCTCGCTTCTGCTGCTCTTAGTGGGTTACTCGGGAGCCACACACCCAGGAGTCAAAGGAAGGGGACGAGGGCCCCCTTGGCTGGGAGGGGTGTCTGGGTCACCTGGAGAAGAGGCCACAGGCTGGGGGTCCTCGTGGGCTCTTCGGGCAATGCGGTCGGGCCCGGGTGTTGGTGGGAGGACCTGCCGTCGCAGGGCGGCGAGCGTGAGCCTGGCTTTCCTGCCCAAGTGAGGTGCTGGCACCCGCGGTGGGTTATTCACCGATCCTCAGCAGGGACCCACGCAGCCTCGGTTTCCCTCCGCCTGGGGCAGGGGTGTGGGTGGGAGGAGGTGAAGAGCTGCCGTCGCCGCCCTGAGAGCAGGGAGCACCTCCTCCTCGCGTCCGGGGGTGCTGGACCTGCCCGAGCGGGAAGGGCGCCACCTCTCCCCCTGCCCCAGCTGCCACGTCTCCTTGCTGCTCCGCAAACACCCAGCAACAGCAGCTTAAAACGGTGCGTCTGACACTCACCTTGAACCCAGAGGTGCAACAGCTCAAGTACAGAACCTGAAAATGCGACACGACAGGATGCTTTCTACCCCAGTCAGCACTTCTTCCCAACTGGGTACACTGAAATGGAAAATCAACAGACAGACTTTTCAGCTTGGAAAGTTTCCATTTACATAAGGTGTTTTTTGTCTTTTTTTCCTCAAGCCCTAGAAACTTTTAAGGCAGAAGGAAACTTTTGCAAAAGAAGAGCAAGATTCTTCTTTTAAACTCGGGGATGAATAGAGTTGATTTGGAGAAGTTATTTCTCTGACTTCTCTCTCTTGGATGTTTTTGGAGCCCTAAAGTGAGCGTACGACAACAGGACTTTCAGTTATGAGTTCAAGCCCTGTGGAGACAGTTTAACATCAGGCTGAGAAAAATCTGTACCTGGCCTTGATCCTTCAGAGCACCCAGTGACTTATGTGGATGGCAAATAGGAACCTAGACGAGGAGAGAACATTCCCATGCCTGTAGAAAATGTCAGCTAAGAAGAGCTCATTTTTTGAGTGCTTACTATGAACTGGGTACCATAAAAGGAGCTTTGTGTGGGCATCCTCAACTCTAGAACAGCCCAACAGGCTAGGTGATAGTATTTCTACATATTTTGAGATAAGGAAACTGAGTAACAGAGAGGTTAAGTAACCTGGCCAAAACCACACAGCTGTTAATCCAAACCCAAGCAGAGGCCGCACACTAATCATCTCATGGCGCTGTCTTGAAACAATGTATCTGGTGAACTAAAGAAACAGGTAATTCTCAGTGTCCTGGAGTTTCATAAGAACTCTGCCCCCTCACACAAAAAATATGATAAAAGGCAATTCACATTGCATCTTTCGGTCTTAGTTTCCACACCACTGAAATGGGTGGTCCAACAAATTAAAATGCAAGCTCTCGTTCTGTGTTCCCATACATCAAGTTGACTGGTAGTTCTGTCAAAAGATAATGGCGAGGGAAGTGGATTTGGTTCAACGGATAGAGCATCCTGGACACCATATGGAGGGTCCAGGGCTCAAATCCTGGGCCTCCTGACCCATGTGATGAGCTGGCCCACATGCAGTGCTGATGAGCACAAGGAGTACCCTGCCACGCATGGGTGTCCCCGCGTAGGGGAGCCCCACGCGCAAGGAGTGCACCCTGCAAGGAGAGCCACCCAGCGGGAAAGAAAGTGCAGCCTGACCAGGAATGGCACCGCACACATGGATTGCTGACACAGCAAGATGACACAATGAAAAGAGACACAGATTCCCGGTGCCGCTGACAAGAATACAAGGGGACACAGAAGAACACACAGCGAATGGACAGAGAGCAGACAATGGGGGTGGGGAGGAAGGGGAGAGAAAGAAATAAAAAATAAATACTTAAAAAAGAAAAGATAGTGGCAAGGTAGTTTCCTTCTCAGATATCCAGGAGAACATGATTTTTATCAGATTGGGGCAGGTGTGAGGTGAAGGAAAGAAAATTAAATAAAACTTGTATAGAGGCCCTGCATTATTCCAGGTGTGTCCTGGGCACTGTGAACAGAAGAGAGAAAAAAAGGAAACAGAGCTACCGCTCTCAGGGAGCTTAAAATCTAGACAGGAGAAATGGGCATTAAACAAATGCACATGTATTATGTAGGTGTTGATAAATGATACAAAGCGAAATGCAGAATAATGGACTAGAAAGTGACAAGAATGCCACTTACAACGTTATGTCCTGGGGGAGCAGATGTGGCTCCAGCCGTTGAGCACCTGCCTCCCACGGGGAGGTCTGCAAAAACCAGAAACAGACAACAAGCAAAACTAGTGATAAAACCTACTCAGGAAAGCTTGATGTGGTTTAGCGCTTGAGCGCCGGCTTCCTACATACGAAGTCTGGGGTTCAATCCCCGGCCCCTGGAACCCGCCCAAAAAACGTTATGTCCTGGAAATGCGTCTGTAGTGATGTGAGGTTGAGGCAGAGGCCTGAGAGAAGTGGGGGGACCACATGGCACCCCAAGGCAGGGAGCGGTCAGTGCAAAGGCCCTGCGTCCAGGTGGTGCAGTGTGTCGGAGGGAGCCGTGTGGCGGCTGGAGCACGGGCGGGCAGGAGGTCGCAGGTGGACAGAGCGGGGCGGCTCACCTGCCACCCTGTGGGCTAGAGGCTTTTCTGAGCGAGAAGGGAGCCCCACAGTGACGGGCTCCGGCTTGAGGATTTCCAGGATTTCTTCAGCCAAAGCGAAAGCAGGCTCCTGGGCGGGGTGTCGTTTCGAGGGCCCAGAGGAGATGAATGAGCTCCTTTGGTGGCGAGGGAGCAGCTCAGCCTGGAGGCGCCAGCAGAAACTGGCGTCTCTTGGAGCATGTGGAAGGACCAGAAGCGGGGACGGGCAGGACCCCCAGATTTGTCTGCTGCTCCATCTGCTGCTCTCCACGCGTGGCCCCGCTGCCAACGACTTCGGAGTGTTGCCTCCTGTACTCCAGATACCCAAAGGTGACTTTCCCTCCCATTGCAGGTGCCAAGGTCCTGGGGCAGGGCTGTGATTAGAACTGACCAACAGGTGAAGAGTTGTCGTTGACCCAAGCAGACCTCAAGGAGGCACCAAGGGCGTTGGGTTGCCTCCATTTGTGAGTGTCTGCTCAAGGTATGCGTTTGATAGAAGGCTGGTTTTGCTTCTTTAAGTTTTTTTTTTAAAGATTTATTTTTATTTATTTCTATCCCTTTTGCCCCCCAGTTGTCTGCTCTCTGTGTCCATTCACTGTGTGTTCTTCTGCGTCCGCCTGTATTCCTGTCAGCGGCACTGGGAATCTGTGTCTCTTTTTGTTGCATCATCTTGCTGCGTCAGCTCTCCGTGTGTGCAGCATCACTCCCGGGCGGGCTGCACTTTTTTTCATGCCGGGTAGCTCAATGCAGGGCACACTCCTTGCACGTGGGGCTCCCCTACACGGGGGACACCCCTACATGGCACAGCACTCCTTATGTGTGGCAGCACTGCGCATGGGCCAGCTCGCCACATGGGCCAGGAGACCCTGGGTTTGAGCCCTGGACCTCCCATATGGTAGGCGGACGCTCCATCTGTTGAGCCACGTCTGCTTCCCTGATTAAGGCTATTTTTGCTCATGGGGAACTTATACCCTTGTAAAGGCTAATTTTGGAAAGAAATTAGAAATGTTTGATAAATATATCTTTCGAACACAGACTTCTCATAATGGATTTTATAGAATTGCTTTACAAAGAGGTCCTAGTATAGAAATGCCATATTAAAAGGGAAAAAAAGGGTAAGAAAAAAGCGAACTTGGATTATTTGAACTCTCTAACTGAATAACAGCCACAAACGCTCAACAGTAGTCACTTTCAGATCAAACTAAAAGTAGCCACCACCAGAAGCAATTCTGACTGTAAGCAGCAACCCGTCCTCAGCTGTCCACCTTCCAAGGTATTTTACGCCACTGGCCGCGTTTTAACAGGCAACACTAATTGTCCATGGCTTCCGCCCTCCCGGTTTCCGGGGTGCCAGGGCTGAACTAGGTGAGGGCCTGGGTGCTCCAGCTCAGAGTCTGCTTGGCCTGGTCACTGCTGTGTCCACAGCACTGAGCGGACTCCACACCTCTTTCAAGCCCGCTTGTCTCTAGAACACACGTAAATCATACCCTTCCAGAGCCGGCTGCCGAGAGCAGCCTGGGTCAGCTTTTAAATGCAGCACCTTAAGCTGCCCTCCACGGAACCAGGGTTTTATCCCTTGCTTAGTCCCTGATAGTGGGGTGGTTGGCGACCAGGGGAAAGTGGAGGGCACTGCTGGCAAACTCTCATCTGGAGAAAATATTCATCTGAATAATCAATACTATCAAACTGTATTACCGGGATGCATGTACCCGTTTAAATATGATCAGTTGCTTGGCAGATTTCAAGGGCCAACCAAAGTTCAACTTACGTTTTACTGAGGCTGCACATGATATCAGTTACCCCTTAATTTTCTTTTTTAGCAGTGTAGGGAGCACAGAGCATCGGTAGGTACCCCGCGCGCTCATTCCACAGCGCCCCACGCAGCATCTCCTTAATTAAAGTGCCTGCGTTTAATTGGTTTCTCCATTTGTTAAAATGATGTGATCAGAAACATTTCCAGTTTTTCAAGCTATAGTTTGACTAAAATGCTACTTGGGTGCAGTGGCTGCGGTGGGAAATGCCGACTCCCATTTCCCTGCAGGTGGAACAGGAGCCTGCGCTGCCACCTCTGGGCACTAGAGGGCACTGCAGGCCCACAGATTCCTCACACGGCTTTCTGCGGTGACCCGGCCGCCGGCTCAGCACCCAGGTGGCTGCGCTGGGAGGTTTGCCAGGCGCCAGCCTTCAACCTTCTTGATTCATTACAATAGCAACAACAACCACCACTACAACATAATATCAACCCCCATCCGGGGGCACTGATTTAGCTATCTGGGGTTAACCATTTTAAATTGCTTTTCTCTCTCTTTTTTTAATTATCTTTTTTGTTTTATTAAGATACATAAATCACACAAAATGTTACATTAAAAGATATAAGAGGTTCCCATATATCCCACTCCCCAAACCCCCTGCTCCACCCACATCAACAATCTCTTTCATTAGTGTGGTGCATTCACTGCATTTGGTTTTTTATTTTTTTTAAAGATTTGTTTTCTTATTTATTTATCTCCTCTTCCCCTCCCCCCAGTTGTCTGCTCTCTGTGTCCATTCGCTGTGTGTTCTTCTGTGACTGCTTTTATCCTTATTAGTGGCACAGGGAATCTGTGTTTCTTTTTGTTGCATCATCTTGTTGCACAGCTCTGCATGTGTGCAGCGCCATTCTTGGGCAGGCTGCACTTTCTTTCGCACTGGGCAGCTCTCCTTATGGGGCGCACTCCTTGCGCATGGGGCTCCTCTACGCAGGTGATACGTCTGTGTGGCACGGCACTCCTTGCCTGCATCAGCACTGCACATGGGCCACATGGGCCTCCCATGTGGTAGGCGGATGCCCTATCCATTGGGCCAAGTCCGCTTCCCTCATTGCATTTGATGAATACATTTAGGAGCACTGCTGCACTGCGTGGATTATAGTTTATGTTGTAGTTTACACTCTCCCCCAGTCCATTCAATGGGTTATGGCAGGATATCTAATGTCCTGCATCTGTCCCTGCAATATCATTCAGGACAACTCCAAGTTCTGAAAATGCTCCCATATCACACCTCTTTTTTCCCTCTCCCTACCCTCAGCAACTACCATGGCTGCTATCTCCACAGCGATGATATAATTTCTTCCATTGCTAGAGTCACAATAATTCTATAGTAGAATACCAGTAAGTCTACTCTAATCCATATTTTATTCCTCCATCCTAAGGACCCTGAGATGGTGATGCCCTCTCCACCTCTAAATTGAGAGGGGGCTTAGATCCCACATGGCTGATAGGTGGGATTCTCCTGCTTGCCATTGTAGACTCTCTCAGTTCCTTAGTGTGGTGGTTGACTATCCTCACTTCCTTGTTAGCTGACCTGGGTAAGTCCAATGAACTGGAGAGTAGGTGTTGCAACTCTGCTGAGACTCAGGGCCCAGCTGGCACATGGACAGCCCAGAGATTCAAGTCTTCTGGGCATATACCAACCCCAGCACCAACAACAGTTTCAGTAAATGTGACAGAAGAAGCATATGTAGAGAAGTCCCATCTGAGTCCAACTGCATTACACTCAGGAACACAAATTCCAACGTAGGGCCCACTGGCAAGGAACAGAACTCCAGAACCAACTGCAATGATTGTAGGACCTAGGTGTCTCTGTAGCCCTCAGGAGCAACAATACCTGGGCTTATATCTACTTTGACTGTCTCTGAGAACCTGCTGAGACATGTGTAAGCATAACCCCTCTGATGACCTTCTGACTCATTTTGCAGAATCTTAGCCATATAAACTCATTTGTCTTTACCATTTCCCCCTTTTATCCAATGTCCTTTTCTAGTTGCATCACAAGTTGGTGGCAGTAATCCCTCGGTGCCAGGGAGGATCATCCTGAGAATCATGTCCCATACTGGGGGGAAGGTAATGCATTTACAAGGTGAGTTTGGCTTAGAGACTGGCCACATTTGAGCAACATGGAGGCTCTCAGGAGGTAACTCTTAGGCACCCTGCAGCTCTAGACCAAGTTGAAATTTCAGGCACACAGGCTCGTAAGTATAATCATCAGTATCAAGGGCCCCATCATTGGACCATCATTCTTCACTGGTCTTTGCCATTGCACTTGGGAGTTTATTGCTGCTCCATTGGGGAATGCAGCAAAGCTCCTCAGGATGGGAACTCAGCACTCCCTTAGTTGTCATGTGAAACTCTATCCACAATGT
Source organism: Dasypus novemcinctus (assembly GCF_030445035.2). Taxonomy (NCBI): domain Eukaryota; kingdom Metazoa; phylum Chordata; class Mammalia; order Cingulata; family Dasypodidae; genus Dasypus; species Dasypus novemcinctus. The sequence continues at coordinate 8,402,386 of NC_080691.1, forward strand.
CAATACCCAATGAACATCCATACAGATCTTTTATTCCATCCTCCAAATATGCAACATTATCCTTCTACCACACTTATCTGGACCTGGAGGGTTCAAACTGCTGCTCTCAATCATCATTAGTCACTTTCTCTGACACCGACATCTCTCATTTGATGAGACAAAAAGAGGTTACAAATAATTGATTCTATTTAATCACATCGGATGAATCCTACACATATTGATTTAAACAAAGGCCTTTGGATAAAATGAGCATAAGAATGGTTAGAATCACCTTTTCTAAGACTCTGGTGGTTATTTGATTTGGAGGGGGACTTAGGTTCCGATGGGCTGATAGATTGGGGAATTAAGATGGCACATTAGTTTGCACTGTCCTGTCGCTGAAATCCCATGCAGGGAAAGCCACGCCGTCTAAATTAGGTTATGTGAAGAAATTGGAGGTGCGCATTCTTTACTTGGTAAAGCTGGAGGGCTTTTGTAAGGAGAAAAACACAGTCTTCTAAGCCTGTAATATCCCCACCACTGTTATTTCAATTTGCTCATACCCCAAAGCCACCTTAAAATAAATTCCAAATTAGGCCATTGAGAATAGCCTCCAATTTCTGTTTCGAAGCCGTTTACGTAGGCGTGGAGCGACTTGCCGTGCTCGTTCTCTCTGGTGCTGGCGGCCTCTGTGGTCGCCAGTGGCTGCCTTTCCCAGAGTGGCCGCTGCCCGTTCCTCTGGGGCACGATTAACATCCTTCTGTGCCCCGGGCATCAGCTTCTTCGCACACACGTGGCTTCTCTGGACCCTGGGTGGGGAGACATTTTCTCCAGTAATAATAATACTGGGGTGTGCACCCCAGACCAGAAGCCCCGCTTGATGCATTCCTTGACCGAGGGGGCTGTACCCCAGGAACGCTGCCCCCTTCCAGCCCACTGGAAACGTCGACTTCAGTGGAAGAAAATACCAGAGCGTATGGATGTTTGTGCAGAGCATAAACCGACCCTCTGCCATGTCGACTCGCTGTGGGGGATGCTCGGTAGTGGTGCTTGGATAGAGGTGGAAAACCCACAGGCGGGAGAGGAAAGTGGAAACGGCTCGAATCCCTCCCATTGCATTTTTTTTAAGGAGGTACTGGGGATTGAACCCAGGACCTCGTACGTGGGAAGCAAGAGCTCAACCAGTGAGCTTCATCTGCTCCCTCTCGTTGCATTTTTAATGGGCCAGACCCTGCACCTCTGGCCCCTGCCCACACCTCTGGTCCAGTCCCCTGCCACTCCGGGGTCGCGCTGGCCTCCCCGACCGTCCACGCTTTCCCGTGCTTCGTGGGCTTTGCACCTGCTGCCCCGCCCCTGGCCATGTGGTGCCCCCAGATCTGCCCACCGAGGCCCTCCTTGTCCTGCTCAGAGAAGCCCCGCCCAGGCTCTCCAAGGGGACACATTTCCTTCTTGAATGGCCTCCGTCGGCTCTTTCTGAAAGCATCTTGCTCTTTTGTTTGCAGGTTTCTTGTCCGTCCGTCTGTCCCCGGGAGGATATAAGCAACTCGGTGACCTGCTCACCGCTAGGCCTCCAGGGCCGGGGTGATAGATACGCATCGAGCCGATTAACAGGTGCACGTACATCCCTTTCCTTGCAGCACCCGGCCACGAGGACCCTCCTTGGGAGTCCCAGCGCTTACTCTCTGCAGCCTGCTTTGGAGACCCCCGAGAGACGACCAGAAGCCTCGAGCGCAGGTGCTGCTCCCGCCCCTGGTGTCCCCTCAGGGCCTGGGTGAGTCCAGGTCGGCCCTGGTGCGCCTTGGTCAATGCTGGTCGATGGACAGTCACTTCCGTCCAAAGCAAGGCCCGCTGCCCCGGCGTCCTGTGGGATTCAGCATAACATATTCCCAAGCAGAGTCAGAGATCCAGATGCCTGGCCTTCTCCCCCCCGGACTAGCAACCATTTCTCTGGGGATGATTGTGGGGGAAGGAATTTTGTTTTCTGCTTTACTCATATCCCGACCCTATTCCTTGTTGAGCTATGCTGAGATCAATAGGCATGGTATTGGTCAGAAAAACGAACATTAGCCGTTGTAACAAACACGCCCGAACCTCAGTGACTTAACACACCCATCCCTTCCACGGGTAGGAGTCAGTCTGCTTCCATCTCACCCCTCTGGGGGCCCTGGAGTTCTTGGTTGGACGTACAGCATCTGGCAGGAGGATGTGGGAAGAAAGAGCGTGCAAGATCATCAGAGGTTTTACGGCTCAAGGCGCGCACGCCCCTTCCTCTCTCGTTCTTTGGCCGTGACTCCACCCAGGAAGGTCAGGCCAGGTGGTTTGCTACGTGTCCTGCAGCAGAGGAACTGGGTTTTAGTGACCCACAGCCAGCTCTGTCAGGCTTGAGTGGGTGACTAGAAGGAGGAAAATGTCCAGCTGGTCCTTCCAGCAGTGGATGTTCTGCAGAGGCCGCCTTGCAGCGTCTCCCTGACCCCTGGTGAATCCTCGCCCCCGACTGGACACACCAGGCACTGAGGGGGTAGAGGTGCCAATGTGTGTGTGATGCTTCCAAGCAGCACAACACACAACTTCAAAGACTGTTTCAGGCCTGCCGATTTTGCCGTGTTGACCCCAAAATCAGACTAACCTAAGGCACACAGCAGTGCCGTCCCGCCGGTCTCCGCAGAAGAGGCTACCCCTGGAGGTGCACCGGGGGCCCTGGAGATCTCAGGGGTGCTGGGTTTTTAACTCGGCTGAGGGGTCCTGGGCAGAGAGTGGCAGCCGGGAAGTCTAGAGGACGTCGTGGTGGCCCAGAGGAACCCAGGCGTACGGTGACCTAACACAGGAGCACTTTGCTTCTCCAGCCACCGGCCTCACGGCTGAGCTGCAGGCTGGCGGGCAGGGGCCATTTGTAGCTGCATCGCCTCCAGAGCAAGGTCCCTCCGCTCCCACGGGGGAGGGCAGGGGCGGCTCACACCCGGCCCCACCGTGTCCTCTCGCCTGTAACATCAGGACCCCTCGGCCAGGGGAGTGGGCAAGGACGGTCACCCACGAGGCCCCCAGGAGAGAGGAACAGAGGCGCACCCGTGCCATGCCAGCCTCCAGGAGCTGCATGACCTGGCACGGGCCTCTCCCTGGGGACGGCTGCCCGCCCGGGCCAGAGAGGGCCATGCTGCCCCACTCCTGATGCAGGCCGCTGGCCGGGCCGGCTTCTCTCTTCCTGCCACTCCGTGCATCCGGGTTAGCCGAGGAGGAAGAGCTTCTCTGCCCCTTCGGGTGGGGGTAATCCGAGAGCTCTGACGTTGCCCAGTGTCCTCCCCCAGCTAGGCACGCCTTCCCGTCTGGCCAGGTTTGGTCGTGTTGGAACCAGAGCGTGTGACTGGGGCCGGCCGTGATTGAAGACTCCTCAAAAAGAGCCATGCGAAAGCTTACACAAACGAGTTTAAAGCAAAACATATCTTTAAAGTAGAGGAAATGAGAAAGGAACAGCAATAATTGGAGTAAAGACAAAACAATGTTAATACCTTCTAGCTGAGTGTTGTCACGGAGCAGAAAGATGCTCCCTGGTTGCTTTAAAGACAGGGACATTTGCAATTGTCCAAAAGGTGTTACAAGTACCTCTGGCCTGAGCCCTTCTCCTTGGCCAATCGGAACGGCTGAAGGAGAGCAGGTTCCTTTTCAAAGGATCCTGCTAAGCCACGAGGCCCCAGCGGGGCCGTCAACAGTCACAGCCCAGCAGAGCCGCCTGGAAGCCCCTTTCCACCTCCGTGAGCTCCTCGGCAAAGCTGGCATCTCTGGAAAATGCAAGAGGGAGCATTTTGTTTTGTTGAAAAACAACAAAAAGCTGCCTAATGTAAAACCTAGTCCACACAGCACGGACAATTAGTGCTATTTAATTACTGACAAAATTAGGCTTTCCAATTGATTTATGGCCCCACCGATGGAACACATAACCTGGAGGAAAGCAGATTCTCGTGGTTAATTGGAGAGCCAAGGCAGGTGGTTCTGACGGGGCAGTGGTCCCAGAGGCACGGGCTGTGGTGGAGGCCCTGGAGCCCGCAGCGTGCTCCTGCAAGCCTTCTAAGGCCCTGCCTCCCCCACCCCGGGCTGCGCTAATTACCCAAAGAAGATCAGATGATTAGCTAGGACAGCATATTGGACAGGGAGGGGAAAAAGCCGTTCTTACATCTTATTTTAACCACTGATTAGGAGCTATAGTTGGAGTTTCCCCAAAAAGCTTCCGCACCAAGGATTAGAAAAAACTTTGTCTAGTAAACTGTCTTCATTGGCAAAGGGCTGCCAATGCAAAGTCCTAGAAATGCACTGGCTTTTCTAACGGGAATTTTACTTGGGGTAAAAGCGTTACCGTTCTGAGGCTGTGAAACGCCCAAATCAAAGCACCATCAGAGGTGCTTTCTCGCCGATGTCAGCTCCTGTGCGCGTGGGGTCCTGCCACGGGGTGAAGCAAGATGGCGGCCACCTCCGCCAGGGCCCTGCCTCCCCTCTGGGCTCACCGTCTCCCGGAGCCCAGCTGTGCGCCATCGGGCATGTGGCTCGTCTCCTGCGTCGTGGACTGCTCCGTGGGCCTCTTTCCACGCCTCTGGGCTCTGCTGCTTCCACACCCCAGGGCCTCTCTCAGCCTCTTGGGGCTTCTCTGTGTCAGCTGTGGCTGCCAGGGAGTCTCGAGCCCTCTGTCACACATGGCAGGGCTCCCTTCTGTGTGCGTCTCTCTGTGTCTGTGTTTTTCTAAAGCTCCCGTAAGAGGGCAGAGACCCAACCTGGTTCACGCCTCACCGACATGGTCCACTCACCAGGGCCCCACCCACAGGAATGGGTTAGTTCAAGAACTTCATTTTTTTTCTTTCGGGGATTCATCAAAGAACTTCAAACTGTGGCACGAGTGATGCAAAATGGTAAAACAGTTGACCATTTCGAGCAGGAAGTTGGCATCTCACCTTTTATCCTAAGGGCACATTACAGAGGTTTTTTTTTTCAGGGATGGATGAAAAAAGTCATCTGATGATTGCAATTCAGAGGAAGAAAGCTCGATTTGATTTAGAAAATTACAGGACAGAAAACGATCATTTTAGTAAAGAACAAAAATCATCATTTTGTGGTCAGTAAGCTTAAATCATTTTAAAAATGGACCCACTTTCAACACAACCGAGTAAAAGAAAGTGTGGGGAGGGACGCTGGGCGCTGGCATTGGCTCTGCCACCAAGAGGAGGTGGGTGAAGGCTCCACCGTAGACGCCCTGCGCGCGCGGCTGCGGTGGCGGAGGCAGGGACCAGGCCAGCAGCTGCCCGCGCGCGCCCGCCCAGCAGCCTCGGCCCTGCTGGAGCCTGTCCGGGAGGCAGACCCCGATTCCGCCTCAGGCCGCTGCCTCCGCGGCCCCGGGGCTGGGCGGCTGGCTGCGTTAACCTGCTCTCCTGGGGACACCGACGCGCCCCTGAGTTTCTGGGAACTCCGGAGCGCCCCTGAGTTTCAGAACCCCTGAATGAGACAATCTCCCGGTTGTCCTTGATGTCAACGTTTTAGAATTTTGTAGGAGGCAGAAGGTTAAGAAACAAGCAAGAAAAAACCAAAGACATTCAGAAAAGAGAGAACCAAGTTGAGAAGCCCCAATCTTGGCGAACGCCAAGCCCAGAAAGACAGTCTTTTCTAGAACCCACTCGCCCTACAGGCCTTCCGAGAAACTCTGGGGGCTCCAGACCGAGGGCTCTGCTGCGCTGCGCAGCCGCCGGCAGATAGAGTAAAACATCTGTTCCCTCGCCAGATGCTGAAGGCCCGCTTTCCCCGGCCACGGCCAAGTCCTCTCGTTCAACTGGTTGCTCTTGGTTTACAAGCTCCTTAAACATCCGACGCCTTCCCCGCCTGGTTTCTGATCCGCTTGGTTCAGACGCTGATAGAGCGGAGGATGCGGCTGAGGTCTGAGGACAGCCTCGCGCGGCTGCGTCGAGGAGGGCCTGGGGCGGTCAGGTGCAGGCCTGCCTCCGGCTGCTCCCGGCGCCGGCGGAGCGGGAAGGCTGGCGCTCCCGCACGCTCTTAGACTTGGGGTCATTCCAGGGTGGGGCTGGGGGCTGGCCGGCCCCCCAGGATGCCACCCGCAGGCCGTGTGGCGGTGGTCCCTGAGGGGTGCCCGGGCGGGGGCAGGCCCCCTCCTGGGCGGGGCACCAGGCGCCCCCAGGCCTGCGCTGCGGGGCTGGGGGGCGGGGGCTCCACACCTGTTGGCGAGCGGGGGGCTCCCGCGGGATCCCTCCAGCTGCCCGGGCACTCGCCCGCCTCCCGGCGCCTCCCTCCCTTCGCCTGCGACTGGGAGGGGCGGCGGGGGGGTGGGTGCGGGGAGGCCCGGGAGAGGTGGGATTCACTTTGCGGATTGGGGCTCACAGCTGTCACTCCGACAGGGTGGGGCGTTTAAAAAAAAAGAATTTGCAGGCAGCAGCCCAAAGCGCCCGGGCGCCGCGGCGGTCGCCGGCGTTGCGGCTGCGGGCTTCGCGGAGCCGGGCCCCGGGGCCGGCGGGCGGGCGGCAGCGGCGGCGACCCGGGGGCCCCCGCGCCGGCGGCGCCTCCTCCGCGCGCAGCTGGCCCGCCTCCCCGGGCGCGCCGAGAGCCCCGAGCCCGAGCCGAGCCCGCGGCGGGGGCCGAGGCGGCGGCGCGCCGGCAGCTCCACCCCGGCAAACTTTGGGCGCCCGCGCGCGCGCGCCGGCCACCCCCGGGGCGCGGCGGCCCGCCCGGGATGGGGGCTGCGCGCCGGGCCACCCGGCCGGGGGCCTGCGCGCCGCCTCCCGCTGCGCCCCGGGCGCCGCAGCCCCGCCGGCCCGCCGCCGCCTCGGCCAGCTAGCCGGCCCCAGCCGCCTCCCGCGGGCGCGCCCGCCCCGGCCCCCGGGCCACGCTGCGCTGGGGAAAGGCGAAAAGGAGAAGACGCGTGGACTGGAAATCACCAAAGACCGCGGGGGGCGAAGGAGGAAGGTGGGGTCCGCCGGCGCGAGTGGGACGCGGAGAGCAACTCCAGAGCCCGCGCGCCCCCGGGCCATGCCGCGGCGGGAGGCGGGCGCGGGGCTCGGGGGCCGCTCGGGGCCCTAGCCGGGCGCTCCAGCCCGCGCTCCGGCCCCCCGGGGGCTGGGCGACTGCCTCTTCCTCGCCTAGACGGCGCCGGGGAGCAGAGGATCTGCACAACGGGGCTCCAGGATGCTCCTGCCTGAGATGGGGACGCTGTGGCACCACTGGTCCCCCGTGCTCATCGGCCTGGCCGCCCTGCTCTCCAAAGGTGAGGGGACGCGGCCGCTGCCCGTGGCCTCGGGACTAACTTTGCTCGGGATGAGCGTGTGGGAGTTGTGTGCGTGGATGGCGGGGGTGGCGGAGAGGGCGCGGGGGATGGCGGTGCAGGGTGCCTGTGAGCGCGCGTGGGGCAGCCAGGGCCCCAGGCGGCCCCTTGGCCGCAGGTGCCCCCCTGGGAATACTTGGATGGGAAACCCTGGGGGTGGCCTGGCGACTCAGCATACCAGAAATGTGAGTTGTGCAAGGAGGGGGCTGTGGCACGTGGGCTGCGGAGACCTTCCAGGGTGAAGTGGCCTTGGGGAGGGCTGCGGTACAAGTTAGCCTAGGGAGACTCAGGAAAGACCTGGAAGATTCCCGGAGGTGGGCCTTGACCGCTGCGGCTGCGGCTGGCCTCCCAGGCAGTGGCTTTGGAGTGCCCCTGCGGTGGGGGGGGCGTCTTTCGGGCAGCACCTGCAGGCTGCTAACTCATGAGCTGGCAAGGAGTGGCCCGGGGGGCTCTTTAGGACAGCCCACCTGGAGGTCTTCAGTCCTGGTGCCCCCCTCTCCTCGCTGAGGCTGCTTGCGGGGGACAGCATCCCCACAGGTGGACCCCGAGTTAGCCCAGCCCGGCCCTTCCCCTCCCGTGGGCAGCCCTGCCTTTTTCTGCAAGAGCCAGTTTGGAAGGCCAGGACTGTAATTCCTCGAAGAGGAATGGTTTGATTCGCACGGGTGACTGTAGAGGACCGGCAGTCCTCTCTCGTCACTGCTCGTGACTCTCTGTGTGTGGTACGCCCCCAAGCTCCCTTCTACAGAGAGAGAGACGGATTGAGAGGCAAGTAGAGATGCTTAGTCTCAAATGTGTGCTGAAAGTCCCTGTAAACAGATTTTGCCGTGAAGATTTCCAAGATGAGATCTCTTAGAACTTCAAAGCCAATGATCAGGCACAGAGACTTTTAATTACAGAATTTTCTGTTTTCTGACTCCTTCTGAAATCTCTGAGTGTACATTGCTGGGGCTCTGATAATAGACGGTGACAGTTTCCTTGCTGGGCTATTGTGCCGTGACGATTTGGGAAGGGAAGTCCGTGCTCACACCACCCGGCTGTCTTTTAAAATGCAGTTGTGACGGACACAGATCTCCTGATGACGAGTTAGAGCAGTCTGCAAGCCTGAGCTTCTAGGGATTCGTGATGTACAGAAAAAACCGAAGAAACAGTTGCTGAATTCATTGAATCCATCCCAGGCAGATGTGAGGTTTAAAAAAAAAAGCCACAGCAACAACAGCCCGACAGACTTGACTGTCGCTACAAGGCATGTTTTTTATTGGTTGTCACTTGGTTTTATAATAGGAATGGCTTCTCTGTTTTTGTGCTGCAGTAGCAAGGTTTTATTAAGGAAGGTACAGAATAGCTTTGTAAGTCTGACCTAACTATCGTGTTTTCTCAGTTCTGTGCGTAGCTCTCTTCCTGCTTTCTTTATTAGACTGAGCAGTGCGGAAGAGAACTATACTTCCCCTGAGACTTTTGAACTTTTTCAAGTGGAAACACTGAAAACATCCCTAAATGAGCTGCTCTGTGATGTGGAGGGCTCTTCTCTGGGTGGCCAGGAATCAGCTTGTGAAGCGATGCCCTAAGCCCAGCAGCACAGGACATGCTGTGGGTGTTGAATTCAGAGAGCTCAGCTGAGCTCCAGAGGGTGCAGTTAGCATGGCACTGAGCACAGAGCCACCCCATGCTTCTCCACAGTATTCCAAAGAACAAGAGCCACGGTCACACCCCGAATATCATTGCGCTGGATGTAACTTCACGGGGCAGGTGGGAGTTTTAAACTCAGAAGCAGATCAGTTCTTTTGCTGTTGTGTTCAAATCACTGTCCCCTCTAAGAATCTCTGATCCCACAAAAGTTCTAAACCAGCCCCAAACCAAGTATGGACTATATTTCAAAAGGTTTTAGTTGGAAGTAAACCAGCACATACATACAACGCCCATTTTGTCTGGGACTGATGGAAAAATGGAGATCATTGCCAAATACAGAATTAAATCTCTGTTTCAATGTGTTCTTGTTTTTAAATTTGTCTTAGTCCTTTCGAAATATGGATCCTTGAATGAGCCAAAATGCACATTTTTCATACCAACCGCGGCCTTGGACTTCACGCAGGTTCAAATGGCATGAGCTGGACGTGATCAGCCACAGAGCAAACCCTCCCCTGTATTGATGTTTTAAAAAACAAATCAAAACAAAATTTCATCCTTGGTCCTTTTCCCCCCTCGGACACATGAATTGTGCCACAAAACAGGAAGTTTCCCAGCTCGCTGTCCTGCGGCCCAGGCCTTGACTGGACAATGATCTTATATCAAGTCACCGGAGCGCGTGTGTCTCGGCCTGAAGGTCCCGGTGGCTGGGACGGTGATGCCGGGCCGCTTGCTGGTGTGTCTGAACGCCTTGGCTGGGGCTGGGGGGCGGGCCGAGAAGACGAAGGAGCGGGAACGAGGCTGCAGGTGCACAGAGGGGAGGGCGAGTTCTCCTTCCAGGCAGGAGGGCGGCCAGGCCCGCTGCTTGCCACCGCCCTCACCGCCGTCTGGCCGCATTGTTTCCTCTTGCAAATTCCCACGGGAAGCAGAGACTTCGAGCCTGGGGCCCGGGGGGAGGAGCTGCTTTAGCAGCGTGTTCCTCGGTGCTGCTGCGGGCCCCCTGAGCAGAGCGTCCTCAGGCCGCCCCCTGGGGCCCGCGGAGCTGGCAGTGGGGACAGCGAAGCTCTGGGCGCAGAGGACCGCCTCTTTGGCCGACGTTGTCCTCCCACAGGCCTGGACGGGAGGAGCTTAGCTTATGGTGGCCAAAGGGGAGGCATTTCAGGGGAGGGAGAAATATCCAGCAGTGAGCAAGCAGTGGCGTGCGTGCCCGTGCGTGGGAGCCTACATTTAAATACTGTCAAAACTAAAAGGCAGGGGGATGGGGACACAGTTAGGTTTAGTTTTCTCTGAATTAAAGAGTGAAATAATAAGTATGATTTTTCAAAAGACATTTGCATAGAAAGTTAGAATTCTAAGTTTGAAGATACGTTGAATTTAGCTCCATTCTAAGGGTCAAGAAAAAATTAAAAAAAAACAAAAAACCTCCCAAACTACCTTACTGCAGAAGTTCATATTTCTTATTCATTCGTCCATTTGTCCATTTTTCCATCCAGCCATTAGTCATCCGTGAATTCCTCCATCCATCCTTAAGTCTATTCGTCGACAAATCCCAAAGGTGATGCACTTTCAGAGAATTAGAGCTCTCGGACTCTTGGGGAACGCTGGGAGAAAGCAGGCTTAGGAAGGCCTTAAATTGTCCTTAGACCTGTGACGTTTACTGCCAGTCACTCCTCTAGTTTTTTAAAAAACCGGCTTTCATGGTGTGCAGTTCACGTACCGTAAATGCCCGCGTTTTAAGCTGCAGCACGACGGTTTCCTGGATGTTGGCTGCTGTGCCGCCGCCACCCCTCGCCTGGGGCACATTTCCTGGTCCTGCAGACCCCCGAGCCCCTTCCCAGCCGGTCAGGAACGAGGCTCCGCTCTCTGCCATTACATGTTAGATTCGTCCTTCCTAGAGTTTCATAAAAGTGGAATTGTACAGCCCCACTCCCCGGCACCCTGTTTCTTTGGTCCAGCGTGTTCTGAGATTCCCCCGTGGTGTGGGGGCCAGGAGGCCCTTCCTTCTCGCCGCTGAGCACTATTCCGTTTTGTTTATCCATTCACCAGTTGATGGGTATTTGTGTTGTTTCTACTTTTTTGGCTGCTGTGAACATTTCATGGCAAGCCTGTGTGGACATATGCTTTTTTTTTAAAAAAAAAAAAAACCAACTTTTTATTGTAGTGACATATGGGAGCACCAAACATAATTTCGTTTTTTAAAGTTGGGAGCTTGACAGTTCCATATTCAGCAGTGGCCCCTTCCTTTTCTCCTCCTGTTTCCTTCACCCCCTCCTCCCTTCTTATTTTATACCAACTGCTTTTGGAGCACCTGCTGTGTGTCACACATCATGCTACCAGGAGGGAGGTAGCAAGGAGCAAACCAGACAGATACGGCAGCTGCCCTCACGAGACTTGCTGTCTGTAGGGGAGACAGGGAAAAATGCCGCTCACCTGGAGGCTGTGGACCCGCAAGTGTGATGTGCTGCCAAGGGCAGGGCGGGGTCTCTGAGTGGAGGCAACCTTGGGATTGAGTTAGAGCAGTGGGGAGGTTCGCCCTCCCCTGAAAGCTGGGTCCATGTTAGCTGGGTGAGGAGGGAGGGGGAAGTGTCGAGGGAGAGAGTGGGAACAGAAGCCAGGCGGCTACGGTGGCCAGTGGGGCTGGGGTGGAGAGCTGGGCACCTGGAGAGCTGGGCACCTGGAGAGGGGCGCATCTGGAGAACTGGGCACCTGGAGAAGTGGGCACCTGGAGAGCTGGGCACCTGGAGAGGGGAGCATCTGGAGAGCTGGGCACCTGGAGAGCTGGGCACCTGGAGAGGTGGGCTTCTGGAGAGCTGGGCACCTGGAGAGGTGTGCACCTGGAGAGCTGGGCACCTGGAGAGGGGCGCATCTGGAGAGCTGGGCACCTGGAGAGGTGGGCACCTGGAGAGGGGGGCACCTGGAGAGGGGGGCACCTGGAGTGGGGGGCACCTGAAGGGGGGGGACCTGGAGAGGTGTGCACATGGAAAGCTGGGCACCTGGAGAGGGGGGCACCTGAAGAGGGGGGCACCTGGAGAGGTGGGCTTCTGGAGAGCTGGGCACCTGGAGAGGTGTGCACCTGGAGAGCTGGGCACCTGGAGAGGGGCGCATCTGGAGAGCTGGGCACCTGGAGAGGTGGGCACCTGGAGAGGGGGGCACCTGGAGAGGGGGGCACCTGGAGTGGGGGGCACCTGAAGGGGGGGGACCTGGAGAGGTGTGCACATGGAAAGCTGGGCACCTGGAGAGGGGGGCACCTGAAGAGGGGGGCACCTGGAGAGGTGGGCACCTGGAGGGGGGGGGCACCTGGAGAGGTATGCACCTGGAAAGCCGGGCACCTGGAGAGGTGAGCACCTGGAGAGGGGGGCACCTGGAGAGCTGGGCACCTGGAGAACTGTGTGGAGATCATGCGCCACATGGAGGGGTGGACAGGAAGTATCCGTGCAGAGTCGTGCAGGTGCCAGGAAGGAGCCCTGGCTTCTCCATGTCATCCTGGCGTGGTGGTCAAGCACCCTCTCTCACTCCCACAGCTGTCGATCCTGCAGTCCCCCTTTCACAGTCCATGCTGAGGAGACCCTCAGGAAGTAGAGGGAGGCAGACGGGCTCAGTCAGACAGGTCCATTTTCTAAGGCTGCTGTCACAAGTAGCATGAACTTGGTGACGTAAAACAACAGAAATGTCCTCTCCAGCCCTGGAGCCCAACCTCAGCCTCACTGGGCTGGGACGGAGGCGGCAGCTCTCGGGGAGACTCCGTGCCTTCCTGGTCAGCTCCCGGTGGCACCCGGGACGTGCGGGCCCCTCGTTTCGAATGCCGAGGCCGGCAGGCTCAGCTCCCCTGTGCCTCGTCCTCACCTCCTCCTCTGTGTGACATCTCCCTCTGCTTCCTTTTTGTCAAGACTGCCTGGGTTTGAAGTTGCCCACAGATACCGTGTTAGGCCCCCGATATTTGTTCAGGGAATGGACACATGAATGTCACGTGCTCTAGTTTTTCTCAGCAGTAACTGGGGATGAGATGTGAATGGGACTTGGAGACAATAAAGATTTTATTTTATTTTTAATTAATTTTTATTGTCTTTTTATAAAAAAAATACATAGATCACATAAAATGTTACATTTAAAAAATAGAAGAGGTTCCCATAGACCCCGCTCCCCACTGCCCCCTCCCCCACGTCAACAACCCCTTTCACCAGTGTGGCACGTTCATTGCATTTGATGACTAGATTTTGGAGCACTGCTGCACAGCATGCATTATAAAATAAAGATTTTAATTCCAAATGGTCAGGGAGATTGAGGAGGTTATTTGATCATGTGATCTGTCCGAAGATCACGCAGCCATCCTCGGGAACGTGGTTGGTGGATCCGATCCATTTAACTGACGCGCACGGAGCCCTGGGCCGGGAGAACCCGACGGGGCCTCCGGTCTGTGTGGACTTAGGGTGCAGGAGAAGGTAAAGAATGATGGGACAGCATGCGGGCTGGAGGAGGGGAAGCCGCAGTCCTGGTTTTGAGGGGAGGACATTGGCTTCTGTGAACGTAGCGATGGGTGAATTTGACTCTTGATGGCAGACAAGGAGCTCGAACGAATCACTGAAAGAATATTGTGGGGCTTCTAGGGAAAGGAAGTGGTCATCTGTGGAGAGCAGCTTGGGTTTGTTGTAAAATAAGACCAAAGAGTCAGAATGTTTTTATACTAATTTTGTCATATTGTAGGACAAACTTGGGAGCACCCCCCACCCCCAGAGAAGGCAGGTGTCTCCTAAGATGCCCCACCCTTCCAGAAATTGCTTTAGGACATGTAGAGGAAGATCTTTGAACTTGAAGGCAGGCAAGCTTGTAGCGTGCATTCGAACAGCAATTTAGGTCTACGTGTTCAGAACAGGCAAGCAGCAGTAACCAAGGTGAAAACTCCATTTGAAAGAGGATTCCAATATCCATTTTCCTCTGTCTCTCACTGGGGGAAGCAAGGCACTTACATGAAAGGAGATTCCGCCATTCACTCGGAAAGACAGGAGCCACAGAGTTTCTCCCTTTGAGGTTGTCATTTGGTTCCCGAGCATGACGTGGCATTCTTCAGTTACGGGAATCTCCCTCAGCACATGCCCTAAGAAGGAAATGCCAGTCCAATTCCCTTGTTTTTGTTTTTGGTCTAGGAAGTCCATATTGGAACTTGGGGGACACTCGGTTTTAAAAGAGGGCGTGTGGCAGCGTCCCGTAGGTCCTGAGACAGCTCCTGGGGTGCTGCCGTGACAGATGTTGCTGTCCTCTCATCTCTGTTCTCCCTGTCCCCTCCCTGCCAATGTCCTGTCATCTCTCTTTAGGCAGGTAAATAACATGGCAACTGCCGTCTCTTACTATGGCAGAAAGCAGAGGAAAGAAAACTCAAATTCCTGACTCTTCATTTCCAAATCCGTGTCCAGAAAAAGACAAAAGATGTAGGAGAAGGTAGTTTGCAGGCGTGGTCGAAACGAGTCCTGCAGAGCGTCGGGGCCACGTTGGAACCTCTCTGAGCTTAGGCGTGACCCTGGGGCGGTGGGGAGGGGCGGTTTGTCAGCACCCCGGTTTTTGGTTGCACATGGAATGGGGGCTGAGAACAAGGCTGCGTTCAGATGGCGCTTCTCGCTCAGTACCCTCGGGGACAGGGATTGGGCCCACGGCACTGTCGTCAGCATGGGGGGATGTGCCAGGACCACGCGCTTGCCTTATGAAGATGGGGGATGGCAGATGGCGCGCTGCCCGCCGTGGCAGGAAGCCAGGGGGTCTCGTGGCGGGACTCCAGCCTGGGGGCATTCGTGCCCGTGACTGGCTGTGAGGCAGGTGGGAGGCTCGTTGGCACCCCAGACGGCCAGGAGCCAGAGGGCACGCGGGGACGCTGCCCGATGGAACCAGCCGTGCGCCCTAGTGAGGTCAGATCACCTGGCTGATGTGACCCTGTCGAGGTGGGTCCACAAACGCCTGGGGGCGCGCGGGGCGAGCAGCATGTGAACAGAGGGTTGGGGGTTCGTGGGAAACGGGCTTCACAGGAGTCAACCCTGTGACGCGTCTGCCCAAAGAAGGCACAGAGGCCAAGCCAACTAGCGCGCTCTGCCCGGCGCCTGCCACCCGCCTGGGGAGCCGTCACAACCACAGTGCCCAGGCCGCACTCTCGCCTCGCCCTCCTCCCAGCACCCACGGAACGGGGCCTAGACCCTACGGGCTCTGGCAGGGCTGCCCCCCAACAACCAGGCACCCCACCACCGCACTGCTGAGGACGACTGACCTTATGGGCAGGTGCTTCCTGGAGGTGCCTGTTGCCCCCCTGCAGATGTCAGATGGGTGCATCTGCTCAGCAGGTCTAGCACCTGCCGTGAGAGAGGTAGCCACCCACCTTGCAGATGCAAGTCCAGCCTCTTTGGTTCAAGAAGGCGTCCCCGAGGCGACTTGGCATGGGTGGGAAGTGTGCCGCCGGCAGCACCTGCAGCCCTCCTCACCTTGCGGAGGTCGGTGGCTGCTGCTGCTGCTGCTGCTAAAGGTCATTCGGATGCCTCCCGCCTTTCTCTTCCCAAGGGGATTATAGGAAGGAGACACAGACCTTCCCTTTTTGTCCCTCCCATTTCCATTGGGGATGCTGGATCCATAGGCGCTCAGTCAATGGCTGGCTTTATTTTTAATGGTAGCTGCTCACTCTTCGAGGTGAATGGCGGCGTTCCTCCTGAGTTTGAGGAACTTGAGGCTTGCTGCGTCGCAGTAATAAATCAATGTCCCCACGTCGGTGTCTTCTGCGAGTCCGGATAGGCCCTCTGCCATCTTGTAGCTCTGCCATCTTGCACGTATGACCGCCAAGTTCAGAAGACAGGGGAGAGGGCGAGGAGCTCGTGTGGGATACTTTTCAAGTTCAGATTTGAAAGTGACTTCAGGACCTAGGGACGCGGCCTGGGAAATGCAGAGGCGCACCTCTGCCAAAAGGGAAGAGGAAATGTCCTGGCACCCATAAGTGGGTGCCGGGCCTGCCTTGAGCCGGGTGCCTGAGGGTGTCCGAAGTCCTCGCCCTCTTGGCTGCACTTGCTCTGTGTGGTCCGTTCTTGGACACGCTGCCCCTAGCTAGGAAGGAGAGCGCCCCGCCTCAGGGTTACATTTCCTGGCGCTAAGCTCAGGGAAAGGGGGAGCATTCCTCTCAAGAGTGTGGTCGAAGTCTTGGGCCACAGCCCTGAACTGATCGCCCTGACCCAGGGCTGCGCAAGGCTCCCCGCTGAGCTCCACTGGGCCTCCTGCTTCCCGGCTGGAGTGGGACCCTGCCCTCATCACTCGGCCTGAGAATGGGAGGTGGGAGGGGATGGCCCCAAATAATTTGGAATGTTACCCAAAGGGGGTGTCGGCTGTTGGGCACTCTACCCCGGGGTCCTTGTCATTTTAAACTTAGTATTTAAATATGTTTTGTTTACTCTAATATTTAACCCTAAAGAGAATTCTGGGTTCCTGCTTAGATGCTCAGTCCATAGGATAGGAATTTCATCCTCTCTGAGGAGTTGCGCTCTCCTTTGAATGTTTGTTTAAATGTAATGTAAGCTTTTGTTTTCCGTGATTGTAAATTTTCAGTCTTTAATTAGATGTAAAAACTATGCACAATGAAAATTACTGTTGTGAATAAATATTTGCTTTATGAGCTGTTAAAGCAAGCATCAAAACACACAATTGCTTGTTTTACAAGCATTCAATATTTTGAAATGTGAGATCAGTGAAACTACTGAGAATTATATTGAAAGGAAGAGAGAACATGGCAAGTAACATTATTTACATTTCCAGGGGAATGGTGTCAAGAAGGGGCGGGAAAACAGCCGTGTGATGTACAGCAACGTGAAACACAGCTTGCCCACGAGTTCTGCCTGATCCCTTTACCTTCTGCATATCTGGTTCCAGTAAAGTGTTTAGCTTGATGTCCTTAATTAGGTAGTACCGCAGGAGGGGGTTGGTTTTTGCCTGTAGATCAGATAAATGTTACCTTATAACAACCACGGAAAACATTTCTAAAGAGATTCTGGCATTAGAGATGGCCAAATACTTAAGCCTTGGAAAGGACAGAAGCTTGCGGAGTGCACTTGGGCCAAAGGTCATGTTTTTACTCTCTGGTGTGGGTGAAAGAGTGCCCCTACCCCCACCCCAAATAAATGTTGTGACCTTGTTTGAAGATGTGACTGGTCATGAGGAGGCCAGGTGGATCAGGGCCCGGCTTCATTCAAAATGACTGGAGTCCTTATGAGGTGAGAAAATCTGGACTCAGACCCAGAGGGACAGAGAAGGCCACGTGCAGGTGGAGGCGGCAGTGGTGGGCGTCGTCATCAGCTACAAGCCAAGCATTTAGAAGGCCCTGCCCTGCAGGCTTTAGAGGAGCCTCGTCCTGGGATCACCTTGGTGTCGTGCCTGAAGCTTCCAGAAGCCCGAGCCAACATGCTTCTGTTGTTTTCAGCCACCAAACCCATGTGCTTTGCTTTGGCAGACCTTAGGAAAGTAAGACACTATCTTAAAGTAATTTTCATGGAATTGTTTTGGATGCTGTAGCAGTTTGATAGGATTATGAACTCCAAAAATAGGTATTAGATTATGCTTGTAATCTGATCTGTACCCGGGCATGATTGAGTTATGATTAGGGCATTGAGTCCCCACCCACCACTCACAGATAAAAGACATGGCAAAGGACAGAGTTGAGGGCTTTTTATGTTGGAGTTTTGATGTTGGAGTCTGATGCTGAAGACTTAAGCTGGAGCTCTGGGAAGTAAGCTCGCAGAGGAAAGAGAAGCCAGCCCCAGGAAGGAAGGAACCTTGAAGCCAGAGAAAAGCAAGCCCCAGGAACGCAGGAGCCCAGGAAGCCTGAACCCTCGCAGAGGTCAGCAGCCATCTTGCTCCAAATAGACTTGGGGGAGGGAAGTAACTTATGCTTTATAGCCTGGTATCTGTAAGCTCCTACCCCAAATAAATACCCTTTATAAAAACCAACCGATTTCTGGTATTTTGCATCAGCACCCCTTGCCTGACTAATACAGATGTGTTAAAGAAATTTTTGATAGGAAAAGGGCACTGTTATTTTCGTTCCAAATTCAAATTTTAAAGCAGACCATGTGACTCTAAAGGATGGAAAGCAAATAAAGCAGCATGTCGACAGAATCGAGAAAGCAGCAGCCTTCATTGCAAAAGGGATTTTTGCCATCCAGTCTCCTTTCTTTGCTTCGCTGTCAGAAGTGTGGTTTTTGATTGACAGGTAATGTCAAGTGTCACAGTGTAGCCTGCACAGTGTAGGTTAAAGCTGAATATCTTGTCAGTATTTCACAACTGGGAGATTTTTATAGAAATGTCGGTTTTCCTGCCCCTCTTGAAATATGAGCAGCGCTGGGCTGATATTTCTGCGTGGCGACAATTGGTTCAAGGTGCACAGGCGCTGCTCACTCCATTCCATTTCTGGTTTTCCTACACACCATGGTTACTGGGCTTGAACTACAGTGTTCATTATAGTGGAGAGATCATGCTTGTCCCCAGGTCTCCATCAAACATGGGGAAATGCAATTTAGACAAGAGTGCCGTGGTGTCTTGAATCTGAAGAGCTTTCCTCACTTACCTTGTCTCCCTGGCCCTTGCCAGGTATGGAATGGCAGTCCCTGCTGTAGCATGTTTACCTTTAATTTCAAGGAACTGCTTGATGTCGCTTAATGTGTTGTTTTCATATATTTGTTCAGAGCAGGGCCCTTTAAACTTGAATATATGAATGAGTGGCAATGCAAAGACTTTCCAATAGGTCTGCATGTGAGCTGCTTAAAAGGGAATCTGTTTCCAGATCCTCAACTTCTTATGGTTTCTCTCTTAACCTTGATAGGTCTAAATTAGTTCCAGATCAACCCTATCTTCACTAAAATCAAAACTAAACAGAACAAAGCAAAACCTTTCTTTGATTTTAAAAAAGAAAGACACCTCTCAGTTCTCATCAATTTTAGTATCTTCATGATTCATTTCCTCAAGGTGTAAAAACCTTCAGAGTCCCCCAGGTACAATTAGACAAGTCCTTTAATCAAGTCAGTATAACTCCCCACCACATAACTCATTGAGATGCATTTCAAATAAAAATTTACTTTCTATTTTAAACATTATTTGTGTAATATATTTATGTTATTTTGCCTGTGCAGTAAAAGTAACAGTGGTAATTCCAACTTGAAGAAATTTTTGAATATTGAGTTTTTACAGTGAGAAAAAAATCTTTAAAAAGTAAAATTATATACATATAATATATAAAAAGTAAATTATATATATAAATTAAAATATGTAGCCCAGGGAAAAAGCATGCTCTTCCTCTTTCCCCTCCTCTGGTGGCGTGAACCCATGGTGAAGAGGACCTCTCGAAGGTGCCAAGTCAGGTGCGCTGCGGCCCAAGGGACAGGGTTGCACCTGCTTCTGAACTCCTGGAAGCCTTATAACCGGAGAGAGACCGGAAGCGCATTGAGCGCAGACCGTGGGGAGGAGCCGGAAGTGGGGGGAGCCGGAAGTCTATGGAACCGGAAGCGAAGGAAGACCTCGTCAGGTGACGTCAGGTGACGTGAGACCGGGCAGAAGCTCACCCCAGCCCGCCTCGCAGCGGGCGCCGGAGCGTTTCAGGCTGTGGGGAGGAAGGTCGCCTCGCTGAGGCCCCACTTTTGGCTTCTCCTAGCTTCAAAGATGGTGAGCCGGTAAACTCCTGTTGTTTAAGCAACCCATTTTGTGGTGCTTATCATAGCAACCTAGCAAATAAGACAGTACACGTCCATGTTGTCGGAGGAAGTGTAATAGGAGGATGGAAAAATACACGAAGGTATATTACAGTAGGATAAAATTCTCTGAGGAAATTGAAATGGAAATAGGAATTGAAGGAGAAATGGGAACAATGTAACAGTTCTGATTGTTAATGAAGGGTTTTTCATGTATTTTATAAATGGATGGTGGTGGGTGTCAAACCCTTCTGTTATTTATATTCCAATGGATACATTTAAAAGAGTGATGTAACAGTTTAATTTTAAAATGTCAAGATTTACAATACACTAGAAACTTCATCCTTAGCAACTATTGAAACCGATGAAAATGTTAGATATCAGTTTTAAAATGTGCAGGTGGGCACAGAGTTCTAAAAGTTTTCCTTTAGGTGTTATGTGAACACTGATACTGGAAGACCATTTTCCAGAAGAGTAGCTCTCCACTTTGCACATTAGACTCACCTGGAGAACTTACAAGTTTTCCAGTGCCCAGATCAACAGTGGACCAGTGCATTCAGCATTTCTGGTGTTGGACTTGGCACCAGTAGTTTGGGGAGTTCTCCAAGGGACTGCAGTGCGCAGTCAAGGGTGAGGCTTGTGGAACAAAGTCACCCAGGGGAGGATCTGTCTCTGCATGGAAGTATTAAAGCAGTGGCTTTGACCCGTGGCTACACTGTAGAATAGCCTTGCAACCACAGGGGGAGGTGACTTTTTGGGGGTTGGCAAAGTCAGATTAATGGAAGTATAATTTATATAGAATACAATTTATCTTTTCTTTTTTTGTGCAATTCTCTGAATTTTTACTAAGCATGCACTTGCATAACCAGTGCCACAATCAGGATGTAGAACTTTTCCATCACTCCGAAAAGTTTCTTCTTGCTCTTTGAGAACTGCAACTCCATCCCCTGGTAACCACTAGTTTGTTTGCTGTCAATATAGGTTTGCCTCTTCCAGAATGATGTATTAATGGAATCCTGCAGTGTGTAGCCTTCTGGATTTCCATCCCGTTGTGTCTAAATGGCGCATTTCCTTTTATTGTTGAGTAGTGTTTCTTGATATGGTTTGTTTATCCATTCATCACATGAGGGATATCAGCTTTGATAATAGATTTGACTATTACAAATAAAGCCATCTAGGCATTTGTGTACAAGTGTTTGTGTGTACACGTTTTCTTTTCTTTGTAGGTGAGTATCTAGGAATGAGATTGCTGGGCATATTGTATGTTTATGTTTAACATTATAAGGAGCTGCCAAACTGTTTTGCAAAATGGTGGAACCATTTGGCACTTCTGCCAGCTATTTATGGGGTTCCAGCTGTTCCATGTCCTTGCCAACACTCGGTATTTTCACATCGAAATTTTGTTTTAGCCATTTTAATACATGGATAGTAATATCTCATGGTTTTAATGTGCATTCGCCTGATCACCGATGATGTTAAACAGCTTTTCATGTGCTTATTGGCCATCTGTATATCTTCTCTGGCAGAGATTCTACTCAAATCTTTTTTCCCTTTTATTAGAGAAGTTGTGGGTTCACAGAACAATCATGCATAAAATACAGAATTCCCATGTACCACTCCACCACGAATACCCTGTGTTGGTGTGGAACATTTGTTACAATTGATAGCATATTTTTATAATTGTGCTATTTATTAAAGGCCAAGGTTTAACTTAGGGTTCACTGTTAGTGTAGCTCTGTGGATTTTAAAAATTTTATTCTGTGGACATATCTACAATCTTACATTTCCCCTTTTAACCCTATTTCAATGATGTTAATTGTGTTCGCAATGTTGTGCTACCATCACCACCATCTGTTACCAAAACATTTCTATCGTTTCAAATAGGAGCCCTATTCCTATTCTTTATCCCCATCTCATCCCCTGGTAACCTATATTCTAGGTTCTGACTCTATGAGTTTGCTTGTTCTAATTGTTTCTAATCAGTGAGATCATACAATATTTGTCCTTTTGTGTCTGTCTTATTTTATTCAACATGATGTCATTAAGGTTTATCATGTCATTTCATGTATCAGGCCTTCATACCTTTTTATGGCTAAATAATATTCCACTGAATACCACATTTTCTTTATCCATTCTTTGGTTGATGGACACTTGGCTTGCTGCCGTCCTATGGCAATTGTGAATAATGCTGCTGAGAACAGTGGTGTGCAAATAATATCTGTTTGAGCCACTGCTTTCAATTCTTTTGAGTATATACCTAGCAGTGGGATTGCTAGGTCATATGATAGTTCTGTACTTAGCTTCCTGAGGAAACACTACGCTGTCTTCCACAATGGTTGCACAGTTTTATATTGCCGCCAACAAACATGAGTGTTGCTGTTTCTCCACATCCTCTCCAAAACTTGTTCTTTTCTTTTCTTTTTTTTAATAGCAGCCATTCTAATTGGCTCTCATTGTGGTGTTGATATGCGTTTCCTTGCTGGCTCATGATGTTGAGCGTCTTTTCATGTGCTTTCTGGCCATTTGTGTATCTTCTTTGGAGAGATGTGTGTTCGAATCTTTGGCCATTTTTGTTTTTTTACACTTTTTTTAATTGAAGTTAATGGATCACAAAGAACGTTACATGAAAAAACATTAAACATAATTTTGTCCATTTTTAATATACTTAAATGTTTGTCTTTTTGTTGTTAAGTTGAAGGTTTTCTTTATATATACTGTATATTAATTCTTTTTTGGATATGTGGTTTCCAAATAGTTTTTCCCAATGTGTTTTTGTTTTCTTGATAATGTCCTTTGAGGAATAGACTTTTTTTTTTTTTGATGAGGTTCCATTTATCTATTATTTCTTTTGTTTCATGCACTTTGGGTATAAAGGCTAAGAAACCATTGCTTAATATAAGGCTCTAAAGATGCTCCCTTACATTTTCTTTTAGGAGTTTGATAGTTCTTGCCCTTAAATTTTGGTCTTTGATCCACTCTGAGTTGATTTTTGTATATGGTATGAGGTAAAGTTCTCTCCCTTTTTTGCAAATGGAGATCCAGTTTTCCAAGCAACATTTGTTGAAGAGACTACTCTTTCCCAATTGAGTAGTCTTTCCCACCTTGTCAAAAATCAAGTTGGTCATAAATATGAGGGTTAATTTCTCACATTTATGGCCAACTTGATTTTTGGTCTGTATGTCAGTCTTTGTGTCAGTACCATGCTGTTTTGATTATTGTGGTTTTATAATAAATTTTATGATTGGAAAGTGTAGATCTTCCAACTTCATTCTTAGTTTTCAAGATGACTTTAGCTTTTTGGGGCCCTTTACCCTTCCATGTAAATTTGAGGAGTGACTTTTCCATTTCTGCAAAGAAGATTGTTGGAATTTTGATTGGGATTGCTTTGAATCTATAAATTACTTTGAGAAGTATTGACGTCTTAATGATACTTAGTTTTCCAGTCCATGAACATGGAATATCTTTCCATTTATATAGTTATTCTTTAATTTTTTAGCAAAGTCTTGTGGTTTTCTGTGTACAAGGCCCTTATATCCTTGATTAGATTTTTTCCTAGATATTTAAGTCTTTTAGTTGCTATTGTGAATGGGTTTTTTTCCATTCTCTTGATTTCTTCTTCCAGTTGTTCATTGCTTGTGTATAGAATCACTACTGATTTTGGGGTGTTAATCTGGTACCTCACCTCTTTGCTGAATTCATTTATTAGCTCTAGGAGCATTGTAGATTTTTCAGCATTTTCTGATTATAGGATCATATTATCTGCAGATAAGGAGTTTTACTTCTTTCTTTCCAATTTGGATGCGTTTTATTTATTTCTTTTTTCTTGCCTAGTTGCTCTGGCAAAAACTTCCAGTACAATGTTAAGTAACTGTGGTGACAGTGGGCATCCTTGTCTTGTTCCTGATCTTTGAGCATTAAGTAGGATTTTAGCTGTGGGCTTTTAATATTTGCCCTTTATCATGTTGAGGACGTTTCTGCTCTTCGGTCTGACTCATTTTAAGTGCCTTGTCTTCAGGTTCACTGATTCTTTCTCCTGCCAGCTCCAATCTACTCTTGAAAGCCTCCTGGGCATTTTCCATTTCAGTTATTGTGGTCTTCTACTCCAGTAGTTCTGTTTGGTTCCTTTTTAAACTTTTTATCTCTTTCCTTAGACTCTTATATTGCTCATTCATTGTTTTCCTGAAATCCTGTAGTTCTTTCTGTGTACTTTCCTTCATCTCCTTAAGCGTTTTTAAGATCATTTTTTTAAGGCTTTGCTCGGTATGTCCACATCTTCACTTCTTCATTGGTGTTTTCTGTATTTTTATCCTCTTCCTGTAGATGGCCACCATTTCTGGTTTCTTTGTGTGTCTTGTATTCTTTTGTTGCACACTGTACGTTTTAACATTTTAAAATGTTAGCTCTCAGATTTACTCCCTGGGAAGTATGTTTCTTGGTTTTGTAACCAGCTGGTGGCAAGACAGATTTTCTTTAGCTTCAGCCCTCATATCAGGAAGCTCCGTCCAAGGTGAATGCACCATGCAATGTTTCCCCTGTCCTACTGGCCTCTGCCTTGTCCTGGGCTTTTGCTTGTTGGTTGTTTTGGAGTTCCCCTGTTTACAGGAGTTTGGCTGTCCCCTCTGTGCCCGTGGCAAACCTTCCTCTCCTGGGTAACTGAAGCCAGCAGGCCTTTGTGCCAGACGGTCCTCCTCTAGTTCTTTCCACTGCTTTCACTATCTCACTCTGCTTTTGCCTGGAGGAAATTCAGGGAGGATGGTCACCCTGGGGAAGACTCTGAATTTGGTCTTTCCCAGCCAGTGTAGGGCCCGGGACGCACGAAGGGGTCCAGCCAGCCCTGAAGTGTCCTGCAGAGGGGTCAGGAAGGGGGTCTTTGAGTCTCCACCGCCTGTCCAGGGAAGATTGAAACAGTGGCTGCTGCTGCTGCTCTTGCCCCTGGTGGGTTGAAATAGTAGCTTCCCTCGAAGCCAGGGACCAGCAGTCCCCCAAGTTCACTAACTGAAAGTTGGGGTCGGTGACTGGCTGTGCATGCCCCTGTGTTTGGGGAAGAGGGTTTCTGTGTCCCTTCCTTTCAGCAGCAGGTACAAGGGACTGGACCCTGTGGTGGCCAGAGTGGGGCATGGGTGCCGTGGCCCCTCATGGAGGGAGCAGTTTACTGTTCTTTTTTTTTTTTAAAGATTTATTTATTTTATTTAATTTCCCCCCCCCCCCCGTTCTCTGTGTCTATTTGCTGCGTCTTGTTTCTTTGTCTGCTTCTGTTGTTGTCAGCGGCACGGGAAGTGTGGGCGGCACCATTCCTGGGCAGGCTTCAGTTTTGGTCATTTCTGTTGACCTCTCTTCCTATCACTGGTTCTTTCCTTGGCCATCTTTAGTGCTAATCCCATTGGAGTTATCCTTTGTCTGTTCCTGTGTTGGATCTTCATTATTATTAGGTTATTTCTTGCACTTACAGTTTGACATTTTAAAAATAGTTTCCTCTTTGCCAAATCCCACATTTGGTCTTGCGCATTATCCACTGTTTCCACTGGCACCTCCGCTGGCACCTGAACTTGCTTCCGCCCATAGCTGAGCACAGGTGAGCACAGGTGAGCCAGGCTTCCATCTCGTCTCGCCTTGGAGGAGTGTGTCTTTCCTTGGCTTTCAGGCTACTTGGCTTCCCTGCAACCTCAACTCTATGATGTGTTCATGAAACTTTACTTCATAGTTTAATTTTTGTTTGAATGGGAGAAATGCTTTCCAGTTTTCTACATCTCAGTCAAAGAAACTGTGATGTTTGGCAGCAGACTCAGATATTCTCATTTTTAAAATATGAGATGGGACCCAGGTGTAGTTATATATTTTAAAGCCTCCCAGGTGAT
The DNA here is from genome assembly GCF_030445035.2 of Dasypus novemcinctus. NCBI lineage: Eukaryota > Metazoa > Chordata > Mammalia > Cingulata > Dasypodidae > Dasypus > Dasypus novemcinctus. The sequence continues at coordinate 8,427,837 of NC_080691.1, forward strand.
TCTAAGTGCAGGATGATCCATCTTGAGCAGACTTTGTGGGGAATTGTGACAGATGTGATGATGGGGAGGCACGCAAAATCTGGTGCTTGGGGTTTATTTCATTACATTTATTTTTCCCAGTGGAATTATTATGTATCACTTGGGGGTCTAACAGGAAGACAGAAAGGATTTCAAATATTTTTAGCTCAGGGAATTTAATAAAAGGAATTGCTTACACAAGTAACAGAGAAGCAGAGAGTCAAACAGGGGTAGGAGAGGGAGAAGAGAAATGGGCGACAGCAGGGCACCACAGCTGCCTCCAGGCTGAAGGTTCCCAGGGACGGGCTGGTGCTCCCAGAGGCCAGACTCCAGCCCGCTTGGGTCCTGCGGGAGCTGCTAGGGAAAGGCGCACTTGCCACCTGAGCAGCCCCCCCAGCTTTTGAGGTAAGCGGAGCATGGACCCTGCCTCACTCTCTTTTCCTCCGTCCAGTCCCCTGGCAGTGGCTTTCATTGACCCAGCCCAGGTTAAGACAGCAGGTGGGACAGCTTTGGCAGTGCACTTGGCAGGCGGTCTGCCTGCGGCACTTGCAGAGCAGGAGAAGATCAAGGAGATGCTCTGAGGTGCCGGCATCCGTCTCCTAACACCACCATTTTATCACCTCCTCCAGTAAGGAAGCACCGCCTTGGAAGTTGCCTTAGCCTTGCAGGAAAGGATTTCAGGGGTGGATGTGTAGAGGGTTTGTGCTCTGAAACCAGGTGCTTAAGGTGGATCTTTCAAGTTGGAGATTGGATGGACACACCGGAGTGAAAGACTTGGAGTGAATCCTGATAAGCATGTATTTGTTGTCATCGTCATTGTTTTGTAAGTGAGCTTTCAGCTCTGGTCTACCCAATGGAAGAAAATATTTGGTAATCATATATTTGATCGGAGACTAATACCCTGCATATATAAAAAAGTCCTATATCTCAAAAATAAAAAGCAAAACAACGCATTTAAAATATGGGAAAAAGATTCGAACAGACATTTCTCCAAAGAAGAAGTACAAATGGCTAAAAAGCACATGAAAAGCTCAAAATCACTAGCTATTAGGCAAATGCAAAGCAAAACTACAATGAGATACCATCTTACTCCTGTAAGACTGGCAGCTATCAAAAAGTCAGAAGACTGATTTTTCAGGGCTGGAGGGGACATGTAGGAATGGGAACACCTGATGAGCAGTCTTTGTCCTGAAAAGGGAGCTCCTTCCCCCACTGAGCAGTATCCTGTTTAAACAGGACCTTTTTCTGGAGTGTTCTGAAGCACACAGTGGGGTTACTTATTGCTTCACAGTCTTAATTTCCTGGAACAGCTAGTAAAGTCATCCGACACAGCTGTTCTTGGTTTTCAGTCTTGTTTGGTAAGCTCTTTGGATGCTGATGGTCTCAGTTCTCTGGGAGAAAATGGACAAACACCGAGCCAGTCTGTAAGCTAGGTTCCAGGCTTTAGCAATCCATCCAGGTTGAAGAAATTTCTGTGTGGGTTACTGTGAGTGGTTCGTAGGAAGACATTGGTATTATCCTGGCTTGTCTGGAGGAGAAACAGCCAGCTCTGCGCCAGTGCGCACATGCCCAGGAGCCAGCTCTCAGAAAGGGGACGGCATCCCGGCCTGACAGCCCTGTGGGGAGGCTGCGGGATGAGGCCTCGGCTTAGCGCCCTGTGTGTGTGTGCGCGTTTGTTTCATAGGTGGCAGTAGGCTGCTGTTTTCAACAGCCTGCTGTGTTGACCTCTGTCTGTTCTCAGGCTGTCGGGGAAGGCAAGTGAGTGTGACTCTCCGTGACCTTATTTGTCCTGTGCCTTCAAGGAAGCCTCTCGGGAACACAGCGGGATGGCTGCTTCCTGTGGCCAGCCTCCGTCTCTTCAAGTCAGCTCTGGCTCAGCGGGGTTCTTGTGTACACCCTGTCTACGTGAAACGGGAGGGGTTTAGGCAAGGGCCTCGAAAGCGCCTTAAAGTTCATGATACCCTCATCGGGCTCCTTTAAATGTGTCTGCCGCTCAGCTGGGGCGGGCACTGGGGGATCACTGCTGCCCCCGGCCTTCCTCTCGGCTCTGACGAAATGCGCACGTCTCCCATACGAGGCTGGAGGAGGCTGCTTTGTTCCGAGGCTGTCGAGGGAGTTCATTCTCAGCGTAGTGGACTCTAAATTGTGATTGCACACTCAAGCATCCTTCCCACTTGGGTGTTTTTTTGTACGTGGGGATCCCCCGGTTTCCCTGTCTCAGTGCACAGAATTAGGTCGGGCTGACCCCTTCTTCCAGTAGAAGTGGGCACCTGCACCAGGTGTGAGGCTGTCCGCATAGTCCATCCACCCAGCCCCGGTGACTGGTCAGGCCCTGGCATATGACCCAACTTCTGAAAGGAGAGGCTGGCTCGTGACGGGGGCGGAAACGCGGGGACGATAAGGCACGTTGTCTGGGACTGTGGCAGTAAGGTTGCTGCAGGCTGGCGCTGCTGGGGGCCCCCACACAGGGCCGGGGAGGGAAGCCGACCCGGGGCGCAGGGGGCAGGCAAACGTGAGGCCGTCGTCTGCGCCTTGATCCACCCGTGCCTGATGCCACGCACTCTGTCGCGGCTGTGCAGGTATGTGCACTAGGCAGGTATTCTTTTTCTTTCTTCTGATTTGATTGGGTTAGTGTCCCTTGTTGCTGAAGCCATCCTGACTGGTACGCTGATGAAAGGCCATAGTGGTTTGCCCTGGGGAGTGACCTTACCGCAAGCTCGTCTTCATTTCTGTGCTCTTCACACTCAGCCTCCAAGTAGGGGCGGTTTCCCAGGGGATTTCACTTGCCTACTCTTCCTTTTGGACTTGGCTTGGATCACAAACATGGTGAAAGTCCTGTTTCTACGTGATAGGACTCAGTGAAGAAAACACCAAGGGTTTAGTTAAGTCACCAAATAATTTACTTTCAAACGAGTTAAGGACTTCCTGGCTCATTTCTTGCTTCTTCGTTACTAGAACTTTACACGCGCCCTGAGAGACTCAGTTGGGTTGACCTCCTGGTGTGGATGGATGAGGCGTCTTGTTTCTGGGACTAGTTGGTGAGCCTTCTGAGAGCAGGAACTGTGTTTTGGGTCCTCGAATGTAGTCTCAGCGTTTTAATAAGTTTGAATATATGTCCTGAAACTACTTCAAGCATTCTTGTGAATGGTGAGTGGATGACATGAATGAAGGGACACTGCAGTGGTGATTAAATCAGGAAGCTCCAGGCCAGGGTTAACAGAGTGGTGGCTGGGAGGCCATTCCAAGGCCCTACCTGTTGTGTTTGAGCAATGGAGTGCTGCTGCTGTTGTTTTCCTAATTGAATTGTCAGCATGTTTGAATCTGGAGAATTAGCATGACTTTGGATTTTGGAATTGTGAAAATTCCTGGGAATTGCCGGGCCCTGGCAGGGCGGGAGGACTGCCGCCTCTGTCAGGGGAGGTCTGAGCGCCCTGCTCGTCCGCCCCACCCCCGTTTCCTGTGGGTCCCCACAGGGCACTTGCCCTCGCGGCTCCTCTCTAGACTGTGGAGCAGTCGCAGCGGCTCCGGCAGGAGCTGAGAGCCCCTTCTGACTCGCCTGCCTGATTGGGGAGCCGCAGGTCCAGGGCTCAGCCTGCAAGTTCAGGGGCTCCCTGCTGGCCAGAAATCCAGGGTCTGCACCCCGACTCAGGTTTGGTCATTGACTAGAATGACTCGCAGAGCTCAAGAAAGCGCTGTACTCGTGACTATAGCTCTCTTGTACGGAACAGGATACGAGTAAGAAGCGGTGCGTTGGCCGAGGTGCACGGAGGGCTCCCAAGGCCAAGCACCCGTGTCCTGTCCCCTGTGGAGTGAGGAGGTCCCCCCCACCTCCTTCGGTGGACATCATCAATCGAGGACACCCTCCCAAGCTTCGGAGTCCAGTGTTCCAGTCGGGCTCTGCTCGTGGTCACTCCTGGCTGAGCCAGTGCCCACGTGGTCGAGCTCAGGCTCCAGGTGACTGGGGGGGCTCAGCGCGCCAGCCCCTGACCCCATGGCTGCCCCTTCTAGCATGGCCTGCCCCTGCCGTGCGGCAGCTCTCTAGCCTGACTCTCAGCTGAGGTGCTGGCCCCGTGAGTCACAGAGACTCCTATGGTGGGAAATTCCAAAACCTAGAGGGACTCCAGGCCCTGGGACCAAGACCAGCCAAGGTCCTGGGGGCACTGCAGCGGCCGAGATGCAGGGGCTGTCCTCCGAGCTGGTCCCTGGGCATCCGGGCTCCCCTCCACCTGCTCTTACTTTGAACCTGTAAGGCCTCTCCAAGTGTGAGTCAGGACAGGGTCGATTTTGTTCACTGTGTGTTTATTATGATGTCCTAAGACGACGAAGAGGGAGGAGGAGAAGAAGCCAAAGAAGAAATGCCAAACGGAGCTCCACAATTCTGATATACAATCAATGTACACATTTAATAATAAGTTAATGCTTCTGACACACAGAAGTGTAGTGACTTTAAAAGCTCACAAGCCACAGCAAATGTTAAATTTTCCAGGAGGGTCTTTGGGAATAGGAAGCTAGAGCCAAATGGTTCTCCTGGGGCCCTCCCTGCTCTAAACACATGAGTCTATCCATTCATTCATTCATTCATTCATTCATTCATTTATTCAGGGTTTGCTGAGCGGCTACTACGGGCAGGACATTGCAGCAAATGAGGCAGACATGGTGCCTGCCCTCACATAGCTTATTTCTAGCGGGGAGACAGGTTCTAAAAAAGGATAAACAGTAATGTCAGAGAGTGTGAAGTGCTAGGAAGGACTGACTGACCAGTGGATGAAGAGCGAGGGCAGGGATGGAAAGCCTCCCTCTAGAGGTGACACTTGAAGTGAGACCTGCAGTGCTCAAGAGATCTGGGACCAGAACTTCCGGGGGTGAGGGGAGGACTAAACTGCGCACTCTCGATGCTCTAAGCCGCCGTGTGGAGGCTCTTTCTTAGCGGGCCCGCTGGCGCGTACTTGGGGCTTTGTGCGCCGTGTGGCCTTGGTCACCGGGGTGCCCAGGTCCCTGTTTTCAATCTGCCGCAGAAGTCCCTGCCTGCGTTCCAATAGGACGTCATTCCTCAACGCCGACGTTGAAAAGTCCTGTAATCTCCATGTGTCGTGATATTTTATTCTTCTTTTGATTTTTTTCCCAGTCTTTTAGAAATGTGAAAAACATTTTTATCTCGGGGGTTATACAAAACAGGTGGCAGTCTAGATCTGGTCTGGGAGCGGTGGTTTACTGTGGTTCTCCGCAGGTCACGGGGTTGGGAGGTAGCAAACGTGGGGGAGAATGGTAGGCATTGAGACTGGAGATGGAAGCAGGAGACAGCTGAGGTAGGGCATTTCATTGCGAAGTCAACAGAGAGTTCTAAAAAGCACGGCGGCATGATCCAGTTTACACTTCCCAGCTCCTCGTTAACTCTCCCTTAAGCCTGGATTATTTTTCTCCTGAAAGTGAAATGATATTTATTAAAAAGTTCCTTTTTCTTTTTTCCATCCACAGAAGTGAAAACAAAGAGCACAGTTTTGCTGTTGTGAAGTCAGGTCTTTGCGAGTTTTACTTCTGGTGGATTTGATTCTATTTGGTTTATCTGTGTAGTCAGTCTCTTTTCTAATAGAGGTGACTGGCAACCAGGTAATAAAGAGTCTCAACAAGAAGAATCCATTCTTTGCTAGGGGTTCATGCTGGTTCAGTGTCTAGCCATTGAAATGGCTCCATCAAGAGCTGGGATTTTAAAAAATTCTGTTACTGAAACTTCCTGCTGCTTTTAACAAATCAGCTTAAATTCCCATTGTTTGTTTTTATAATAATGTAGGCGACAGCAGTCTGGCTCTCTTTTAATTGTCTTCATTTCTGCCCTTATTTGAGTTGCAGTAAATCAGTGTAATGGTGTGATAATGACAATCACAACAGCTTTTTTCCCTCTTGGCATGCAGTCTTCCTTTCCATTTTGTTAATCACAATCAGAATAATGCCTCTGCTTGGAAGCTCCCTCTTCTATCAGATCTTAGAACTTCAGAAAAGAGATCTGAAGATAAATAGGCTAAGCTGCAGATGCCTGATGCAGTGAATTATAGGAGGAATAACCATGTGAACTATTCAATCCAAATAGTGTCTTCACCTTAAAAACTGCAGCACAGGAACAATATCTCCCCCCCTTTCTTTTCGTAACCAAGCTATCAGAGGCCAGAACTTTGATTTGCTTAAGGTCTTTCAGTGAGCCAAGAATAAGATTTAGGTTTTTGTAGGAGAGCTGCATGCTCCAGTCTAAATGAAGGTGCATTTGTCACAATGAAATAATGCACACTGATTTTTATTAAGAGGCACGTGGGCTTCTCTTCTTTACCTGTGAAGTATGAGCTGCATGATTCCCAAGCTCTTGTTTGGCTGTAACACATGTGAAACGTCATGAAATACACCTTTTATTAACGGATTTGCTGATGGGGTAGGAATTACCCTACCGTCTGAGGAGGGACAGTCTACGTCCTGTTCAGTATTTAGCCCAGAACCTTTTGGTTGAGGTGACATGCTGTAAATGCAGAAGTGTGTGGAAATGGTGCATGGAGAGGTGCTCCTCTGGCTTTCGCTCTGAAAATTTAGGAGGTGTGGCTTTTAGATGGACACATACCACCAGAGCATGCTTCTAAACAACATTCTTAGTATTTGTTTTCTTCCTTTAGAGGAGCAGGTTTGACCTTTAAAGCTTGAGGACTGGGAGGACGATCCATTCTTAAGTTATTCTGCAGTCAGATGAAAAGTGTTTTTGAAAAGTTAATGTTGACGAGCTAATACCACACTTAGGGGGCCTGGCGGCAGGGGGCTGGGGAGATTGTGGCTTGTGATGTTCAATCTGGAGATGAGGAAGGCTGTTTGATCAGAAAGTTCACGTTTACAGCGTGATAAACGTCTTTTATTTTCTATCTCCTATACAGCCTGGATTAGGACTTCTGTGTCTCTGAGCTCCTATTGCTTGGAAGAGTTCCTCCTCTCAGGAAAAGGGACGGTGGTGTTACCACGAGCTCTGCTTCTTATCTCTGTGCCATGCAGGAGGGAGAGGTAATCCTACTGCGTGCCCTGCTGTTGGTGCTGAGAAGCCACTCAATTAGAGAGTCATCTGCTGGGGCTTGGAAGTTGCTGGCAGGTGCTTGGCAGGGCTGCCTGGAGGAGGTGGACCCTCACCTCCGGAGCCCTCCCCTTAGGTCAGAGCTGGTGGTGGGTAAAGGAGGCAGCTCACTGGAGGAGTCTGTCCACATGAACGCTGGTAGAGGCGCTGCCTTCCCTGCCCATCCCTTTCCCTCAAAATCCTGGAGTCCTGGCTGGTGAGCTTGGAAATGGGAAGGTCAAAGCATTGGAAGAGCCCGGGGGATTTTCAGTGAGGTTCAGGGGCGGGCCTTGAACTCTCCTATGGACTCTGAAACTAGTTTGATTTTTTTTAAACACCCAAGAACTAGAACCAAATTGTGTGTGGTGGCTTGGCACTAGGCACCCCAGCAAACATAGTCTTACTTTTAATCCACTTCTTTGGGTGCATGAGCCCATTGTCAACAGGACCTTTTGATGAGGTGGCCCAGGCGATTGGGATGGGTCTTAATCCTAAGACTGGAGGCCTTAGAGAGAAGGCACGGAGAGGGAAGCCATGGGGGGCAGCCAGAAGCTGGAGGCCAGTGGGTCCTGGAAGAGCAAGGAGAGGACGCTGCCATGTGATGGAAGAACCAAGGACCAAGGATCACAGGCACCCGGTCCAGAATGCCACACCTTCGGGGGAAGCCTTGATTTTGGACTTCTTCTAGCCTCAATACCACCAGCCAGTAAATTCCCATTGTTTAAGCCAACCTATCGTGTGATATTTTAGCAACTGCGAAACTAAGGCTGTGTGATAGTAAATGTTTAACAGTTGGCACCCATGCCCACATGGCTGATTTGAAGCTACTGACAGTTTAGCACCCAACTTGAAAAATTCCTGAAGGTTTAACAGCTGGCTGTAGTGAGCTGGTGGAGCTGGTTCTAGCGTACTGCTAGCTGGAACCAATATTTAGAGGCTTCCTAAATTGCCTCCATTTGCTGGAAGAATTTAGGTGGGTTTCAGTGTGGTCTGTTTTATAGGATACCTTTGCATGCAAGTCCAACTCAGACTGGGGGAGATCTACAGGGGGCCAGGAGTAGCCGGGCAGGAACAGAAGGCGCCATCAGGACCCCACCCCCCAGCCCTGGGCTCTGTTCTGTTGAATGCTGGTTTCATTCTTGGGCAGACTGGCCCTCGTGGGGGCAAGGTGGCTGCGAGCTCCAGGACTGCTCCCTGTGCTCTCAGCTACCTTAGTGGAAAAGAACGAGAGCCCTCCTCTCCGCTGTGGGTTTCCAGAGAGGTTTGAAATTCAGATTTGAAATGGATCATGAACTCAGCTTGGGCTGAGTGCTGGTTAGTTCAATGATTATTTGGCTCTAGCCTAATGCTCAAGCTGAAACTGTAGACCGGGTGAACAACAGTGGATTTCCACGACTCCCTGGTCTGCTAGCTCATTCAAAATGGAGGTGTATGTGTCTCCTTGGGCCAGAGTTTCAGATGGGGTAGCCTCATTGGCATCTCTAGAAGTCCTGTCTGTCTGTCTGTGGTTTGCAATATAGATAAAGACAGGGAAATGAAAGGGATATAGTGACATATAGGTACATATAGACCTATAGGTGTAGAGACAGAGGTGCAGGCATACCTTGGAGATTCTGCAGGTTTGATCCAGCCCACTGCCGTAAGGTGAACATCTCAATACAGCGAGTCACGAGTAACAGGGATGTTTGGTTTCCCAGTGCATATAAAAGTTATGTGTATGCTATAGGCTATTAAGTGCGCAATAGCATTGTGTCTAAAAGAAACAATGTACAAACCTTTATTAAAACATGACACAAACACAAAGTGAGCACTGCACGCTAACAGACTTGCTCGATGTAGGGTTGCCACACACCTTCAATTTGTAAAAATGCAGTATCTGTGACGCACAGTAAAGCGAGGTGCAAGAAAATCAGTCATGCCTGTGTAGTCTAGATGTAGCTACAGGTGTAGCCGTGGGCATAGACATAGATTGCATGTGTGTGTGTTCAGATTGGGCTACCAACCCACTGGCAAGGCAGTTAATTACACATCCAAACCTCTTACATAAATCTCCACGTGATATTTTAGAGCTCCGGAAGCATTTTGAGGCAATTGCTCCTAATTCAGGAGAAATGGATTTTCATGCTGACTTTAAACATAATTGTGTTTCGTTGTTTATTGCATTTTATTTGGTGTGAACTTCCTTTGTCTCAACCATCGTTGACATAGTAAAATATCTTTAGGTTCTGGGTGCATGGCTTACTAGAGGGATTGAGCGTAAGACGATGGGTCATGGTGGGGCATAGTGGGCAGCCAAAACCCAAAGCCCAGTGGAAACACTGTGGTGGCTGAGAAGACAGTCCTCAGGGCTGGACAAGGGGAGCAAGCAGATTGGCAGCCCGTGGAGGGCACACAGAGTTCAGGGGCCTGGAAGCTGTGCCAGTGTTGAGCCCTTCCTGGCATGCTGGTGTTGCTCTTGCACTAGGTTACCTCTTGCCCTGTCCTTGCCTTTGGGTTGTCTGATGGGGCACCACTGACCCTCACCCCTTCTGCTAGAAGCTGGGGGCCTGGGGGGATGGGCACCGTCTGTAATTCCCGAGCAGCTGGGTGCATGGACTTCGGGAATGTATGTTCCCGTTCTAGCAAGCCAGCTCTGCAGTGGTCCCATGCCTTTGAAACATCTGCTCAGGTCTGCCTTGAGACACCTGAGGGTGCACCTGGCACCTGGCATAACAGGGATGGGGGCTTAGACAGACGAGGCGGGTCACGTCCTGCAAGCCTGCGTGGTGGGAGTCCGCCTCGAGCAGCCTCTTCTCATGCCTCTCTCTTCTGGGAGGATCCTGCTGGGGGTATCTGATGGTGTTTCCATGATGGATAGAGGCTACACTCCCAGTAGTCCAAGGAGAAGTTAGCCACTGGAAGTGAATGCAGGTTTTTAGCATGCTCAGCCAGTTTTATTGAGGTATGGTTTATGTACAAAAACACCTGTTTTAAGTGTGTAGTTCAGTGAGTTTTGACAAATGCATGTGCCACAATCAAGAATGTAGAACAATTCCAGCGTCCCCAAAAGCACACTCCGCCTGCTTTGCAGCCAGCCCCCGTCCTCCACGCTTGGCCCCAGGTAGACGTTGCTTCTCACTGCCTCTTCATTTTGCTTTGAACGTGTATTTATAACTGAGGCTGTGTTGAATGGAACCCCAGCCCTGTTAGAGAAGAGCCAAACCCAAGTAAATGAAAACGGAAACCCTAACGACGACATTGCAGATGCTTCGGTGCACAGTCTGAAACAGCAGCCAACCCCAGCCCCGTAGCACTGCCAGGACAGTGGGGTGCAGCGACGGGGCTCAGGAGCAGGATCCCGCTCCTCGACTTACCAGTGTGGACCCCGGCAGCTCTTACCTCAGTTCCCTTGTCTGCCTGGTGGAGGCTGGAAGCCCCTCGCCTGTGGGACTGGGTCAGGAGCTCGGCTCAGCACCTGGTACAGAGCCCCAGCAGTCCCGTCATTATGGTGAGGTCAATGTAGTCGATGTTCTAGACTGTTCTTGAATCCTCTTGTTTGTGACAGTTCCTTCTTCACATGGCAGCTGGGATGGTGTGAAAAATGCCAATGCCAGTTGGAGCACTGTGCTTCAAGTCCTTTGGGGCCTCTCCACTGTGAGCAGGGTTGCTCCTGCTTCTCGGACTCCACCTCCTATTGCCCTCCCGCCTTCAGTGAGCTCCGGCCCCACCGGACACTTTTCTGTTCATGGAAGTGGCACTCTCAAGCCCGTTTCCCCGGCGCATCTTCTGCCCTGACCCTGGCGCCTTTGCACGGCTGCTCCTCGGTGCTCTGGTCCCGCCTGGCAGAGAGCAGCCTCCCGGCTCAGCCTGCCAGCTGCCCCAGTGCGTCACTTGCTCTTAGTCTCTCGCGGCCCTGCTGGAGCCCTGAAAGTATTTCCTGTAATTATCCAGGTAGCCATTCATTTCTGGGCTTCTAGGTCCCCCTCTGGAGAAAATAGTTTCTGCCATTGGACACCCCGGAGTGAGCTCAGCAGGAGTTTGGCCACGGCGCCCTTCTTTTGGAGCCGCCTTGTTCCAGACCTTTGTCTAGTGTACTGTGGCCGAGGGAGTGAGACAGTTGGGCCTGGCCGTTTCCTCCCGAAGGACACAGCCTACCTAATGCAGCATGCAGGGCACTTCAGGGTGCATTGGCCTGGTGAGTCAGGGGCCTTTCATACCTAATGACAGAAACCCAGTGCAAACTGACCTCAGAAAAAGACAGGTGACCGCAGGATTCACTGGCTAAGACAACTAAAAATTCCAGATTAGCTTTCAGGCGTCGCTTGACCCAGGGACTCAGACAACACGTCAGCACTCAGTCTTTCTGCATCTCTTGGCTCTGCTCTCCTGCAGCCTGGTTTCCTTCTCCTCCGTCTCCTTGTGGGCTGGCCTGGAGCACTTCTTGGCTTATACCCTACAAGCTTCAGGTTCAGCAGGGAAAGCATTGTACTTCTGTTTTCCAGTGGCTTAAACAAAAATCTGGTTTGTCTTTCTGTCTGGATGTGCTTGGGCCTGGTGCTCATGCCCCCTGCTGTGTAACAGCTCTCCCAGAACTGTGACAGGGACTTAGGGCAAATCGCCCTTGACTCTCTCTGGTCGGGGTTCGGACAGGGCCCACGGGGATGGCGTGTCTCCACTTCAGCAGGCCTGGGGCCTCTGCTGGGAGACTCCAGCTGAAGGCTGGACTCGTTGAAGGCTGGGCTGAGGCAGGAGGAGCGAATTCCATTGGCTCCCACTGCGCTGCCAGTCGGTGCCTCCCCCTCGCCCCTCCACGGGGCTGGTTGGTCTCCTCGCAGCCTGGTGGTGGCTGCCCCAGGAAGAGTGAGGCGAGCGCAGCCATGTCCCTTAGGACCTCCTGTGATGGAAAGGCTTGTGTGTCACCTCGGGCAGGTAACGGTGCCCAGTTGTTGGGTCAAGCACGCCCTGGGCTAATTTCTTGGACTTGAGTTGCATTTGTGTCTGATCACATCTACAGTCAGTCAAGGAACTCGCCATCAGCAATGAGTGACGGCTCATCCAGCCCGTCGAGGGCCTTAAAGGGAGAAGCGATTTCAGCATTGAGAGAGAGGATTCCCGTCTCTACTTGAGACAGACAGCGTCTCCTGGAGAATCACTGAGGCCCTTCCTTGGTGTCCCTGGCTTGCAGCCTGCCCTGTGGAATTTGGACTTGTGCATCTCCACGGTTGTGTGAGACAATTTTATGATATCTGCTACTTACAGATACCTCCTGCCAGTTCTGTTTCCCTAAAGAACCCAAACTAATACAGCTACGGTTAGAAGCCACGTGGCGTCCCTGGCACCACGGATTGTTCTCAGCAGCAAACCCCTAGTGCTGGCCTGCATTGGGGCAGGATGGGGTGAGTGACTGAAAGACTTGCAGACGTCTTTTCAAACCACGGCATCCCACAATTCCTCTTCGCTGCCAGAGGGACAGGCTTGGCTGGTTGATCAGGAGAGGAGCTTTCCTCGTTAGGGCACTGCTCGTGGAAGTGGACAGAGAGGCTCTGGGTGTACTTTTCTCCCCAGATGTGACCGCACTAGCGTTTTGAGCATTAAAATTTGCTGAGGATGTGCACAGAGGTGTTGTCTCTCTGGGGAGGGTTGCCGCTTTTACGCTAGTCCCGGTATCTTTGAATCCTGGTCCTTTGTTAGCTCTGAGGAGCCAGCATTATACTGAAGGCAATGCTAGGAAGGCTCATCTTGCTTGACTATGAATATGTAAGGGCTGCCTTCATGATAGGCAAAAACAAAACAAACCCATCATCCTAAAGGTGTGTAAAGTGAAGGATTCTTCATGTGAGAAAACACCCAGCCAACAGCTTACTTAAAAGCCTGGACTCCCCGATGTAGTTTGCAGGGCATACACTGAGCCTGAGTCTGCACGCATGGCCACGCAGGAAGCCAGGATGTGGTTTTGGATGTGGGCACCTGCTGGTTTGAGTTCCTGTGGGCTGCACCCTTTAGCAGTGGTCCAAAGTCAGTCTCTCTTGGGTTTCTAAGAGTTTCACAGTGTCTGTGCCAGTGTCCCCATGAAAGAAGCACCTCTTCTTTAACCCGGCTTCCAAGACAGACCACAAGTCTGTAATTCGTACGTTTGTCCAAGCTAAAAATTATAGTCACTTTCATGTGACACAACCCGTATTTGTCTGACAACCAGCCTGTTTCCAATTCCAAGTTCAAGCTCCTGTGCAATTTTCGATGCCTCATTCTCTGAATGAACTGATGAACGGTCTTAAGTTCTCATTTAAATCTGTCTTGGAATTCCTCCATTGCCGCTGGAGGCGGAACTGCCTTCGCTGGCACAGTCCTCTTCCATCAAGATGCAAAGCGTGTTGTGGCGTTTCTGTTCTGTGGCTCAGCTACAGTTTTTTTTTTTTTTTTTAAACAAAGCTCATCTTACTGCTTCTTAAAGCATCGAGCATTTAACCTAGGCTATGTCAACTTACAATGCTGTTTTTTATTACAATGGAGTGGTTATATTCAGTACGGTGTAAATGGCTTGGCTAAGTGCTTTTGAGTCACAGACCCATTCTGTGATTATACGTGTGTCCCCTCTTGATGGAATTCAAATAAACAGTTCTCTGGCGTGAAAGGCCCTCTATTGATTTATTTCTAAATTCTTTTAAGGATGTCAGCATGTAGCCCCCAGATCTGACCAAGAGGCATAGCCAGTCAGCCTCTGTGGCTGCTGCGAATTGGTCTGAACCGATTGGAAATGAAAAGTTCAGAGAGCACAGATGGAATAGATTGAACTAGTAGCGCCTAGTGAATTGAAAGGGCAGAGCAATACCTGCACACTGGAAGGGCCAGCAGCCCTGCAGCCCCTGGAGAAACGCTCCTTCAGGCTCGGGGGTCTGTCTCCTCCGGGACCGTCCACCACGGAGGCAGCTGCAGCACTTCCCCTCCCCTCCCCCAGCCGAGCTCCTGTGCCCAAGCAAGCTAGCTGCAAGGCCACACCCGTCTTGGGGCTTGAGATTCAGGACAGAGAGCATCTGCATTTTTTGGCTTCCTTTCAGCCTTTTATAAACAGCACTACAAGGCAGAGCATTTCTAAGTTCATGTCACTGAAGCAGGCATAGATTTGTCCAAGAATAATTTGGTAAAAAGTATGATTGTCAGAAAGTTAAATATTTTCAAAAGTTAAAATTTCTCACAAAGTTAAAAACATAATGCAACCTAGTGAGCAAGGGTCAGATAGCTATTTAACTGATGAAGGAGGGAACCAGGAGGATGACATAGCTGGTTAAAAGGAGGTTATGAGAAACCGAGATAGATAGATAAAAAATTGGTATGAGTGTAGCTTTAAGTATAGGTGCAGGTGTAGATTAGGGAGAGGTATAGATTATATACAAGTGTAGGTGTAAGTATAGATTGGATATAGATATAGGTTATATATGGTATAGATATACATTAGATCGAGGTATAGGTCTAAGTAGAGACTGGATATAGGTATGGGTATAGATTAGGAATAAGTATAGGTATGGATGTAGATTAGGTAGGGGTATAATACAAATTATATACAAGGGATGTAAGTATAGATTGGATATAGGTGTAGGTGTAGATTGGCTATAGGTGGAGTTCATATATGGTGTAGGTAGACGTTAGCTGTAGGTATAGGTATAAGAAAAGACTGGATGTAAGAATAGGTGTAGGTGAAGGTGTAGATACAGGCATAGTCAGTGGAAAAAGAATGTAGGAGTAAGATTGCCAAATTTGATTCAGGACAGTGAAACAATAATCTGAGCTTTTATTTTTGATGAGACAGACATTATTTGCATTGCTCCCGAATAAATGTCATCTGCAATTTATCAATCTCGTACAGGTTAACACCCAAACTTAGAGAGTCTGGCCCTTATTGTGAGTTAATAGGAAGTCAGATGAAGTTGCCTATACCTAGAATACCACATATTTAGGTGGGCTTGGTGAGTGTGCTGGTATGACTTTGAAAAGACTTGCAGTAATCATTTTGCCTTATTTCCAAAAGTCCCACAGTTTTTCTCTGTAGGTGGCATTCTCAGATGCTGGCAAAGGCTAGGCAGGGTGTCGGAATGGGGGCAGCAGGCAGGGAGGGGAGCAAGGATCCTTGGGGTGTGGATGCCCTGTCCAAGTGCAGCTGCCCCTCAAGGCCAGGGGATTGTTCCCAAGTGCAACATGGCTATCGTGGTCAGAACTTCAAAGTTTCCAAGAGTATCTGTAAATCCAGATTTTTAAAATGTGAAATCCCCCAAACGTAAAGTGTGAACAATAGTTCAGTTGAAAAGAAATACTATACCATGTGAGCCAAACGAAACCTTTCAGAGGCTGCTGGGCAGGGCCTCTGAGGGAGGTCTCTGTGGAGGGGCAGTTAAGAGCGAGTTACCCCCACGCCAGAACGGCTCAGCTCAAACCCCACTTCCAGTGGTGTGAAGACGAGTGTTTGCTTCCTGTGGTTTGTCTTGAGGGGGCGATGCACAGTGCCTCCCTCTCCCACGTGTGAGGAGTTGACCAGCGGGACCCGCAGGAGGGCGCCTGGAACGCGGTCAGCACCATGGCCAGCACCTGCCATTTCCCCAGTGGGAGAAAAGAACGTGAGGACTCTCCTGGTGGACAGTTTTGCTGTGGTTTCGAGTTTCGTTCCTTGCACTTGGCCTTCTCTATGGGGTAGGTGCCTTTTGTTCTGCATTTTATGGGCAGCTTCCCCAGCTCCTGGAAACCCCAAGACAGCTCAGGCTGACTTGGTTCTGGACCCGTGCCAAGTCCTGCTTCTGTCAGGTACTAGTCCTGTCATCTTGGGTTCAGTGTCTCGTTTCCCCTTTTGTCAATAAGGTGATAATAGTACTTGCTACTGAGGTTGGGGGTACATGTGGTAATATATGGAAAGAGCTTAGAACAGCACCTGGTATAGCGAAAGCTCAGCAAATGTTGACGGTTTTGTGTTACCCACTGACCGAGACTTGCGCCCTCTAGCTCCCGTGTTGCTCCTGGCTTTTGAGCAGTGTGCCTCAGCCAGAGAATGAGATGTGACCTGACCAGGGGAAGGGAAAGCAGTCGGGACCTGAGGAGCTTTAGTGGCGTGCCCGCCTTGTTTTCCAGATGAAGAGACAGGCCCCGTCTCCCACGGTGACCGTCTTAGTTCCCTCCATCTCTTGTAACAAAGCGCTGACACTCGTGGCTTAAAGCAACAGAGACTCACCATCTCTCAGTTCTGGAGGGCAGAAGGCCGAAGCCCGCGGATGCCGCCGCCCGCCCTCCATCTCCCGCTAATTTGCCTTGGCCTCTGTGCTCTTCTCCCGGGTCTGCTCTTCACCAGTGTTCCCCCTCCTGCTCTGTCTGCACTTCTCTCCCCTTCTTGTGAGGCCACATAAGGTCACGTACCGGGGTCCTGGGGACTGGACCTCAGCATACCCATGAATGAGAGCTTTTTCTTGGTTTGCATTTGTCTTCCTATTCCTCAGCATGTCAGCTCACGTCTTGCCTGACAGCCTCGTCAGACACTGTTACCTGGAAACTGTTCTCTGCGTTTCTTGGCTGTGTGGACACAGCCCTCCTCTCCTTGGAGCTTGGATTGCAGCTCATGATCAATGGGTTGTACTTAAACTTATGGCTGAATCAGCTCCCCCCGTCCTGTCCCCTTTAAGGTGCTTCTCCTCCTAGGACAGGGGCTCTGAACCTTCTCTGTTCCACGGACCCCTTTGCCAGTCAGGTGAAACCATGGACCCCTTACCGAGTCCACACTAAACTGTGTATTATTTAATAAATACATCACACCCACACCAACACAATGTTTTTTTTGAATTTCATTTCAAGCTCACAGACCCCTTGTTAAGAACCCCTGTCCTAGGGTAACAGATACCAGGGACGAAGGGGGCCAGGTTGGTGGCCCACTACTAAATGCCACCCACAGAGATGTTCTCCCTGAGAACTTTACAAAGACCAGTGTGCATGGGGACCTCTGCAAAATACAACTCCAACCACACTCATCAAGCACCTACCATGTGCCAGGCCTGGTGTGGTAGGTGCTCTCAAACATGCGTTACTAAGACTCACACTGAAAAACATGGTTTTAGGTGATAGAGAAGCTTTAGATTAAAGCAGAAAGGAGGGGAAATTGCAGGCAAGCAGGCAGATTGCATGTTCTTCATTGGCTGCCAGTCACCTCCAGTGAGACGCTGGTTATATTGAGGCCAGGTCATCTGGATGCAGGCCTTTCTTCTGGTCTAGCTCCACGGTTCTGACTTCAGGAGGGGTAAGGAGTTTGGTATGGGAGTGTGTACAAGAAACCTGAGGTTCTGTACGTTACTGGAGATTTTCAAAGAAACTGTTGACGATACATAATTTTTACCTTATGCCCTGACTGTGGAATCTGCTCCACACTCCAACTCATGCCTTAAGCATTTGGTCCACTGGTTGCAGATATACTATTAAATAAATGAAGTTCTTTTTCTTCTATCTGGTGGCAAAATTCTTCAGGAATATTACAAGTCTAGGACGTTCTGAGGCTTCCAAGCAGAAAATAGTCCAATAGTCCAGGTGCATCCTGACCTTCTCTCTGTCTCGCTCTATATAATTTTCTTCTACTTTTTCCAAAAATTCTTACTTATATGCCATGAACTATTTATTTGGTAAAGTTCAAATATCAAAACATCACTTCTCATTCTGAAAGCTGACAGCAAAACACCTACTCTGGGAAATCCAGCCATTGTCTTGCTGGTTCTTATAAATATTTATAATCTTGAGTGGAATATGAGATATTCAGGAGGAGGAGGAAGGGGAGTTGGAGGAAGAGGATGAAAAGAAAGGGAGTAAGAGTGGGAGGGGGAGGGAGAGAGAGAGAGCAGCTTACCTGTGAAGAGACCCACACACAGCGTGGGTGAGTGGATGTGTGTTGTACATAGTGAGAGGCTTCAGACATGGAGAGAGAGGAGGGAGAGAAGTAGACAGGCTAACGCAGAGAACAAAAACCAGCAAGGGCTAGGAAACCAAACAAGATATGAACTTGTTTGGGTCAGTTGTTGATTTTGATTTTGAACCTCCCCTGAGTTACTGAAGACTAGCCCAGAGAACGAGAATCTTCCTCCAAGTACCTGGCAGGCTGCTGAGCACAGGACAGAGGACCAGGTTTAGAGTGAACTGCTTGGACTAGTGGTTGGTTCTTGGCTTTCCATAAAGGTTGCTGAAGGGTCCTCCTGGAGATGTCAAATCAAGGAAACAGTCAGAGGCTCTTGAACATGCAGATTTTCGGTAAGCCGCAAAGCAGGGCTCTTCAAGAAAGAGGCAGACTTTTCAGCCAGCTGGGAAGGCCTTGTCCCCCCACACTCGCCCTTCACTCTGTTGAGTTCTTCAAGCTCCTTGGAGCTGGGGAAGTTGCTGCCATTTTCCCCGAGGTCTCCCCTTCTCCAGCTCTTGGCGGGGTGAGGAGCTGACCTTAGGGGAGAAACTTCCACGTACCAGGCGCAGTGGTCCCAGCAGGCTGGGTCGCCCCCGACCCCTGCTGCTTGCAGACGTTCTCTTTCAGAATTAGAACATCGTGGCATTCACTGACGCGTCCTAGGAGTCCTTACCGTCCACGTGAAATGTTGATTTCCCCAGTTAAATAGAAACCGGAGTGGGTTACAGGCACCGCCCTTCCCCCTTTCCTTCTGTAATTGTGAGTGTCAGCAGCGCTGGATGCAGGAGATACAGACAGAAGAAATGCTTTCAGGGGCTCGTGTTTCAGCAGGTGTCGGTGAGCGTGTTTGGGTCTGAGACCTTTCCACACAGGCTAAGCGGCAGGTTTCCTTCAGTCTGTCTTGTATCAGAGTAAATTGGGGTTTTGTGGCAGTGACGAGGTCTAAAGCGTAGTATTTTAGGTATGGTGCTTTATGGCAGTGTAGGTTATTTTCATAGTTAATGGACAAGCCCAGCCTTCTGATTCAGCTTAGGAAAGTGTGAGTGTTCAGAGAGGGGATAAGGAAGACCAGTTTGTCGTCGCATCTTCTTTCGGAACTCTTTTCATTGTTAAATATTACACCGAAAAGCACATAGAATACGAATGACAGTTTAATGAAAAATTATGAAGCACTCCCTTGTGTAGCCATCACCAGGTCAACAGATGAAGCCTTGTCCTCAGCCCTGGTGGGCTAAACACAGCTCCTTTTCTGCATCTGTAGAAGTAACCACTGCCCTCAATCCCCTGGCAGTCTAGTCTACTCAAGTGTGCACCCCTGAGCAACAGACTTTAGATCTGTCTCATTTTCTACAGTCTTTAAGAATTGATTCTATGAAAAAAATATACATACTAAGAATAAAGTGAAACTTAACAAATTCTCCTTCAAGCAGTCAGGCCCCAGCCTTGAAGAAAACTACTATTAGCAGTGTGGTGCAAAAATTCTCAGGCCTTGTCTACACATTTGCACAAGGCTGTCATGTAAGGTTGGGCAGGTTGTAAAGGTCACAGCTTCAGATGGTGACATTCGTATAAGCCAGGCATCAGCAGTCTGAGGCCCGTGGTCAAACCCAGCCTGCCACCTGTTTAGGTATGACCTGTGAGCTAGAAAGGCTGTTCACGCTTTCAAAAGGTTAAAAAAAATTCAAAAGCAGCATATTTTATTGCATGTGAAAATCACAGGAAATGCCAACACCAGTGGCCAAGTATTAAGCTGTGTTGGAACCCAGCCCCACGCATTCCTTCGCACATTGTCTCAGGCTGGTTTTGTGCTGCAAGGGCAGAGATGATTAGCTGTGACAGAGACCAGATGGCTTGTGATGCCTACAAGATTTGCTGTCTGTCCCTTTACAGAAGAAAGGGTGCTGACCCTGAGGTGGAGTGTGCGGCCACCCCTCCCAGAGCTGGGCAGCCCCCAGCATGCACAGCTGCAGGGACGCAGTCCTGCTTCCCGGTACATACACGTCTTCTAAAAATTAGACAATGCTATCATACTCTAATTTATTTTATCCCTGCTGACATTTTGCTTGTCTAACTTTTCACTGTTACAAATAATGCTGCAGTAAACATCCTTGTACTTTCATATAGGCTTTTGCATTTTGCCGAATCTGCAATTATCTCCAGCTGAGAGTATTGTTAGTGCTGGCATGTGTATAATCTAATCAACAATGTGGCGACTTGCGGTAAATGAACAATTTTTCCATTTAATTTTTATTTTGGAAGCCTCAGAGAAGGAAATCTGTTCTGACTGGTTAAAAGAGTCTATAATGAGTCAGGAGGTTTTAAAATCTTAAGTGTGGAAAGCAAGTAAACTAATTTC
The DNA here is from genome assembly GCF_030445035.2 of Dasypus novemcinctus. NCBI lineage: Eukaryota > Metazoa > Chordata > Mammalia > Cingulata > Dasypodidae > Dasypus > Dasypus novemcinctus. The sequence continues at coordinate 8,448,171 of NC_080691.1, forward strand.
AAAATAATTGGGGTACTGTTCAGCATGGAGAAAATACAGCTTTTCATGGGCTAGGATTAGCTGTATGCAAATTCAATCCTGATGAATTTTGTAGAAGTTTTCCTGTGGATAGCAACATCCACTGTTGTCTACATCTATGCTAGATATTTGGACAAGGGTATTCAGAATATAGCCTGTATTTCCCAAACGGATCTAACATTTGTGTGAATATTGAGGTGTTCTCTGCAGTACATGCTGCCCTCAGTCCACATCAACATGCACTGCCACTGCTTGAGATTGAGCTTCCAATTTGGTGGAATCTGGAAGACTAAGAAAAGTGAATGGCTGCTGTGCTTTCTTGACTAACTTTTTCTTGAAGAGAAACCTAAGTATAAGAAAAGCGTTGATTAAAGCTCTCAGTGTGTGTATGTGTGTGGCATGGCGTAAATGTTAAGAACTTGGTGTTAAAGGCACACGAGCTCAACCTCCAGCCTGAGCTTCCTATGAGGCTCTTCACTCAACTCTGGAAGTATTTTTGGAAAACATTCCGGTTCGTAAGGAGACCCTGTTTGTAAAATGTCCTCGTCACACTTAGACCCCTACAAACCAATGTTTACAGGAGCAGTCACCAAGTCGCCAACGTCAGCCCCCTGCCGATGCATGTAGCATCACGCAAATCTCGAGGCCCCTCTCACAGATGGTTTTACCCCACCCATGTCCCCGTAGCATGTGTCATCTCTGCATAGGGAATTTTCCCGTGAGCGACTGCTCCGTGTCCTCCATGGGGGTGGGTCTGGTCTATTTAAAAGGTAGGGTTCAGAGTTGAACCACGACTCGGGGCCCTGTGTGGGGATCGCTGCTGAGAACTGGTTTTCTTTCTCTTCCCTGTGAATCATGTATTCATGGTCCTCACTTTCCTTGGCCCTCCAGCATCACTGTGAGCACTTGAGAGACACCCACTACTGATCCCAGAAGGAAGCATGAAAATTCAGGTATTAATGACAAGCAGTGGTGAATATTTAAAGGGTAATATAAAGTTGATATGAATTGAAAATCAGATCAACTTTTTCCTTCTTTCTTTTTTTTTTAATGTTACATTAAAAAAATATGAGGTCCCCATATATCCCCCACCCCCCTCACCCCACTCCTCCCACATCAGCAACCTCTTTCATCATCGTGTCACATTTGTTGCATTTGGTGAACACATTTTGGAGCACTGTTGCACCACATGGATAGTTGTTTACATTGTAGTTTACATTCTCCTCCAGTCCACCCAGCGGGCCATGGCAGGACATACAGTGTCCAGCATCTGTCCCTGCAGTACCACCAAGGACAACTCCCAAGTCCTGAAAATGCCCCCACATCATATCTCTTCTTCCCTCTCCCTTCCCTCAGCAGCTACCGTGGCCACTTTCTCCACATCAATGCTACAATTTCTTCCATTACTAATCACAATAGTTCCATAGTAGAATATCAGTAAGTCCACTCTAATCCATACTCTATTCTTCCATCCTGTGGACCCTGGTATGGTGATGTCGACTCCCCCTCTATATTAAGAGGGGACTTAGATTCCACATGCTTGATGGATGCAGTCCTCCTGCTTGCAGCTGTAGGCACTCTTGGCTCCCTGGCGTGGTTGTTGACCTTCTTCACCTCCCTGTTAGCTGGCCAGGTGAAGTCCAATAAACCAGAGGGAGGAGTTGCAAGTCTGCTGAGGCTCAGGGCCTGGCTGTCACATGAACAGTCCAGAAATTCAGGTCTCCTGAGTATACACTAACCCCAGTGCCAACCACAGGTCCTGTAAAAGTGACAGAAGAGGCATGTGTAGAAAGGTCATATCTGAGTCCAGCTCCATCACATTCAGGAACGTAAACTCCAAAGTAGGGCCAACTGATATGGCACTGAACTCCAGAGCCATCTGCCATGACCGTAGAACCTGTGGGTCTCTGCAGCCTCAGGAGAACCAGCACCTGGGCTTCTGTCTACTTTGACTGTCTCTGGGACCCTGCTGAGGCGTGCATAAGCATCACCCCTCTGATGATCTCCTGACTCTTTTTTCGGAGACTCATAGCTTTAAGATCATTTTATTTATTTATTTAGAAGCCATTTAAGACACGGTGATTTTGTCTTGAGAACCATGTTAATCTGTGTTAAATCTAATATGAACTTTGAGGTCAGACCTTACTAAGGGGGCAGCTGATTGAATTTTGCAAGATAACCTTGGGATGTGGTCAGTATATCTAGGATTTAAATCTAGTTAAGTCTGGAGGGGAACGTTTGACAATTTAGGTATGCTCTTTCCAATCTCATGGCCAAGCTGTGCTTTCTCCAGAGAGGTTGTAAATGTTTTTGCTATTAATTATTTCTGACTAATGTAGGACATGTTACACTTGACACCTCTATATAGTGGCATAAATAAAAATCATTCATGTTTTCTCTAATTTTAGAAGCTATTGTTAGACTGTGACATTTACCAGCAACTTAAATATGCATTTAAACACTCTTATAGAAAAGAGGTGTTGTGGTTATTAGCCATACCTGGAATAGTAACCACAAAACAGATTTACTTTGTGTATGGGTTTTAAAATATATTTTTTTAATTTCATGTTTATTTCCCATGGGTAGTTAAAATATGTTTTCCTTGTAGATACTGAAATACATGAACAAGGAAAGTGGCTTATCTCACCAGTTTTGTGTATACCAACATGTAACCATCTTTGAGAAAATAAGGAAAGGTAGACTTTAATAGTGTCATCAGCTACATCCATGGGAATTTTTCTCAGAATATCCCAAACCTTCTCACTGTACTTCCATCAGTGGTGAAGGAGGTAGCATAACAAAACCAGGCTTCCGGAACGTCCTTCCTGCCTCATGGATCAGATTATTCTGTCCGTTTTTCAAATGCATAGTGCTTAGTGTGATTTCCACCACTTAGAGCAAAATGGAAAGTGCAGTGTAACTCAGAGCCCTCTGGTCATCAGCCCTTCCGGGACTGATCCAGTTCCTTGGCAGTGTTAGGGATGAATTCTGCAGCTGCAGAAGGGAGAAGGTATGGCTTTCTGTGAGCTGCAAGCATCTGTTTCGCCAGACACCTGCTTATCCTGGGGAAGTTTCCAAAAGTTCAGTAGTTGCATCTTATTTAGGGGTGCCTGTGGAAGGAGCTCACCCACCTTCTTCAAGAGACCTTCACCAGAGATTTCCTGTCAGAGCTGGAGAAGATGCTCTGTCTTTAGATGAGCAGCAGGTGAAGTGTTTGGCTCTCTAGAGTGATACCGTGCTCCGTACCTGCAAGCCCTTGGCTCAAAACAAAGGTCGTGTCATGGGAGGCTCAGAGGGGTTGGATAAGGGCAGCAGGTGTCCTGGCTCCCTAGGCTGGAGCCTTGGCCAGCCTCGCTGCCTTCTCTGGATGCATGTTCTGCCTCTTTCCCTCCCTCCCCACTTCCCTTCCTCTACCGCTCTTTCAGTTTTTCTCAGCACATGGTTTTCACTTGTCTCAGTTACTGTATTTCATTAAATAAGACATCATCTTGTAAGAGTGAGCTCATTTTCTGATTTGTGAAATTATGTATCCTAGTTTTGACACAGGATAATAAATACCTGTTCCATGGGACTTTATCATTGACTAGTTCTAATACATTTCTGGTAAGCATTAGTAAGATTATCAAAAAGTTTCTTTCTATATCTATTTTATTAGTTTACTGGTAGTAATTTTTAATGTAATTAGTGTTGTGATTTTTTTGTTACAAAAGTAATAAAGGCACGTTATGAAATTCTGATGATATGAAAATATCCAGAAATTGTCACACAGGTGTCAGGGTCTCTCGTCCCACTCGTGCAAGGGTCAGCACAACTTCGCATTGTCTAAGAGGAGTCTGCTCATAACTGAACAACAGGTATTTCAAAAGGAAGGAGGCTGCAAGGTTTACCACACACAAGCCACCTTAGGCTCCTCAGAGAAGACCCTCACGTTTTCTTTTTCCAAGCCCCTTGCCCACAAATCCCAGAAATTATTCTCTCATTTTTGTTTCTTTAGCTAATTTTGATTCTTTCTGATTGTGTAAAGAATTGGTAAGTATCATAGATTATTTTTTTTGCCATTTGGTTGTTTTCAATTAATCATTTTTATTTTACTCTACATTTCATTTACTTGATTTGTTGCTTGCATTTCCAATGCAATTATAATCATTTCTGAACTGCAATCCTCTCATAATTTAAACCTATTCCATAATGGTAAGAATATGGTAAGTGATTGCAAAGTGCAGTATTTGTAGAATTTACTGTTTTCAATAGATGTGTTCTTAAAAATCTTTGTTATTAGGCCATAGTCCCTTTTTAAATTAACAAACTTATTTTCATTTTTTATCAATCTGTAAAAAAGTCTTACATAGACTGATTTGAGACACTGCTTAAACTAGTACTTGGAGATTCCCTGCCAAAAAATGGGTTCTCCTGTCAAAATACGTTGAAGAAATACTGTTCAGCAGTCTCCTGAAGGCAGTGCTTTTTAGATCATATGTTGTTACTAAGCATTGCCGAAGGTTTCTAAGCTTAAGCCATTTCTGTTTTACCTTTACAATCTTTGCCATATCTGGAACCAAGAGTACTATTATTTGCTTAATGTTCTTTTTACTAAATGATACATTTTAAATAATTTATTCTGTAATAAAATTTTATATAACAAATATCAATGGGAAACTGGAATTATGATAAATGTAAGATAAGCAGTAAAGACACAATGAAAACAAGATTCCTAATCTCTCACTAGGTGTTTTGACCTGTTGTTCTAAAAATAATAAGGAAAAATGAAAGACGTACTGCATGAAAAAGGAACTTCCTCCTTGATATCAATACTAGAAACAAAAAGTTGTGGAAAAGGGAGTAACTTCCTCATGATGAGACTCATTTGCTATTTAAGGCCAGTGTATCATCTACCTAAAATCTTTGCATATGCCATTAGGTGTGCACTGGACGCCTCGAGATGTCTGGACATTGAGGCTGGCAAGTCAGATTATTCACGTTAGGGGGTTAAAACATAAATGTGCTTACAGGAGGGTCCAGCTGTTATTAAGTACTCCATGTACATTACCTATTATTTAATTTTATTGTATATAATTTACTTTTTCATTAAAGATGCTAGTGACCCATTTATCCACTAAAATATTTCTGAGACTATTGCCTTTGGAACTTTTGGGGGGAATCATTCAAGTCCAATCGATAGCATGCATTCACCTTTGAGCGTCTCACTCTTCCCTATTTTCGTCTATCTGTACCTCTCCTTCTGAATCATAAATGTATATGCATTAGAATGAGAGCTTTTAGGGCAACAGTTTAAGAAATACTTTAAATGAAAATTCTGAATAGCATTAACACTGCAGTGCCCCTCATTATTATTACAGAGGAGGAAAGGAAGTTCAAAGGTAAAATTAACATGCTCTTTGCTGAAGATCATGGATTTGAAGAAAAAGTTCTCCCTGAGGAGCAGTGGGACTAAGGGTTGATTAAATTGGGATTTCAGCATCTCTAAGCCCTGAATGAGTGAAATAAAAAGTCAAGTCAATCTAATTAGACAATCTCACGGGACTTTGAAGCACCCACCTATGATTTCTCTTTCTTTTTTTAATCTTAGAAATGGCTTTCCAGAAATGTGTGAATGTTTTCTTCTTCCTATTGAGATCTGACACTCTCCGAAGAGGAAAAGCGTAATACCTTCTTAGCACTGTGAAAACTTTTGATGACTAAATCGTGATTATTCATGAATTCAGAAATAATATTTACAAAATTATAGGTGGTTGTATTAGCCAAAGGGGTACCAGAAATCTTTTGACTTTTATAAAGGGTGTTTATTTGGGGTAAAACCTTCCAGTCCCAAAGAGTAAAGAGTCCAACTCAAGGTTGCTTTCTCACCAAAGTCAGTTGCACGTGTTGAAGAAAGATGGCGGGCCACCTCTGCCTGGTCTCAGGGCTTCCTGTCGGTTGGGTTTAGGGCTCATTTCTGTCCACGTCTTACCAGCTGCTCAGCTGCTCCTTTCTCTTCAGCTAAAAACTGTCAGGCTCCTCTCTCCCTGGGGCCCCAGGACCAAACGTGACAGAGCTATCTCCTCTTCTGTGTGTCTTCCTGAGTGAGTGTCCATTTACATCAGCCCACCAAAAGACGGGGACTCAATCCAGAGTCACGCCCTGCTGATGTGGTTGAATCAAAACCCTAATCCTAACAGGTGATTTAATCAAAGACATCTCAGCTGAGTCTAATACAAGCAGAGGGGATCACACCCTCGGGAACAGACCCGTTTGCAAACAGCCTCTGTACTACTGGGGATTTATAAATAAGCTCAAGCTGCCACCGTGGTGTTGGCGGATCTGGTGCTTGCCGTCACTGGCCCAGGGCAGTCCCAGCGCCCCTCTGAGGGGGGCCTCCGTCTCGCCACACTTACAGGTGAGGAAGTGAGACTCTGCACGCGCTTAGTGTCAAGCCGAACAATGCGCCTAGCTCTCCTGCCAGGGTTTACAAAGTCCGAGGGTAAAAGGCACAAGCCATTGATCTGGCCTTCTTCACTTCAGTTGCTGCATTTTGGACTAAGCTCCTGTTTCCATGTTTCTCTAAGTATTCTTTTATGATGTGATAGTTTGAGGCTTTTGTGGACCCCAGAAAATCATGTTCTTGCATTGATCCATTCCTGTGGCTGTGAACCTGTTGTAAGTGGGACCTTCTGATTAAGTGAGAGCCAGGTAAGGGCCGTTTGGTTAGCTCACGTCAGTAAGGCATAGCCCCTGAGGGTTAGGACTCCTCCCGGGGTCCTTTATAAATGGGATGAATCTATAGAAAGGCCGCAGACCCACAGAGAAACCTCCAAACGCAGAGAGAAAGGGTCCTGAAGGCTGGAGGCTGGAATCAGTGGAGTGCGGAGGCTCAGGGAAAGGAGCCCTCAAGCTGTGAGGGAAGGCCACGGAGGAGCCGCAGAGGCCAGAGGAGAGGGCAGGGCCTGGCAGGGGCCGCCACCGTGCCCTGCCGCGTGGGGAGTGCAGGGCCTGGTAGCCGTGTCTTCAGAGAGGCAGCTCCTCCTCATACCTTGATTTGGACATTTTTTCTCGGCCTCAGAACTGTAAGCTTCTCAGTTAGGACTCCCCGTTGTAAACGCCGCCCATGCAGGTGTGTAGTGTGGCCAGCCTTTAGCAAACTGCAGCACACAGTTTGAACTTGGAAGGGCTTTTAGTTTTTAGTTTCCAGGGACCTCTTTACTGAGAACTTAGAACAGAGAGCCACTAGACACACATTCAGATAAAGGAGCCCAGCGCGGGGCCCCAGAACCTTGACATCACTGTGCCCTTAGTCCTTAGCGCCCCGCCTGCGGGATGGGTGTCAGAGGCCCTGCGGGCAGTCACACCCCGAGCTCAGCCTGCCGCGCCTGGCTGGAAAGCTGCCCGTGATTCTCCCGAGTCCTATCTCCTTTCCGTGACACCGACGCATTCCAAAGAAGCAAACCCAGCCTCTCCAAGCAGCGGGCTCCAAGGGGGGCCGCCCACCCTGAGCAGTGAGAAAGATCACCCTTGTTGGTGCGGGGAAGAAAACGAGCTTCTCTTCTATGCTAATGTTCGCACACGTTTATTTACTCACACAATCATATATTCATATTCATCTAAATGTCTAAATACTTTTTGTGTCATCCTAGGCAGCTTTACTGTGGAGCATGCGTTGTCTGACATGCATGGCATGTCGGCATCGTGTCCGGTACTGGACGGTGGGGGCCCCGCACAGCCTTCACTGACGGGGCTGCGTGTGGCTTTAGCCAGGAAGAGGGTAGGTGGCAGTGGGTTTGAACACGCGTGTGTTGGTGCTGCAGGCGAAGCTCAGGGCCGCCGGGTGGGAGACTGCGTGAGGAGCGGGCGCCCACAGGCACGCAAGGCTTTTCCTGATCTAAACCTTTTACTGGCCAGTGGGTTCCTCAGGCCCCGGCCTCCCCCTCCCGCCTGCTCTCTCTCCCGTCAGGCTGCCGAGTCACCTTGCAGGGTTCGCTTTAGCATTTGTCGTCCTGTAATAATTGTCCTAATATCTGTACTTTTAAAAACTCAGTCAGTATTTTTGCAGGTCATTTCTGAGAAGGGGAATTTCTGGGCCCAGGGGTGGGTTCTTTAAACAGGCTTTCAGTTTTAAAGTTGGAGAAGCCCCATCTAAATGGGTCACCAAACACAGCAGTCGGCACTGCTCAGAGCAGCGTGTGCAACATCAGGTATCTTGTTCCCTTCAGTATGGCAGGTGTTACGATGGAAAAAAGGACAGTTCTTTATTCTTTTAGCTTCATGTCTTTGGTTATTATTAGGTCAAATCATTTTCTCGGCATTTCTTTGATTACTATTAGGTTCAATTATTTTCATGTTCGTTAGCCCCCTTTATTTCTTTTCAGAATGTCATTGCCTATTCGTATCCCATGTCTATTTTTGTTTCAGTAGTGGAGTGTTTATCTTTCAATGGATTTCTAAGAGCTTGTTTTATATTGAAGATAACTCTTTATCAAATATGTCCCAAATGTTTTTTTACCCAGTTAGCAGACAATTTAATATGTGTCTTAAACCTATCCTTTCTTACTCCCAGCCCAGGGCTGTGGGGGTGGGTTCAGTTTGAAACTTGAGTGCAAGGGGGAGTCAGTCCTCAGGGAAGGGGCGCCTGCACTCCCTGCCTTCCCTCCAGAGGGGCAGTCACTGCAGTTGCTCAAATCGTGTCTGGACAATGTACGCAGTCCTTTGCTGTAGAATTTTAGGAAGACGGTTAGAGAGGGGTTTCCTCTCCTAGAGAATGCCTCTGGGCAGCCTTATTTACTTATTTTTATCTGGGCTGATGTGTGATTTAGGAATGACATATCGGCATCTCTGAGTTAATAGCAGCTCACCCATGGCTTTTAATCCTGATTTATGGCCACAGTTTAAGACCAGGAATCCAGTGTAGCAATTTCTGTAATGGGGAGAGCAACTGCTCCTGAAAAGCAGTTGAACGATCAGGTTTTATTGCTTCATAAAAGCGTCAGAGGCTAATATCTTTGTTTGGTGGGACAGCTGTTTAATTCCAAGTCTGGGCAATCGCTTGTTTTTTTATCTGCAAGAGGGAAAGAAGAGATGTTTTGGATTCCATTTTGTGTGTAATTGTATATGGCAGATGTATTAAATTAGCCTTACCAGGGCTTTTGGAGTGCTGCCTCCAAATTGTAAATTTTCCTTGACTTTTTCATTTGAGGTGGCATGAAACCATGTGTATTTCACGAACTTCTGGACATTGGGGCCCATTCATTCTGAAGTAGACGTGTGTGGTTGGGGAATAAACTGTCTGTATTTATGTTTTGGGTTAAAAATATTAACAACACATCAAAAACACCAAAACCTTTTTTGTTTGGTAGAAAAATTGCTGTTAGTAAAGTCCGAACAGAGTTGGAGTAGGACTAAATTTATTCTCTTCTCTTCTTCCATTAAAGCATAAATGCTTCTCAGAAAACTTGCCTCATGGAGGAAGTCACCGTAGAGGTGTTATTTTTTGTTACCTGCTTCTACTATAGAAAGCTTTTAGAGGCATTTTGTTTGTAAACCGTCAGACTAAGTACATTCATTTGCATGTGGGAATTTCGTGCTGAAATCTTCAGGGCAGCCTTCCCTACTTTGTTGGTAACTCAGGACCTGGTTCAGGTGGGTCTTTCCCATTAAAAAGTTCTGTCTCTGGGAGGAAATCCTTTATGGGCGATGTCAAGTGGGAGAATTGTCAGGAAGCATTTGCTCCCTGTGTATTCATTCCAAGGACAGCAAACAGCGTCAATAAGAAAAAAAACAAAAATAGGTAGTAGATTTTTAGGCAGCATGTCTGTTGCTGTGTAAATTACATAGTTTTCACTGGGGGGCCATCCTCCAAGTGGCATCGGCCACGCACATTGCTGTGTATTGGCAATTAACAACGGCCAGGGTCGTTTCCTGCTTCGCAGGGAGTGTCTTTGAACCAAATTCATCTCCCTCTAGGTTAAGAATAGATTCCCTATCCCCCGCCCCCATCTGCTTCCTCTTCTCTGCATTGCAGAATTTGGAATCAATTAGGAGGATGGATTTGTTAATTGTTGCCTTAATTAGTCTGGTAATAGCTATGGCTACAAGGTAATTTTTTACAAGCTGCCTGAATCTTTAAGTTTGTAGAGATGTAAGTATAATCGTTGTCTTGGACTGTCTTTTAGCAACGGTGTGTGTAAACCTCCAGAGACAGCTGGGGGGGGGTCGTTGCAGGCGTAGTTCATGCCTTTTAATGGTACTGGGGAGGGGACCCTCTTTCTGATTTTAATGATTCATGGGAAGTGTTTATTTTATGTGCGTGGTAGGAAAACAATGTCATCATTTTACACAAGCACTACTTTTTCTTGATAAAGAAGTAATGTATGCATCTTTACATTTATAAAATGTACTAGTGTGATGTCACAGTCAGTACTCACACACACACACAGTCTCCACACCTGGAGATACAATCAGTCCACTTAGTTTTAAGACTTCTTCAGTTAACAACCACCAGACCGGCTGATGGTGTGAAACGATGTGTGGATCTCAGCCCCCAGTGAATGGAAAATAATGTCTATCCTGTTCCCAGAGGACCCTAGATCATGAGGTCAAAGTCCCAAATACCTGCAGAGGTGGGTGAGGTCACACACTTGGGATGTGGAACAGTAGTGAGTGTTGGAGACAGAGCTCTTTTTTGGACTTGGCAAGAGTTAAGCATCCCTACTTTTATTTATTTATTTTTTTGCTTTGTATTATTTTATTTTATTTTTATTAAATTGTCTTTGTGTGTGTATGTGTGTTTTTTGTCTTTATTTTTTTAATATTACATTAAAAAATATGAGGTCCCCATATACCCCCACCCTCCTCACCCCACTTCTCCCCTCACTTCTCCCCCCATAAAAACAACCTCCTCCATCATCATGAGACATTCATTGCGTTTGGTGAATACATCTCTGAGCACCGCTGCACCTCATGGTCAATGGTCCACACCATAGCCCACACTCTCCCACAGTCCACCCAGTGAGCCATGGGAGGACGTACAGTGTCCAGTAACTGTCACTGCAGCACCACCCAGGACAACTCCAAGTCCTGAAAACGCCCCCACATCTCCTCTCTTCCTCCCACTCCCTACCCCCAGCAGCTACCATGGCTACTTTCTCCACACCAATGCCACATTTTCTTCGATTACTAATCACAATAGTTCATGAATAGAATATCAGTAAGTCCACTCTAATCCATGCTCTATTCCTCTATCCCGTGGACCTTGGAATGGTTGTGTCCACTCCACATCTATATCAAGAGGGGGCTTAGATTCCTCATGGATGCTGGATGCAATCCTTCTGCTTGCAGTTGCAGGCACTCTTGGCTCCCTGGTGTGGTGGTTGACCTTCTACACCTCCATGTTAGTTGAGTGGGGTAAGTCCAATAAACCAGAGTGTAGGAGCTGAAGTCTATTGAGGCTCAGGGCCTGGCTATCACATGGTCAGTCCAGAGATTCAGGACCCCTGGGTATATGTTAAACCCTGGCACCAACTACAGATCCATCAAAAGTAACAGGAGAGGCTTATGGACAAAGATCACATCTGAGTCCAGCTCCATCACTAAATTGTTTTTTTTTTAAGATACACAGATTACAAAAAATGTTACATCAAAAAATATTAGAGGTTGCCGCATACCCCACCCCCACCCCCACACTCTTCCCACACCAACAACCTATTTCATCATTGTAGCACATTCAGTGCATTTTTTTCATATTTTTTTTCTTCTTCATTTTCTTTTAAATGTTACATTAAAAAAATATGAGGTCCCATATACCCCCCACCCCACCCACACTACCCCTCCCACATCAACAAACTCTCCATCATTGTGGCACATCCACTGCACCTGGTGAATACATTCTGGAGAACCGCTGCAGCACATGGATAGTGGTTCACACTGTAGTCCACACTCTCCCCCAGTCCACCCAGTGGGCCATGTCAGGACACACAACGTCCAGCATCCGTCCCTGCAGCACCACCCAGGACAACTCCAAATCCCGAAAATGCTCCAACACCATATCTCTTCCTCCCTCTCCCGACCATCAGCAGCCACCGTGGCCTCCCTCTCCACATCACTACTACAATTTCTTCCCTTACTCATTACAGAACACCAGTAAGTCCACTCTAATCCATACTCTATTCCATCTTATGGACCTGGGATGGCTATGTCCAGTCCCCCTCTACATCAAGTGGGGGTTTATTCCACTTGGATGATGGAGGCAGTTCTCCTGCTTGCAGCTGTAGGCACTCTCGGCTCCCTGGTGTGGTGGTTGACCCTCTTCACCTCCTTGTCAGCTGGCCAGGGTAAGTCCAAGAAACCAGAGGCATCCCTACTTCCAGAAGCTCCAGCTCACCCATGTTGAATAGATGACATGCACTCACACCCCACGTTGCGCATGACTTAACAGCCGACTATGTAATAGTTGACTCGAATTGCAGGCGATGCATTGCCATAAGTTACACAAGTTAAGAGCACTGGTGTAAGCCGTCAGGAATCAACGCGGTCTACCTGGGTTTCTCAGTCCCATCCTGTGTTTAGTGGAGGGGTCTAGAGCCCTGCTCAGGCACCCAGGCAGATGGAAACGCAAACAGCTTGGTGTACCCTTTGTCCTTGTGGCCTCCCATCTCCCCTGTGGCAGGGATAAGAGTGCCTAGAGCATCATAAACCAACTCTGAATTATTTCAGAAAGAGGAAACCCAGGCTATTCACCTCTTGAGAAGGTGCCACTTGAAGCAGTGGCCCACAGCCAGCCACTAGACCTCATCTGACTACAAACGTGTAGGGAAAATTTGGCAAAACCCATGGATATTTGGTAAGCAGTACATATTCTCGCCACATTTCATTAGACAGTCATAAATTTCAAAGATTGTGTTTTTTTGGACAAACACATTTTTTTTTCATATTTCAAAATTTTTTTTATATGACTTTAAACTTTATGTGCAGAGGAGTTAACCTAATGGTTTGGAATAGGCTGTTGTTAATCACAGCAAAGTGATTTTGCTTTGTTTTTTATTTTCCCCTTATATCCTCATCCTTTTCTCCTTTTGTCATTGTAGCAGTTTGATATTGTTTATGAATCCCAAAAATAGATACTGGATTATGTCTGTAAACTGGTGGTTTTACTTTTACTTGATTAAATTAAAATTGGGATTTTGATTCGGCTATGTCAGTAGGACCCCCCTCCCCCACCAAGGGGGCGGGGACTCGCAGAGAAAACGACATGGGAGAGGAAAGAGTTTTGAGTTTTGATGCTGGGGCCCCAGGAAGTAAATGCACAGGAAGGATAACTCAGAAGTAGATATGCAGGAAGAGAGAGTGCTCCAGAGACACCGTCCCAGGAAAACAGATGGGCCTCAGAGTGTACAGCTGGCCTTGTGGGGAGAACAGAGCAGCTGAGCCCAGGGAGGAAACGAGCCCCAGGGAGAGAGAAGAGCCTTAAGCCAGCCTGCAGCTAAGAGAGGAAGAAGCTGGGTCCACGGAGCCCTAAGAGACAGAGGAAGGCTGAGCCCTCGCAGACGTCACCCGCCATCTTGCTCCAACACACGGCCGCTGACTTGGTGAGGAAGTAACGAGTTGGACTCTTCAGGGCCTTGTGCCTGTAAGCTTCCACCCCAGGTGAACACCCTGCATGAAAGCCCACAGACTCCTGGTATTTTGCATCAGCACCCCTTTGGCTGACTAATACAGGCATCTAATTCTAATGTGTTTGATTTTGAGCCTCAAATATTAATTTATCTTTGTAAAGTAAATAATCATGCAGCATTTAAAAAAATTGCATCAGTTACTTGTGGGCAATCCAGGAATTTGGAAACGGAAGTTTATTTGGTTGAGAAGTGCTTCTTGTAGATGCACACCTGATGTTTAAGTGTGTTGTCTGTGAGGAGGGGAGTGGCAATTAGAGCTGTATTTGGGGAAGGTACCTGTGGGGGACAGAGTAGGGACTTTACATTGGTGTGGCCTTATTGTTTACAAAAAGCATGAATTCACCTTTAATTAATCATAAATGAATCAAAAAGGTAATATTCTTTAATGGTTAGGTAAGGGAGACTAAAAGGAATGAAAAGAGAGCAAGGTTTGTGTTTGTGAATGGGTATGTTTTACTTTTGACCTGTATTAAAAACTACTCAGTTACAAATGAAATGAATGAGTCTTAAGATAATGTAGCTGAAAAAAATCTGTAAGAGATTCATTAAGACCAAGTCAAATTACACTGTAGAACATATGCCTAAACTAATGGACAGTCTCAGCTCAAGCATGAGCATTCTGAAGATCAAAGCCTTGAAAATCTGTGAAAATCATTTATAATTTGCAAGACATACCAATGTGAGGAATCCAATCCATCAAGGGCGATTTTCTGGTAATGACCTGCTGGAGTAGGGAGAAGACGTGAGCCACTGGAGAGCGTTCGATGAGTTTGCAAGTTCTTTTCGAGATGGAAGGTGGATTCAAGGGGGTGGACCAAATGGACAAAGCTCCCAGGCAGGTGAAGGTGGGTGATTGCAGATGCCGCGCTTGAGGAACTCTGCCGGGGTTCCGAGAGGTGACAGTAAGCAAGCGTTCTGCGTGCATTTCGGTGCCACTGGCGGCAACAGTGACAGGCAGAGCAGAACAAGCCCCCGCCCAGGACCTGGTTATGTCTGAGGCTTATACCTGAGCCCTTCACCCCGCAGGTACAGACCCAGATCCGGAGGAGGCTGTGGTGGCCAGGCTTCTGCTTATCTAGTCATGGGGACGTCACAAAATCCAGATAAATGTGATCTTACCTGGTGCCTTTAACAGTCCTGTGAGGAGAATTTGCTTTATGTCATCCCCAGTTTATAAGCAAAGGCTCTGCATTGCTTATCGCAGGGGTCAGCAGACGTTTTCTGTAAAGGGCCAGAGATGGCCGTTTCAGGCCTGGCAAGCACACACAGCCTCTGCCCCAGGTCTCAGCCCCTCCCTCCGCTCCCACCCCCACCTCCTCATTGTTTTCCTTCTCCTTTTCCTCCCCCTCCTCATTCTCTTCTTCCTTCTCCCTTCAACGCTTTAAAAACCTTAAAACCATTCTTAGCTCACAGGCCATACAAAGCTATCGTGGCGCTCTTTCGGCCAGCTTCCTGTGCCGCCATGAAGGTGTGCGCAGCTGTCTTGGCTGATGCCCTCAGAGCGTCACCAACGCGAGGCGAGGCCACGGGCAGGCGCTTCCCAGGCCGTGCTCCAGAGCAGCGCCGGGTTTCTAACTGATGGTGCAGCATGCTTACGTTGGCGACCGCAGAGCTGGGGGACGTGTGGCGAACCTCACGGGCGGTTCAGCAGGTGTGAAGCGAGGGCACGTGATGTGCAACTCAGAGAGCTGGAAACAAGGCAGGAGGATCTGCCCCCAGCCCGTCAGTCTGGTTTCACTGTCCTGACCACCTCAGCTGGCATCATGGACCACGAGGACGCAAGAGGAAAACACACAGGAGAACGAATCCTGGGGTTCCTGTTCTAGCGATGTAAAACGTGCATGCAAATAAAATGCTTCCATGGGGCAGAAGAATTAGCCTGGAGATTGTGGCTCACAGACTGTGCTTTGCTGACCTGGTTTAGTGAATTACTCAGTTTTTCAGCTGGTCAGTGAGAAAGCTTGATTGAAGTGAAGCCTCGGGCTCTAAACCCAGTGCTGTTTTCTACTGCAAGTAGTACCCCCAAACAGGAAATGAATATATATACATATTTAATTTTTTAAATTTAACCACATGCCCCTTTATTTTTTTATTTTTATTTTTTATTTCTCTCCCCTTCCCTACCCCCCAGTTGTCTGCTCTCTGTGTCCATTTGCTGTGTGTTCTTCTGTGTCCACTTGCATTCTTGTGGTGGCACCGGGAATCTGTGTCTCTTTTTTGTTTTGTCATCTTGCTGCGGCAGCTCTCCATGTGTGTGGCACCACTCCTGGGCAGACCGCTTTTTTTGCGCAGGGTGGCTCTCTTTGTGGGGCGCACTCCTTGCGCGTGGGGCTCCCCTACACGGGAGGCACCCCTGCGTGGCACGGCACGCCTTGTGCACATTGGCACTGCGCATGGGCCAGCTCACCACACAGACCAGGAGGCCCTGAGTTTGAACCCTGGACCTCCCATGTGGTAGGCGGACGCTCTATTGTTGAGCCAACTCCGTTTTCCGACACACGCCCTTTAGAACACAGAGTAATAGCAAAAGAAAACTGGTAGGCTGTCTTCTGAAAATTCTCACATCCATTGTTGCATTTAATTCCCATAAAAACACTTTGAGGTGGGTGGAGTCAGCCCTGTTTTATGATGTACAGCTGAGCCAGCTGAGCCTTGGAGTGTCACATGTCCAGGGCGGCACATCTCTGAGGAGTCAGAGCCGCGTTTCCAGCCCACACTTACGAGGCTTCAAAGACGAGGCTCTTCCCTTCTCAAATCCCACATAAACATAGTCATATTTGCACACTCACCTAGGTAAAACATGTGGGAAGAACAGTGACTATTCCTCACTACTCCCTACTAACAGATCAGTGCTTGAAAGGGACATCTGTCTGCTTTCCTGCCCAGCCGCAGTCCCCCCTTGCTTGGGTTTCAGCTCCTTGGTTTCCATTCTGGGGTGCCAATTCTCTCCAGCTCTCAGTTATGTGCTTCTGAGTGACATAGGTCCCAAATCCTTTCTCCCAGGGCTTGGGGACACAACACAGTGGTTGGCTGAAGGGTGGGCAGGGATTGAAGCCAGGCCAATTTTGGGACCCATGGTGGAACTTTTAGGAAGTCCATGTTGGGCAGTGAGCCAGGAGCTGTCAGAGGCTGTGGCAGTTGGTGTCTGCTTGAGAAGATGCTGATAGGAGAATGGGCCTGGGAGGGTGGAAAGAAAATCCAAACACATGAACCCTTAAATCCTTTGTTTCTTGGACATTTAAGTGGCATGCAGTAGTAAAAATCACTTTCGGCTTGTGTCCAATTAAGTCGACTTTTCTGCTACCAATTACTTCAAGTTCTGACCAAAATACTCAAGTTTGAGTATTACTATTGTATTACAATTGTAATAGTAATAACCAATCTTTATAAAGCAGAACATTCTCGGTATTCCATGTGTTATTGTAAATGGTGTATATGTGCATATATGTTACTGATAGTATCTAATATATGTAATACTTTAATCCTTTCACAAACTGAACAGAGTTGATACTACTGATTTATACTTGGAAAAGCGGAGATGTAGCTTGCCCAAGGTCACATCCCAGGATGTGGCCCCAGAGTCTGAGCTCTGGGTAGTCTGTGATGCTCCTTCTCAGGTGAGAGATGCAGACCTTAGTGAGATCACATTCTAGATTCTTTATTACCAGTAAGAAATGAAATACTACCAAAACTGAGACAAATGAAGTTTTCTGGAGACTTGAACCAGGTTTGAGGCAATAGTGAAGACCAAACATTGGTGAGGACTATCTCTTTAATGGCAAAATTCTAGAATCCACAGAAGAAAAAACTGTATTTCTTTGTTCTTGAGGCATTTGATAATTTCAGATTGTTAGAATTTAGCCATCCTTCTTCCTAGTGACAAAGACCGAGCTCCCAACATCTGCGTCTACTCCTGCATTTTGAAGCGGAAGTCCCCATCTCATCTCAGTTCCCATCTGGGGCTGGGGCTTGGCACGTATCTTTCTTGCAAGAGCAGAACTCACTGGGAGCAAGGAGCTGGAAGAGCCCAGCTGTTACCCTCGGTTTGGGGTAGATGTTTAATTTTGCAGAGACAGCAAGGTCCTGAGGTGTGTACCTGGTGTGTTTGGTGAGCTTCAGTCTCATTCTTCAGGGGGTGTTTTATACCCAGTCCTTCTGACCTCGTCACTCTCTGTAAAAACTCATTTTTAATGGAAACAATTGTTCCACAATTAGCCAGTAGTGGAATGTCATTCTCACAAGCTTTATTGCTAGCACCACTAAATCCCCAGGGGCAGCAGGCAGGCAGGGTGACATACCTCTCCCTGGGGAGCTTTCCCTTCTTGTCATGTCAGCGTAGCTGCTGGACTGGAGAGAATTCCTGGCTGGCCTCCTCTGCAGCCTCGGTCCTGGCTTCCTCAAGGTTCCAGTTCCCATGGTGATTGGGAACTCTTCTGCTCTGGGAATAACAGAACAGAAGTGCTTTTGGCAGCAAGTACAGAGAACACAAGCAACAGAGCCTTTCATGTCTTTGGGTGCGTATGTCTCTCATAGAAAGACAAAGATGTATTCACCAAGTGCAAGAATGTCTCATGATGATGGAGGAGGTTGTTATGGGGGGAGGAGTGGGGGGAGGGCGGGTATATGGGGACCTCATTTTTTTTAATGTAACATTAAAAAAATAAAGATAAACAATTAAAAAAAAGTAATATCCTACAAAATATATTGCAAATGTAGACCTCAGTATTATTATCCTTAATCTGATGAATTATTTTCCAATATCAAACACCTATTTCTTATCTTTACTATTAATTCCTTTGTTCAATTTTTGAGACGAGTGGAATAAAATGGAAAACTTCATATGAAAAAAAAAAAGTCTAGAACTAAGTAGCTAGCTGCCTGCATGTTGACCTGGAGAGTGATGGCGACAGAGAACAGAATGGGCCTCCTAATTCCCTTGGCCTTCCCAACTTAGTGGCAGTAAGGCTTCAAATCGTCACCCAACTTCCACAGGCAGGAAGCAGGAGGGAGCATGGGATAGAGAGCGCTGCATGGTTCTCATTAGGGAAGAAACGAGAGCTGGTTTCCCTTTCAAAATTTCATGGGCCAAAAGCAAGTCAAATACCCAGTGTGAACCAGAGGAGGTTGGGACTGTTTTTGCTGACATCAAGGCTCTCTTCCTGATACCTGAACCACAGGTGGTGGGCGTGATATTGGGAGGAGGAGAATAGATACTGTGCGAGTTCGCTGCATGGATACATGAGAATTGTTAACATTTTTCATACAGATAGCATTTACATAATTTCTAAATTCACAGAAATAGTTTGGCTTAATGATTTCTAAATGTACACAATATAACATTAGACAGATTTTATTAATTCTATTTATGTTTGGAGATGCAAAGACTGAAAAGTCTGAATTTTAAATATGCCCAAAGAATAAGTTGAAGAAAACTTCTCTTGCTCTGTGAGATGAATGTCTGAGCCTTAGCAGAGAGGCAAGATCATTTCCCAAAATGGTTGCCAATAATTTTCGCTTCCGGGGCTCCCTACTCTGCCTGTATCGGGCTGCTGTGGATACCTTTGCATGTAATTTGCATACAATAATTTCCACTGCAGTAAAAGAATGTAATTATTACTATGGCTGCTTTAAACTCGGGTGAGCACACGCTTTCATTTACAGAGTCTGTCTTTAGGGCACACTTCATTTCACTTAGAATAAATTATCATGCATTTATCATTAGTTAGCAAGTTATTAACATTAATAGAAACAAATATGTGGCACATTTCTTCAGGAAGATTATGTTTTTAATCACTTAGTGAATGCAGCAGGCAGCTTTATACATATTTTACTTTTTAATGGAGGGCTTTCTCAGTTTTCATACTCGCATTAAAAACATAATTCTAAGCACTTTGCATCTGTTAGCTCAGAATCCACTTAATTGAGGTTAGGGGGGTTAAAAATGAACTTTTCTCTTCCAGTGACAAACAGCTTCCTTAGACACCTCTTTACTCTTGAGACTTGTTATAATTCATTTGTTAAGGACATCTCAGTCTATGGCAAAGAATGCTTTAAAATTTAATTTAGTGAAATGTCACAGTAAGAAACAAGGCGTGTTAAGCTTCCTTGGAGATACCTTGCTTAGAACATGAATTTTAATGACTCATAATTAGGAGGGACAGAAATGATCATGGACTCAGCCTGAGGAACCTTGACGCTAACACAGCATCAGCGGGCATTTTGCAAAGTCTGCTCTCTGCTTATAGGTGAGCAAGGGAAAGGGTACGTAAGCCAGCGTTGGGCGCCTCTTAGATTTCCTACCCAGTGCGCCAGCGTCCTCACTGGCCACGGGCTGCCTGAGGTGACGTCACGCAGTTGGATGTGGACCCCGTTATTTAATGCTGGGTGTTGGGCAAGGTGCTTCATTTCTCCAGACCTCCGTGTCTTCATCTGCAAGACGGAGATAATCGTAATACTTTATAGGTTGGTGGTCAGGATTTAATGAGGTCAAGCACCCAAACAAGTTAGCATCAGACCAAACATATGGAACTGCTCAGTTTTTAATATTTACTGCCATGAGAGACTAAGTTGCCTTCTGCACCACCAAATTATAGTCACAGTCTATTCATCAAAGTATTTTTATATTTTAATGTATCCCATCATTCATCATATTCTCACTTTTAGGATAAAGTTACTCGCATAATTCCTTTAGACTCACTATGTGGCACGTTGTGTGGGGCAGTAGGACAGTGCTTCCTGACCCGAGAGGCTGTCCCGTCGCGTGGGGCATGCTGAACTCTGTGGAGTAGAAAGTCGCTCAGTTCTCCTGGGTTGAGTTCACAAAAGACCTCTTTGCCCTTGTGAAAAGACCCTTGATTCCCGGAAGCAACGAAGGCTGATCCCATCTGGAAATATCAGCAGGGATATGATACAGGAGCAGCGTGGGCTGACTGTGAGGGCAGCTGTGGTTGGCGTGTCTGAGCCGTCCCTTGCTGTCATCATCCCGTGAGGAAATTGGTCGTGCTATGCGCCATCAAACACACACTCACACCATTTCAAGGGCTTACCTCAAACAAGGGTTATTTTTCATGCATCCTCTCCAGGCTCGCTCTGGTACCCAGGTTCCTGAGGCTCCATCTTGGCCCCTGGCCCTGCGCTCCTTATGGAATCACACCCGGGCTCTTGACACTTCTGTGCAGGAATGACATGCAGCATACACTGTCTGAAGTAGGTGGCCTGGCCCCCACTCTTCCCAGGGGCTGGGAGAGCCCTCCAGGAAGATGACTTATGGTGGGTGCTCAGCCTGCCCCATCTGCCCTTTGTCTAGTGCTCAGTGTCCCCAGACCCTCCCGACCCTCCCATGGTGAATCTTCCAAACCAGCAGAGTTCGTGATGCTTCTGAGATGTGGGGAAGGGGCCGGGGAGGGGCCCAGGGGCCGTGGTCGAGAGGACAGGTGACGGGTTCATGTCTCTGGTCAGTGCTCCCCCACAGAGCAGTGGGGGAGTGGATGAGGCGCACAGCCCCACGAGGCCGTGGGGTGCCCGCTCCCGGGCAAGAAGAGCCTGCTGTGTGTGGCTCCCCGGGGCACTGGCCACAGCCCACAGAGATCAGCATCGTGGGGCCCAGTGGGAGTTCAAGGAACAGGGCCAGCAAAATGGTGAGCAGTGGTGGAGATTAGCGAGGGACGGCCAAGGCGCCAGGGACCAGCCTTTGCACAGCAGCCTTCGCGCCTTCCTCTGCCCCACAGGAGAGCAAAGACTTGCTGGGAGCAGGGAGCGAAATGAGAGGGCAGGCTCCTGTTCCTCCCCCAGCCCCCAGCCAGCCAAGCTCACCTGTTGCCGGGTCGACGGGTTAGAACGTGATGGAGACCTGAAAGCGGACAGGAACGCGTCTCACGGCATATTCAGCATTATAGGTTAAACATTAGAAGGTCACCGGAAGGTATGAGACGTGGATGAGGAGCCCAGGACCTAGTGGGAAGTTAATTGAGAGGACACAGGTAGCAGCAGGTACTGGGAAGAATGCGAGTTCAAATCTACTCCTCGTGAACTGCAACCCTTTGGTCAAACTGGTTGCATTTCTGCCTTGGCAGTTTGAATTCTGGGCCAGCCCTTGGTAGGCTGTGTGACTTTTGGCAAATCACTTAAACCCTCTGTGCCTTAATTTAACCTTCTGGATCAGGGGAGCATGATAGAACACGTCTCACAGGATTGTTGCAGGGACTGAGTGGACCAGTGAGAAGCACCTTCTGGTACCAAGCCTGGCACAGTGTAAGGTACCAGCAGTGTTCGTGTAATTAGGAGGATTTGTTAAGTTTATGTTAATAATAAGAGGTTATGAAGGTTTTGTATGCAGATACTTGCTTAGTACTTTACATTTAACCCTGTAAAAGAGGTGTTTTGCCCGTTTTATAGAT
The DNA here is from genome assembly GCF_030445035.2 of Dasypus novemcinctus. Taxonomy (NCBI): domain Eukaryota; kingdom Metazoa; phylum Chordata; class Mammalia; order Cingulata; family Dasypodidae; genus Dasypus; species Dasypus novemcinctus. The sequence continues at coordinate 8,470,243 of NC_080691.1, forward strand.
GAACGTACTGGGCTTGGAGAGGTTGGGTGTAGCATAGCTGTAAGCGGTGGAGGAGAGAATTTGATTTCAGGTCTACCTGCGACCTGGCCCTGCCCACTCTATAGGCTAAGCATCAAGCAGACCTGCTTGCCTTCCCTTCTGTGGCCCAGCTACTTCCCTACCCCAGGGCCCTTGCACAGAACATCTCTGTCTGAAATGCATGTGTGCAAAAAAGAGTTTACATAGCAGGCCTGGGACCGCTGCCCTTAGAAAGACCTGCTTGCAAAGGTGGTCCTCGGGTGGCATCTAGGAACTGGATTTCAGGAGGGTCCCACCCTTTCCAGAGCTGACAGGAGCAGCTCCCTGTGCCTGAACTTAGTGCAGACACGTGGTTCATGCTGAGCTCCCACTCACTGTCTGGGAGACTGGGGTTCTGGTAGGTGCAGGCATGGGGCCTGGAGGACCAGCCCCTCTAGAGCCCCGGGGGACTTTTCACACAGGCTGTCGCTGCCCCTTGCTGGAGGAGGTGGGCTCTCTCCGTGAGAGCGACGTCTCCATTCGCCGATGTTGCTTTCTGTGCTGTCCCTGTGACAGACCACAGCCACGAGCATGGGCAGGGGCTGAGTCTCAGGAGTCATCGCAGTGGATCGGCAAACCAGGGGCAGCTGCGGGGGACCCCGACGCAGCGCACGGCTCCCTGTGCCCCGGGCCTGGCTCCCCCCCACCCGGCCTCCGCGCAACGGCGCCCCTTGCCCAGGCTGCCCTCGCTGGCTCCTCCGTCTGTGCTGCTCTGCCGTGCCGCGCCGGGTTGGGTTCTGACTTTGGTTCTCCAGCTTGTTTCTCTCTCTGACCTTGTTTTTTGTCTCCTAGTGCATTTACTGCTTGGGCACAAAGGCCATGCCTGTCTCTTGCAATCATAGCCTTGGCTCTTTGTGTGGTACCTGCTGTCCAGCAGGCCATCAAAGAAGACTTCTTTTTAAAATTTATCTTTTTTATTGTCTTTTTTTTTTTTTAAGATAAATATCACACGAAATGTTATGTTAAAAAACATAAGAGGTTCCCATATACCCCCTGCCCATCCTTCTACATCAACGGCCCCCTTCATCAGTGAGGCACACTCATTGCATTTGGTGAGCACGCCCTGGGGCACTGCTGCACCGCATGGACCATAGTTCACCTTGTAGTTGACACTCTCCCCCAGCCCATTCAGTGGGTTACGGCAGGATATACAATGTCCTGCATCTGTCCCTGCAGTATCATTCAGGACAAATCCAAGTCCTGAAAATGTCCCATATCACGCCTCTTCTGCCTTCTTCCTGCCCTCAGCAACTCTCGTGACCGCCGTCTCCACATCAGTGCTACAATTACTTCCATTGCTAGAGTCACAGCAGTAAAGAAGACTTTTTTTTTGTCTTTATTTTTTTAATGTTACATTAAAAAAATATGAGGTCCCCATATACCCCCCCACCCTCCTCACCACACTCCTCCCATAACAACAACCTCCTCCATCATCATGGGACATTGATTGCACTTGGTGAATACATCTCTGAGCACTGCTGCACCTCATGGTCAATGGGCCACATTACAGTTTACACTCTCCCCCAGTTACCTAGTGGGCCATGGGAGGACATACAGTGTCTGGTAACTGTCCCTGCGGTACCACCCAGGACAGCTCCAAGTCCTGAAAATGCCCCCACATCACATCTCTTCTTCCCACTCCCTACCCTCAGCAGCTACCATGGCTACTTTCTCCAAATCAATGCTACATTTTCTTTGATTACTAATCACAATAGTTCATGAATAGAATATCAGTAAGTCCACTCTAATCCATACTCTATTCCTCCATCCTGTGGACTCTGGAATGGTTGTGTCCACTTCACATCTGTATCTAGAAGGAGCTTAGATTCCACATGGATGGTGGATGCAATTCTGCTTTCAGTTGTAGGCTCTCTTGGCTCTCTGGTGTGGTGGTTGACCTTCTTCACCTCCATATTAGCTGAGTGGGGTAAGTCCAATAAACCAGAGTGTAGGATTTGCTAGTCTGTTGAGGCTCAGGGCATGGCTATCACAAGGACAGTCCAGAGACTTCTTAAATTGATCCAGTGGTCCTGACCCCCTGACCACAGAGTCACCTCTCAGCCTCTTCAAAAGACCAACAGGTTTCGTTTTTCCTTAAATCCTTGTGCTCAGATGTTTTTACACTGGCAGCAGGAGCACTTGGGAGTCCATTAGAAATGCAGGTTGTTGTCCCTTTTCCCCAAGAATCTGCACTTGATAAGATCCCAGGTGATTGCTAGGCACATTAGTTAAAACTTGAGCATAACTGTCCACAACACCTCAAACTGATTTTCCACTTCACATTTTTGTTGACTCTTTGTCCATGCCTGGAATACCGTTGAAATGTTTTCATATTTCTTCAGACAAAATCATTTCTGTAGACCTACCTGTAGTCTAGCTACCCTGTGAAAAACGTCTCTCGCTACCTTTCCAGGCAACTTTTTTTTTTTAAAGATTTATTTTTATTTATTTCTCTCCCTTTCCCCCCATGGCCTGCTCTCTGTGTCCATTCACTGTGTGTTCTTCTGTGTCCGGTTGCATTCTTTTCATGTGGCACTGGGAAACTGTGTCGCTTTTTTTGTTGTGTCATCTTGCTGCGTCAGTGCTCCATGTGTGTGGCACCACTCTTGGGTGGGCTGTGCTTTTTTTGCGCGGGGCGGCTCTTCTTGTGGGGCATACTCCTTGCCTGTGGAGCATCCCTGTGTGGGGGACACCTCTGCGTGGCACAGCACTCCTTGCGTGCGGAAGCACTGCATGTGGGCCAGCTCACCACATGGGTCAGGAGACCCTGGGTTACGAACCCTGGACCCTCCATATGGTAGGTGGACATTTACTAGTTGAGCCACATCTGCTTCCCAAGCAACATTTTATATTGGTGAAAACATATATTCCTATATACTGAGATTATGGGATGCCAGACTGACTTCCTTGCCTTCAGAGTATCCATTGCCCCATTTATGGATGATGGAGATAATTAGTTGATGAGTTTGTCACCTGTTAAAATGCAAATCCCCTATGGAAATAAGAAGTAGTGATAGTTTCGCCACATTGTGATTATACCAAATGCACTGTATCCTGTACTTTAAAATGGTGACTTTTACGTTATGTGAATTTTACCTCAATAAAAAAAATCTAATCTCTTAGAAGCCCAACCTTTGAACATCTCCAGTCATTCTCTAACCTAGCATAGCACTTCCTCATGGGCACCCAAAAACATGAACCTGTGGAATTCACCATAAGAGAAAGCTTTCTGTAGTCAGATATATCTGAGAAATGGAGATTCACAGTGCACATCATGTTAAAGGCTCTGAGAAGTCCCACCATGGAAATTTCCGCACTCCTTGAATCCAGTGTTTTCCAAATATTTTTGACCATGGATTGCTTTTACTAAAGATCATACAAAACCAGATTCAGATGCAGAGAATGCCACTTTGGGGTGCTTAACTTAGATCCATTCTTAAAACAGCTATGGGTGCAATAGAGTGAGAGGAAAAGGGATGTGGGAGGACAGGAAGAGAGAAGATTGCTGAGAAGCAGGCCAGAAATGCTAGAATCATCTTTTCTCTTTGTCAGATTTATCAGAACTTGGTCTGATATTTTCCTGAGCCCCCTGAGTTTATTACTTAAATTTTGGGGAAATGACCTCAGTTTCACCTTGTCCTCCAGCTCTTGCATGCATGTACATCCTGTCTTTACAACAAAAATCCCACTTTGATTGTACATGTTGTACATGTAGTTGGTGCACTTCCGTTGGTGCTCACGTAGACGGGGGCACAAAGCATGGTGATATATTTTGAATTCAATGGATTTCTGGTCTACCTCTCAGTGAACTAAGAACAAAGAGCCTGGGGACCAGGTCTGAGTCTGTGACAGCTCTTCCTCGTGGTTGAGTGTCCCGAGTGGACTCGCATGCTAGGTTTGCCGTCAGAAGCCCTGAGTCCACACCATAGCTCTTGCCCCGTTGCCATTCCGTGTCTTGGCTCCTTCTAGTGGAAGAGCAGCGCCTGGGAGACGTGGACTCCTGTGGCTGGGAGGGGCTTTGTAAATAGATAGTATGTTGAGGTGGGAGAAGCATTGTTTCCACCAGCCGGCCCCTGAGTTCCTGTTAGGGAGGGAGTCTTGGATAAGAACTCTTGCCAAGAATTCAGAGACTTGAGCAGGTGGTCTCTGCAGTGACGAAGATTTCAGAGGTGGTAGCAGAGCTGCTCTGTGGGTGAGGAGGAGTTTGCTTTAGCCTCAGAAGAGGGGCGGCATTGGAGAGGAAAGCCACGGAGGGTCCCAGAGAAGAAGGACTCTGGGCTTTGCTTGCAGGAAGGGCCTAGAGAAACCTGAGTGATGGCTTGGCTTCCCATGTAGAGCTCTGCGGACAGGAAGGCAAAGCAGCAGAAACATCTGGAGGCTGGGTGCCCGAGGTCGAACCCGCAGGGCCACATGCCTCTGGAGGCACCAGGGGAGGGTCCATCTTGTCAATTCCAGCTTCCAGTGGCTTCCGGCCAGCTGGGGCATTCCTTGGCTTGTAGGCACATCAGTCCAAACCCTGCCTCCATCTTCCTGTGGCTTGACTCAGGCCCCCCTCAATCTCACTGGTGGTCTTCTTTGTGGATCTCTTTCCTCTTACAAAGACAGCAGTCATGGGGTGTACAGCCCACCTGAAATCCAGACTGATTTCATCTTAAGCTCCTTAACTAATTGTACCTCTAAAGACCCACTTTCAGATAAGGCCGCATTCTGAGCTTCTGGATTTTTGGGGAGCACCGTTCAAGCCATTGCCGGTGACCTGAAAAGCGTTCTTGAACGTTGGCGCATCCAAGGCGCCGTTGAAGCCTGTCGCCCTGTGGTTCGCCTTGGGGTTCCTTCCCACTGCCCCAGTCTCAGCTTCTCAGCACTGTGTATTTTTATTTTTGCTTGAATATGGTAGAGGTGATTCTCAGAATTAGAGGAAAATATGTAAGTAGATATACTGATATTCATAATAGTAATAGAGTAGCAACAAAACCAACAGCGACGTTATTTGCTACCTGGTAGCACCTATTATGAGCCAGGAACTGAGTTGTGTAACACTTATTGTTGGTGGTAAGGACTCTTCTTATCCCCGTTTCGTAAGTGAGGGGAACGGTGTGTAGCAAGGTTGAGTACTGCTCGAGGTCTGAGTTCACAGGCTCCAGAATCTATGCAGCTTGCCACTGTGCTAAATCCCACTGAACATGGGGGAGATTTTGTATGTCCTAAATGTTAGAATCGGGGCCTTGAACTTATTTTATCCAGATCCTCCAGAACTAGGGTAATGTGTAAACAAAATGATATTTTATCATACTTTATTCCGTTATTTTGAAATAAATAGGAAAACTCTGAACTTGATGCTTCCTCTACTTTCTAGTTCCTGTTCTTGATCTGTATTCATCAGTTCATTAGTCCAGTGCCCCGGGCAAAGTGCTGCTTTGCAGCAAGGGGCAGGCATATGTTTAAGAAGGATGAGACAAGTTGCCATATAATTTCAAGGAATTTGTGATCTAATGAGAACAGGTCATGTATTTGATAGCCACAGTCAGGGGTCATGTGACTTTAGCAGAGAGGAAGAAGGGGGCAGGCAGATCATTAGAAATGAAAGCAGCAGCATTCTGCTTTATGTGCCACCAAAACATGTGCGGTGTGTGCGCACAATTATCTGCATTCACAACGTGGATTTTATATCAAAGCCAGCCCACCCTCTTTGGAATAAAAGTATGTATACCATCTTATCTCTTTTTCTGAGTTGAATTCCTTCCATTCTTTCTGTTTCCTGCAATGTGACCCGCTTTGGTTCTCAAACTGTTAGAAAATGGAACAAGAAGCTCTGACTCTTTGCACATGGAGCCTTCAGAAGGAAGGGCACTGCAAGAGATGAGCCATCTGTACAGTTAGGGGGACCGTAGCCTTCTCCAAGACTGCCCTTGCTTCTGACATCAACCGCATATTCCGGGGGTTTCCCAAACCACTCTCAGGATCTACGGTTTGCTAGAAGGACTCACAGACCCTACTGAAAGCTGTTCTTTTCACTATGCCAGATTATCATACAGAAAGGATACAGATTAAAATCAGCCGAGGAACACCTACTCTCCAGTTCATTGCATTCACCCAGGACAACTAACAGCGAGATGATGGACAATACCCATCCCAAAGAACAGAGAGAGTCTGCAACTGCAAACAAGACAGTTCCATCCATCTACCCCACGGGGTCTAAGCCCCCTCTCAATCAGAAGCAGAGTGGACATCACCAGCCCCAAATCCTCAAGACTGGGGAATGAACAATGGACTCGAGTAGACTCATTATTATTCTGTTAGAGACATTATCATTCTAGCAGTGGAAGAACTTTTCTTGCTATAAAGACAGTGGCCTCCAGATGTTCTAAGGGGAGGAAGAGGAAAGAATAAAGATTCACGATACTGGAATTGTCCTGCTGACATTGCAATGATGGATACAGGCCATTACACATTTTGTCAAAACCTGTAAAATGTGCAGGACAGAGTGTAAACTGCAATGTAAACTCTAGACCGTGGTGAGCAGCAGTGCTTTAATATGTGTTCATCAGTTGTAACAAATGTACCATACTAATGAAAGATGTTTTTAATGTGGGAAAGCGTGGGAAGGGGAGGGGTGGGTATATGGGAATCCCCTATATTTTTGACATAACCTTTATGTAATCTAAATAAATAAAATAAAAAAATTAGCCAAGGGAAGATGCACAGGGGGCGGAGTCCAGGGAAGTACCAAATGCAGATTGTCCGTTACCCTCTCCTCGTGGCAGCACATGTATTACTCTTTTGATCTCTTTTTTGACTGTACACGTGGCACATGGCCGGCCAGCCAGGCTCACCCACGCCTCAGTGCCCAGGGGCGTTACTGGGGCTCCAGGCCACAGGTGTGATTGACTGACTGATGGGTTGATTGTCCACATGGTTGAGAACCAGACTTTTTCTCCAGGCTCTTAAATGCAGAAACTAGCTTTGCAAATCCTTCTTGTGCTCCTCCTCTGATTCTTTGTGTTCGTGGTGAAGGCTAATTAGCCAGCATGCTGCTCCTGCTGCTCTGTGAGCTAATACAGTGCTCAGTGCCTTGTCCCTCCCAGAAAGAGAAGACATCTGTGCAACTGCAGAAAAACCCAGCATGGCGCCTGGCACCCAGTAGGTCTCCAGTCAGGCCACGGAAGTGGATGAACGTTTCAAGGTGCAGGGAAGATTTCCCTGCCAGGCATGTTCATGGCAGCCATTGCAGCCATTGCAGCTTTAGAAGACATGAATACGATCGCTCCACTTATGTACAATATTAAACTAGCTTTAACCATTCTTTTGCAGTCGTAAACGATCTTTCTTATAATCCATTTCTATTCTTATTAATGTCAGCTAGTTATCAAACTGACTCCTGTCTAATTAGCTAAATGCTGTTCTTAGATAAATTTGGAAGATTGTAATAAGAGCTGACTCATTATTTGAAAAGGAAAATATGGTATCTATTTATGTTCCTGTTTGTGATTATATTCCAGAACTTTTGTCTTCGATAAAACTATCTCAGTATTTTAGAAATATTCATTCATGCATGAGAACATCATCTGCTTTCATTTTAGCAAATGTAATCAAAGGCCTCACATTAGAGAGGAAGCATACGCTGTAGAATAAATAGTCTCTGGAAGAGCTCAGAAAAAGCCTCTGACACTTGTCTTGGAAATGAACCTATTTCACAAGACTTGGGAGGGCTTGTGATTACAAAACAGATCTTTCCTCTATTTCATCTTAATTGTGGTTTTTGTCATTTTTTCTTCTTTTTATAAACTAAAAGGTAGACTGTATTTCTCTTTTATTTAGGGTTTTACATTTGTGTCTGGTTTATTTTACCCCTAGTTTCCTGTAATTAATATTTAGTCTCTCTTAGTTGCAAGCAGGATGGAAAGTTGAGTAGGCCTTTGGAATAAATTGTCCCTACAAGGCCTAGGAAGAAGTCATTGGTTAGCTTGTTTACATTGTAAGGAACTCAGTTTTTCTATCTGGAAAATAGAGCTAAGACCTCTCCATCTTCTACCTTACCAAAATTTGATGTAAAAGAAACTAGAAAATATGCTTTGAAGCACTGAATTAGAACTTGAGCTATTTGTTCTTAGGAGTCTGATCCTGATTACATCTTGCAGGTTTTATTTTCTCAAGTGTCAAGCACAGACAGAAACCTTAACCTACACTTGATTTTGTCTACCAACCTCTTCCCTGTAATACGAGTGAAGGGCGGGGTGAGAAAACAAGACAAAACAGAATATTGCAAATCACCTGGTTTACAGTTGCTGATGTCACGTCTCTTTGGCTCTCTGGACGTGAGTGCCCAAGTCTTCCTTAGCGTGTACTGAGTTCCTACAACTCTTCATCCATGGCATCTGTCTGTATTTTCCAATGGAAAATGTTTACATGGTAATGATAAAAGAAACACAGAGTAATTATAGAAAATTCAAACAATGTTGACAAGCCTAAAGCAGAAAATAATATAGGACCTGCAGTCCCATTGCCAAGAGAAAATACCACTGACGTTTGGGGAACTTTCCTTCTGGGCTGTTGCATCGACAGAAAGGCACACACACATCCACACACATCCCTGACAGCTCCTCTGTGTTCATCCCATGTAAAGGACATGCTTGGAATGATCGGATGCACAATCTTGGCTGAATGGTGTTCTGGAAAGGCAAGCTGGGGCCATGGAGGCTGGGGGCAGCCCCTGGAGGGGACAGTCACCCCTGGTCCCCTCCAGAATAGCCGTGTGCTGGGCTTGGCCGCGTTGGCATGTGCGTGTGCACTTCGGGGCAGTGGTGCCTTGTGAGAGGTGGCAGGGACTGACTCATTTATGATGTTGCTTAATGACCCTCCTGAGCAATGCCTGGAGAATCCCATTAGGTACACTATTTTGAAACCTGCTATTTTCACCCAGCCCTACTTGCTAGATTCTTTTCCATGACCTTTTTTTTGTAGAATTAAGTCATTCTCTTAATGGCTTCATCTTATTCCATGGCAGGTGTGTACTCACTCACCTTTAGATGAGTTACCATACCACCATTCACACCTTTGGATCTACCTTAAAACATTTTTACTATAAAAATTCATTAAACACCTGTATGCTCCAGGAAACGTCACCAACCTCATGGGTCTTTTGTCTTGATGGGGGAGACTGACCAGCAGATCTACAAGTGGATAAAAATGTAATTACAAGTAGAAGGACATGGAAAAAGATAATCTATTGAGAGCGAAGCGAGATGGAGGGGTAAGAGGGGCTTGTCAGGAGCGGCCTCTGTGAAGGGAGCCTTGAAGCTGAATCATGAAGGAAGAGAAGGTGCCAGAAGACTGAATGGGGACACCACAGATAGAGTGGAAAGTAGAAGCAAAGGTCCCGAGTGGAGGCAAGAGCTGGCTGCGCTCCAGGGCCTCCTGGAGGGCCTGCGAGGAGGCCGTGTGGCTGGAGCTGAGCTGACGGCAGGCAGCGGCTTCCGGGAGCCTGTAGAGCTCAGCTAGAGGTGAACGCACAGGGCCTTGGGCGAAGCTCTGGAGAGTTTATTCACAGGAATGTGGAGAACAGGCAGGTGAGCTCCTCTTCCTTCCTTTTGTCCACGTGCATGCTGATAACTGATGAGGCCTGAATTGGAGAGAGGGAAAGGAGGGATCCCGTTTGGTAGGGCTTTGCCATGTCCCTAAAAGAGATGCCTGAGCCTTGGCAAGGGTGGCTGTAGGATTTGAGGAAAAGTAGATAGATTGCATAAATATTTAGCAGATGAAATGGACAAGATTTCTGATAGATTGGGTGGGAGGGGTGAGGGAAAAGCAGGAATCAAGAATGACAGTTGTTTCTGGTCTGGGCAACTCTTGCTGTTGTGAGGCCATTTTTTGAGGTGGGAGAAAGGGGAAAGAACGAGAATGGGAAGGAAGACCTCAACTCTGCTTTGGACATTGAGAACCCGGGGGAGACACTCAGGCGGGGGTCTCAAGTGGCTGTGCAAATTGGGGGTTTCGCAGAATTGTCCTGGAGATGTACATTCGGGAGGTGCCAACCTAAGGGTGAGTGCTCCCACAGGAAGAGCAGAGAGGGGACAGGAAGCGTCACTTCTGGAGATGCTCCAGCGTGCAGTGGGTGGTATGTGCATGTTAAAGGTTGCTCCCGGGAAGAGAGAGTGAGGAGGAGGAGCCAGGAGAGCAGGAGGGACCCAGGAGTCCTAGGATCCTGCAGCTCAAGCGAGAAGAGGGGTCCAATACCCAGGGAAGAGCATCCAGTGCTGGGGCGGGTCAGGAGAAGGCGGACACTGTCCAGTTGATTCGGAGACGACGCGATTACTGCTGCCCTTGGCAGTAGTTTATATCATGTGACAGGCAGAAGCCAGAATGGAAAGTGTTGAAGGCTGTACTGAAAGTGGGCAGATGGAGGCAGCTTCCAGAAACAATTCATTAGAGGAGTTTCATAGAGAAGAAGAGTGGGAAAATGACAGAATACGAAAGGAACAAGTAAATTTTCTTTTGTAGGAGGTATCGGGCATTGAACCCAGGACCACTTTGTACATGGGAAGCAGGCGCTCAACTACTTGAACCACACCCATTCCCTAAGTATTTTTTTAAGATGGAAAATAGTAGAACAGTATTGTATTAATCAGATTCTTAGATGCCAACAAGAAAAATCCATCCTGCCGAATTTAAGCAGAGGAAAGTATTTTTAAAAAAGGATTTTGGGTGGTTTTCAGAAACTCCAGAAGAGCGCGAAGGCAGTTTCTGAAATTCTGCAGTTGAAATTCTGCTCAGTGATTGCACTGAGGCTTCTGTTGCTAAAACACTGCTGGGGATGAGACCGCTCAGTGGAGGCAGAGCTGAGAGGGGAGAAAGGCGGGAGACAAGAGAGAAGAGGACTTTGCGGTGGGGCCGCGGGGCCGTGCGGATTCGGCATTCTGTAGGTGCAGTTTCTGAAGACGACAGAGCTTGGGTCGTGGCTGTGGCAGTGAGTGTCTGGGGCATAGTGAGGAAGAGTTCATAGGGGGTTAGCTACAGCCGAAGAACAAACAGCCCCAGGCTTGGCGGCCTGCGGAGGCGGCACTATCTCTTAGCGCTCAGTTCTTTCTGTGGGTCGGAAGGTGGGTCGCTGGGCGCCCTGCCGAGGGTCGCGCTGCCTGCCCGGCTGGGCTCCCGTGCGGGGACTCCCGTGCAGAGCCCGCTGCCAGGCCCCTTCGGAACCCAGGTCCGGTGGATGCAGCGCCGAGTCTGCTTCCCGCGGGCTGCCTTGCTTCTGTCCTTAGGCGCTGCTCCCGTTCCTTCTCACGTGGCCCCATGCTCAAACCAGGAGTGCTAGGCTGAGTCCCGGGCACGGCTGAGTCTCCGGCTTCCTCTTCTGAGTCTGCTTACGCGGCTCCTTGGTTGGCACGCCCGCACTGTGCAGAATAATCAATCTGTGTTAAGGTTAATTCATTACTGTTGTAGTTTGCCAAAGGGATGCTGATGCAAAGTACCAGAAATGTGTTGGCTTTTGTAATGGGGATTTATTTGGCATAAGAGCTTACGGTTGCAAGGGCATGAAATGCCCACTCGAGGCATCCACAGAGTTGCTTTCTCGGCAAAGCCAGCTACCGTTGCCACAGGGTAAAGCAAGAGGGCCGCTGCGCTCTGCCCAGGTTTCAGCGGCCCCCTCGACCGTCTCTTGGAGCTCAGTTGTGAGCAGCCGAGCAGGCACAGGACTTGCCTCCTTGCCGCTCAGCTGTGGGCAGGACTGGAGTCTTCTCACTCATATGGCATACCCAAATGTGGCAGTTCCCTTTTCTCCTGTGTGTGCGCCCGTGAGCCCGTCTACCAGACCCAGCCAGACGGTGGAGGCTCGACACGAATCACGCTGCACCGATGTCATCCAGTCAAATGGGTCTCACACCCACAGGAATGGATAGCTCAAAACATAGCATTTCTCTTTTTGGGATTCATAAAATAATTCCAGACTGCCACAGTTACTAACTGTAATTACATCAGCATCACCCATATTGCCGGGTAAGGTAATGTGTTCCCTGGTGTATTTATCTGACCATATTTACAGACGCTGGGGCAGGCACAGAATCTTCTTGGGGCCAGAATCTCTGCCTCCTCCCCACAAAAGTGAAGATGGCATGAAGGAACGGAGCCGTAGATGTGGGAGGGTCTCCGCTGTGGGCTTCGGGGCACGCACCGTGTTGACGGCCACTGAGGGCAGACCTCAAGGTCTCAGAGGCTGGGGCGGGGGCAGGTGAAGTCGGCATGCGTGGCCCTGAGGTTCACAGTGCAGGGGCTGCAGAATTTAGAGGGGAACTGAAATCCTCACAGCGTTGTAAAGTTTTACATACATTGAGGTGCTTTTGGGAAGCGGACTTGGCCCAGTGGATAGGGCGTCCATCTACCACATGGGAGGTCCACAGTTCAAACCCCGGGCCTCCTTGACCTGTGTGCAGCTGGTCCATGCGTAGTGCTGATGTGCACAAGGAGTGCCATGCCACGCAGGGGTGTCCCCCACGTAGGGGAGCCCTATGCGCAAGGAGTGCGCCCCGTAAGGAGAGCTGCCCAGCACGAAAGAAAGAGCAGCCTGCCCAGGAGCGGCGCTGCAACACGGAGGGCTGACACAGCAAGATGACGCAACAAAAAGAAACACAGATTCCCGGTGCCGCTGATAAGGATAGAAGTGGTCACAGAATAACACACAGTGAATGGACACAGAGAGCAGAAAACTGGGGGGGGTAGAGAAATAAATAAAAAATAAATTAAAATTTAAACAAAAAAGGCGCTTTCTCTAAACATTTGCTGTTCCTCAGTAAAGTATTAACATCTTCACAAATAGGTCTGATGAATTTTTTGTTAAAGCTACTAAGTAATATTTTATTTTTCTCTGAGTATTGTCAATGGAGTGTTTCTACCATTGCATTTATAGCTTTATATTAAAAGTTCTTGATTTTGTGTTTTAATTGTGTTGAATGCTCTTGTTTCTGATACTTTTTATTGTTTTGATTGGATTTTCTGTAACAATCTTGTTTGCTTTGATACCACTGTAACTTCAATAATATATGCAAACTACATTGCTATAATCCTTTTTTAGGAAGATCTTGTCACAAATTCTGTGTTTATACATTAAGAATCCAAAAACATTGATTTCTCATTACATTGGATGCATTTGGCTTTTAGATCCTGTAGGAGGGAAAAACCAAAATACAAAAAAAATACAGTAGTTCTGGCATGTACATTTACCCATGTCATTACCCTTGCTGGAGACCTTCATTTCCTCAGACAGCTGTGGTTGCTGGTCTACTGTCCTTTCCTTTAACCTGCGGAACTCTCTTCAACATCTCCTTGTACTGCCCATCTCCTGGTGACGAGCTCCTCAGCTTTTGCTTATCTGGGAAAGTCTTAATTGAACCTTCATTTTTTTTTTTTAAAGGGAAATGGGGAAAGCTTTTTTAAAAAGATTTATTTATTTATTTTATTTACTTCTCTTCCCTGCCCCCCTCCCCAGTTGTCTGCTTTCTGTGTCCGTTTGTTGTGTGATCTTCTGTGCTGCTTGTATTCTTGTTAGCGGCACTCAGATTCTGCATCTCTTTTTGTTGCGTCATCTTACTGTGTCAGCTCTCCGTGTGTGCGGCGCCACTCCTGGGCAGGCCGCACTTTTTTCGCGCTGGGTGGCTCTCCCTAAGGGGTGCACTCCTTGTGCTGGGGCTCCCCTACGCGGGGGACACTCCTGTGTGGCGCGGCACTCCTTGCATGTATCAGTACTGCGTGTGTGAACCCTCATTTTTGAAAGATAATTTTGCCAGATAGAGAATTCTTGGATGGCAGTTTTTACTTTCAGTCCTTTCCTTTCCCTTTCCCTTTCCCTTTCCTTTCCTTTCCTTCCCTCTTTCTCTTTCTCTTTCTCTCTCTCGTTCTTTCTTTCTTTCTCTTTTTTAATTGTTTTTTTTTTCAGCACTTTAAATATGTCATCCCACTGCTTTCTTGCATTCATGGTTTCCAGTGAGAAGTTGGCATTTCATCTTGAGACTCTCTTTGTAGCTCGAATTTTTTATATATATATAAAATAATTTTGTCTGCAAATAATGATTTTTCTTTCTTTCTAATCTATATGCTATTAATTATGTTTTCTTGGGTTTCGTTTTTCATTAAGACTTCCAGTTCATTGTTGATAATCAGTGGTGATTGAGATACTCTTTTCTTTTTCCTCATGAAAATCCTACTAATGTTTCAACATTAATTTAGTTTTTGGTTTTTTGTAAGTTTTTGGTTGATTTCATTTAATCTACCAAAGCCTGAGGAAGTTACTTTCTATTATTTGCTTCCTTCTAATTGTGAATGTTTTTTTCTTAAGGATATCTCCTTGATTACTTTTTGTAATTTATTAGACATTTATTTTTCCATTTTACTCTCAAATCTTTTGCAGAGTCCATTTTTAAAATTTTACTGTTTCCTAGAAACATCCCTATCCTCCAGGTTTTCAAAACTTTTAGCAGAGTTTTATAGAGAATTGTAATTCTTTAAATTTCTTGAGCATCTGTGTTTATTTACCTTTTCTCGCTTCTAATTTTCATCATTTATGTTTTCTTCTCATACTTCCTCCATTAAGGTGATGGTGGCTTACCTTTTTTATTTTTGGTCTTTTTAAAGAACTCTTTTTTTTTTTTTAATTAAAAACATGCACGTCAGCTGACGTTTCCCCAGAACCTCAGCTCTACCTTATAGACGAGCTACCCTGAGGTCAGTGGATTTGCAAGAGCCAGGGGCTTGGAAACCTTGATTATGTGTTTACTTAGACACTTAGTTTTGCAGCAACACGCGCCCTCCCCCCCCTTCCCACAGAGACGAGGACGTGGCCTGACAGTGTCCCCTGCTCAGACAGGAGCTGTCGTCACAGCGCCTCCCCGCCCCCAGCACGCTGCCCAGGCTCCCCTGTGGTCCGTGCTGTGGCAGTGATGTGCCAGCCACTCGGCAGGGTGACTTTGGTTTCCAGTCTGATCTGAGATTTGCTTGAACAGTTCATAATTCCCTAAGTAGTTGGCTTGTTGTGCTATATTTTCCTATTTTAAAATAACTCCTAATATTACTGGATTGCGGTCCAAAAACTTGTTCTATCTAGTTTCTCCTTGCTGGGTTTATTGATGTTTCTTATGGTCACTTTTCCTGAGTGTTTGGGCCTTTGAAGAAGTGATGCCCCGTAAGGAGAGCTGCCCAGCACGAAAGAAAGAGCAGCCTGCCCAGGAGCGGCGCTGCAACACGGAGGGCTGACACAGCAAGATGACGCAACAAAAGGAAACACAGATTCCCGGTGCCGCTGATAAGGATAGAAGTGGTCACAGAAGAACACACAGTGAATGGACACAGAGAGCAGACAACTGGGGGGGGGGGTAGAGAAATAAATAAAAAATAAATAAAAATTTAAACATTTAAAAAAGTGATCACTTTGAAGAAGTGATGAAGAAGCTCATCACTCAGCCTGTTACTGCCATCTCAGTGCGTGCCAGCTCCCTCCCTGCCCTGTCTCCCTGGCTGGGCTGTCAGAACCCAGATAACGTGCTGACCCTCCCGGCTTCTGCTGTGTTCTGGCCATGCCCCCCAGCTCTGCACTGGTCAGCTTTGCCTTCTCTGGGTCCGGAGGCCCCTGAGAGTTCACGATGGCTGCTCCTCCTCATACCTTCCTCTCCTCACACTCCTGCACTGACTTTCTCTGTCCTGCTTTTGATCTTGGACTTAACTTTTACTTACATTACGATGGTAGCCCCTCTTTTCTTGTTATTCCTTTGCACCATCTTTTACTTTCATTTTTTCTGAGTCTCACAAAGGGTTCGATTTTGTTTTCTGAACCCATCTGGGAATATATTTCTTTTAGTAGGTGAGTTGTGGCAAATCGGGGTCCCATTTTCATCTTTTCTGCATCTACATTCTAGATCGAATAGAACTGAATTGTGCTCTTCCCGTGCCTTGAATAAAGACTAGAGAACATTAGGCAGAAATAGTAGGAGAGCGTGTGTCGCTGTGTGTGATTAATAAGCTGTGCACTACAATATTTGTATGATTTAAATTTCTTTCATCATTAACAATAATATTCAGCATGTACCTCGTTCCTTTCAGCTGAGAATCTCAATCATTGTTTCCTAAGTAAGAGTCCTGTATTTTGTAATGACAGGGTATTAAATAAGAAGCTAAGACCGACAGTATGAATTTTGTTAGCAAAATAATTACATATTTTAAGGTTTTTCTCATGCTAATTCCAAGACTTCCTGCTGCTTTGGAGTTCATTGTTGAGTATAAATCGGCACCTTTAAGTCAGCCTCCTCGCGTGGTGCTGACTGTTCAGCCAGAGCACCGTCTAAGGTAGCACAGAGTGCTCCAACAGGGGCGAAAATGGAGTCAGGTCGGGCAGCGAGCGGCGAGTGAATGGCTCATTGTGGTTCACGGCTGCTTGGACCCCAGTCAAGTGGAGCTCTTTGTTGGGTTGAGCCCACCCTGACCCCAGGGGAAAGGGTCCTCCCTCTCACTCTATGTGCACTGTGCTTTTGGGTAGAAGCCAGGAGACCCAGGGGACAAGTTTGAACAGCCCGTGCTCACACCCTCTCTCAGCCTTACAAACATAAAGTAGTAGAGCCGCCGGCCGTGTATCCGTGAGAGCGGTGGGAGAGAACTGCAGGATGTGCCGCTTTTCATTTTCACTAAAGTAGGTGGAGACTCCGGGCTGTGGTTGGGGTTGGAGAGGAGAGAAGCTTGTCTGAACGTTATTGGTGAATTTGTAGTAATGAAACAATTAGACGTCGGTGGCCTGTTGGGTGGAGTCCTTCATGGCCTCACAGACTCACCTTGCTTTGGGACCAGGCAGGTGTCCAACTGGGTGAGAGGGTCCCGGGCCCCGCCTCCAGGAGACAGCTGCTCCCAGACTCTGGCTAGTTATGGTCACGGGTGAATGGGTGTCCTGTGTCCACAGACCTTTCAGCCGTGGGTGCTCATTCTCTTGTGAAATCTCTCAACTGCTTTTTCATTTGAAATTAAGAAAATAAAATAACAAAGAGACCGTGGACCAGCGTCCTCCGAGCTCAGGCACGCCTGTGGGCTTCCTGGGTCACAACCCTGTTGGTTTTAAGCCTAAGCAAGGTCTGGCTGAACCAGCCCAGCCCCTCGACAGGCGCCACCGGCCCCGCTGCTGCCCTTCCAGCAGCGGCAGCGCACCCCGCCGCTTCCCGCACCCGGCTTCACACCCGGCCACCTCCAGGAAGGAGGCGCTGCCGAGCCCCGCGCCGCTCCAGGTCCAGCCCAGGCCTGGCGCGCACAGGAGCTCTGTACTTCTTGGAAGGTGAACTTCTTTGCTGCTTTCATGCTCAGTTGTCTTCCTCCTTGACCGTTTCTGGATTGCCCTTTAGGTCTCCAGGGTTTGGGTCTCCACATGCCCTCTTCCTCTACACATTCACTGCTTGGAAAGGTTACTGTCAGAATGTATCACCTAGTTAAGGCAATCTCTTCTTTCTAGAAATATTTCTGTCTAGCCAAATATCAAATTACGTGATAGACTTTCTGGTTGGAAAAATTTCAGCCATAGTAGAGGAGATGTTTTGGGCCTGAACATCGTTTCATGCAGAAGGCTGTTCTAGAGCTGGATGGTTCCTGAGCACGTTTTTGATTCTAAAGCTCATCTAGTGAATAAACAAACCCGTAAGCCCTGAGGCCATGTGCCCTGTGACCATCTTTGAGAAGGAGCAAGGGGCTCCTAAGGAGGACCTCATGGGAAAGGCTGGCCTTGCCCCCAGGCTGCAGAAGCGTTTAGACTTGGAGGACCTGGGAGGGCAGATACTGTTTGGTTCTTGGCTTAGCCCCGTACCTCGGGAGAGCACTCTTGAGCTCCGCTTGGGCAGGACGATGCCAGTACCTGTCCCCGCCCCCTCCCACCGCTCAAGTACCAGCGACTCGGGAGTCCTCTGCAGGGCCGGAAAACCCAGCCTTCTTAAGGACCAGCTTGAGAGGGAAACTGAGTTAAGCTGGCCGGGGGTGAGACCCCGACGCACCACCTGGGAGGAGAAACAGCAGCCGAGCCTCAGCTTCCCCATCAGGACGCGTCGCGGAGGCCGCCACCCTGCCCAGAACAAGCAGCCATAGCTGGCCCGAGGGCACGTGATCAATGTCCCCAGAACCTCCCCACCAGAAGGGGCCTCCCACTGCGTGTGTAGGTAGGAACCTCCAGTCTTATTTCAGACAAGATCGGAGGAGCGGTGGCTTTTGGCCTGCGGGCCCTCAGGCTGCAGCCTCCACTCGAGCCAGGAGCGGGGAGCGCCGGGACGGGCAGGCCTCGGTGAGCCAGGATCCACCTTCCTCCTCACTGGCAGCTCCTGCCATCCATTCCTCCTGCGGTGCTGGAGCAGGTGGGGAAGCATGGGGGGAGGCCCCGGGGAGGGGCAGGAGCCCCCCTGCCTGCTGTCCAGGTGGAGGAGTATGGGGGGAGGCCCTTGGGAGGGGGTGGGAGCCCCCCTGCCGCCCGCACCAGCACCTGCTCTGGTACCCGAGGGCATCACAACTGCCCAGCACTGTGTAAATGGCTCATTACCATTTTTTTTCTTGCTTTAAATAGGCTGAGTCCATGTGGCTGAAAGAATGAAAATTAAATGAGCACGTGGTGTGTTTCTCTGACGTTATCTTGGCTCTTCTCATTCCCTTCAGGACATAACTACAGTAAACCCACTTGGCTTTTCCAGATTGTTTATATTAATAAACACGTGTATTTAACCATTTCTGTGTCTTCTGCCAAGCTTCAGAGGAAAGATTTTTAAAAATATGTTACTCTGCTTTTCTAATAGAGAATAAATTCACCCACTGGAATTCTTGCATTTCCATCCACGTCCTTCACACTAACTGCTCTCTGGAGACCCCTGCCAAGATGTGCATGCAACCCAGAATTCATTAGGTCTGCCACCTTCCACGCTGCCCAGAGAATCGTCCACTGACAAAGCTTTGATGATGCCCTTGGCCCAGGGTCTGACCCCCGGGAGGTGGGTGGCCTGGGCGGCGAGGCTGCAGTGCTGTGAGCTCATTAGTGAGGTGCCACAGCTCCTGCGGGATGCGAGGGCTCCTCAGGGACGGCTGGATGGCAGCTCTCCCCACAGTCATCCTCGTGCTGCCCCGCAGATGCCATGCTGGACCCTCCTCAGCTGTCCTGTGGCCCCAGCACAGGTGGGACGGGGGCCGCGGGAAGGGGAAGCCTGCACCGTGGACTGCCAGGCCTTCTCGTCCTGCTGAGAAATTCAGCCACAGTGGGCCCAGCCCAGGGTCATTCCAAAGGGCAGCAGCTCCCCCGAAACACTGACTGAAATCCCCCGAAAGTGATGAGCCATCCAGCTGAAGATGCAAGCAGAAGGCCCAAGAACAGAGGAGGAGCTTTGTCTTTGAGATACTGGACTGTGTGGAATGAACCCTTATTCAGGCTTGAGGGAAGAAAAACAAAAGAACCCTGAAGCTTGGAAAGCTCTGCTTACGTGAAGATGCAGAGTGGTATGCAGATACAGGGAGGTACATAGTTTTTAAAGAAAATGTGCTGTACAAAAGGAGAACTCGTGATAAGGCATCTTGATAACATTTGAGAGACAGACTTTATAAAAATAAGAATTGAAAGTTGAGATAAGGTAGTAGAATACGATGACACTGGAGGCTTGTGAGAAAAAGGCAAAAATTAAAAGAGCGAGATCTGATAAGGAAAGTTATGGACCTGAAAATGTCAGAAGCAACAGTAAATGTTATTGTAGGTAAAATTTTGCTTTATTTTAATTAAAAAAAAAAAACAATAGCAGATGATTATGTAGAAAAAAATTGAAACTTAAAGAATTATTACAACTCCTGCATGATGATTTTATATGAAATTTTCCTCTGATTTTGGAACGGAGATTTATAGAAAGGAACTAAAAATAGGAAATAAGGAGAAAAAAGAAACTACATTCAGTGAATTTTATGAGGTCAACATAATCCTGACACCAAAATCTGAAAAAGATAAGAGAAATTATGAAGAAAAACTCCTCTGTGAAAATAAATGTAAAAATCCCCAATAAAATGCCAAGTTGAGTAGTAGAAAACATTAATAACGTTAGATGATTTTTATAAAAATGCAAGAATGGTATATTACTAAGAAACATATTATTAAAGGAATGCTCTTGATACATGCCAACAATGAATTTGATAAATAACAACATGCTTTATGATTTAAATAAATATAAGTAGTAAGGTAGTAGCAGAAAGACACTTTCCCAGCACGATACGTAGTATCTATCTTTTTTAAGTCTGTCATTAACATTCAATATTTTTTGAAGCCAAAGTATTTTTCTTTTAATCCCTTTAAACATTCTTTTTTAAATGAAAATCATTTATTAATTTTTTACATTTATTTTTAATTGTTTATAATAAAGATACTTAATACAAATGCATAGTTTTCAGAATCGAGGAATTATAAAGGCCTTCTGAATAAAAAGAAATGATATTCCTGTTTTTCCTTAGAACACAGTTTATTTCTGAGTGGATGTTTGAGACAAGAACTGTACCAAGTACTTCATATCCTTAACAGGAAACTGGCTCAGAATTACCTAAGAGTTATTTATTTATTTATTTATTTATAAACACATTTTTAAAAAGTAAAGTTAATAGATCACACAGAACTTTACATTGAAGAAACATAAAAGTTTCCATAAAGTGTACTCCCCGCCCCCCAGCGCCACACTCAATAGTACGATGTAAGAACAGCCAAGCAAGGAAGCCCTGTGCTGGCTCTGCTCCTTAGCCCTGTTCCGTGCGTGAGGCCAGCCTGTGGGGCCATGTAATGCTGTTTTTGGCAGCGTTGCTTGTGATGTTGGTCAGCACTGAATTGCTGTGTAAGGATGTATATAATGTGCATAAATGATTTGTTCAGGGACTAGTATCTGGGTGCTGCTAATTCCCAGCAGGTGTGGGCTTGCACACCTTTACAGGTGTGCAGGTGTGGCTTGCACCTGGGGGGCTCTGCCTTTCACCTTGGTGCACAGCACTTCTCTGGGGATTTTTTGGGCATGTGAACTTGATTATCCTTCGTGCTGAGATGAAAAGCAATCTGAGAACCTTTATTACAGCCACTTCAACAAGGCCAGGACGTGATGAGTAGCCACTGGAAGGGGTGAGAAAAGCTGTAATTTACATAGATTATTATGTTAAATGGTGATTAATGTTTTTAATAAAAGACACATAAAGGAAAACACTAAAATAGTATTTCACCACTCCTAAATAAACCTCTTTGCCATTAAAAAATAATAAAAATAATACATGTACAAGGTCAGGCTAGTCAAATGTGTATAATGAGAAACCAAAGCCACTTCCTTTCAACCTGTCTGCACACTGGTAACAAATTTTAGTTCTCTTTTTAAAACTTCTTTCTGAAATGCAGGTACCTGTGAGTATTCTTTTTATTTACACAAGGGAACAATTATTTAGAGATGATATAATTGTCTTTCTAGAGAATGAAAGAAAATAAAATGTAGTGAAGCCACAACAATCATTTTTCTCAATAACAGCAATAATTCCTTTGAAAATAATATGGGGAAAAGGTCCCATTTACAAGCAACAAAAATATGAGTGGACTCTACTTAATGGAATAACAATGCACAAAATTGAAGGAAGTGATCAATAAAATAAAACCTATAAAATTAAGAATATAGAAAAACTCTTATAAAGATATACTTTTTCTGGAATTAACCTATAATTTTATCTTTTCAATCAAAACAGCAGTGTTATTTTAAAAGGGTAACTTGACAAAATGACAAGTTCGTTGAGTAAAATAAATAAGCCTAACAAGGCAAGTATTTAAAAGACCTGCACTGTAAAATACTAAAATACACTATAAAAAATAAGTAACATGTAGCAGTGTAGGCCTAAGAATAAGGCGTTCAATGAAGTAAAATGAAAAGCCTTATAACAGTCTACACGTTTGTATAGAAAAGAAAAAGCAGTTTTTTTCTTTAAATTAAAAAAACCTTAATAGCTCTGATTACTACATTAAAAGCACCATTTTAAAATCAAAAGGTAAGTTGCAGATTTTTGACAGTATTTGCCAATCACCTCACAATATTAATGAGATTGTAGGAATTTATTAGAGACCAATACTATGGTATATAAATGGGACCAGAATATTAAGAGGCAATCCACCGAAAAAGGAATGAAAATATGAAGAGTACAGACCCCCTCACCAAAGCCAAAGCCACCGAGGCCGGGAGGAGCTGTCATTTTCACCTCAGGAATTAAAGTGATTTGCGGGCAGAGCGTGGAGCGGGTCGGGGGCTTCCTACTTCTGATGAGAATGGAAACTGGAAAATGATGCAGATATTAGAAAGACAGTTTAGCAGTAGTTACTACAGACATTAAACTATTCCTAGCCTTCTCATCTGCAACTCAAAGTAGAAAAATTATCTACGAAAAAAATGGGAAGATGTGCAAAGAACCAATACCCACAGCCATGTACAGGCGTATACATGTATGTGTGTGAATATTATCCTAAAATGTAGTTTCCTAGAAAAATTATTTGGTAAAAAGTATGCAAATTTGCTTCTTGCTGGTGGGATTATGGGGACATTAATTTTCTTCTTTGTACTTTTGCATATTTCCCATCCCATCTAAATTAAATATAATAAATTGTAGTCAGAAAAAATGCCAGACATGATCCATTCCCCTACTTTTTCCCTTGTTACCATCTAGTTGCCCTTTCACTGTCACCTTCAGTTGTCTTTCCTAGCGAGCTTTTCTAGGACACTCCCGATCCAAATTAGATCTCCTCCGTGGATTCTCGCAAAGAGCCGTTTTTCCTTATTATTCGTGTCCTGATGTGCGTATGCATTTAATACCTGCCCCTTCCCCAGACCTCAGGCCCTGTGATGGCAGGACAGTGTCTGTCTGTCCCGTCCTTTCTACCAAGCGCGGTTCCTGGCACTGCGTGGATTCAGTCGGTACTTACCGGTTGAGGAATGGATGAGCGAGGAGTGAATGAATGGAATAAGCCTGAGTGGTGGTGATCGTGGCCAGCATCTCTTTACTTCTCCCTGCGTCCCATTTACTTAGCAGATCCTGTTTACTTAGCAGACCCTGTCTCACTTATCCACAGGCCAACCCCGTCGTGGGGATGCATTTTACCCCGTTTTACAGATGTGTGAGTTGAGGCTCAAGAGATGAAATCGCTTATCTCATCATCCCCCGGATGATGTGAGAAGCGATGAAATGAGGTGTTTGAAATGGGGGCGCCAAAACTGCGGAGCTGGAGCGCCACCCCCGGCTCACACCCGGAAGTCGAGCAATGGGGGCTTGGGAGGCAGGCGGACACCGGCAGGCAACCATTACAGGATGAGATTCTGTCCACCTGGCACTTTCGTTGTCTACTCAGAGTATTTCAGACCTTTATTCCAGGTCTGAATGCAGCCTAAGGGGTCGACTAATTTACCCCCACAGCATTAACCTGTAGTGCCAAACCACCCTAGCAGAGTGAAGAGGCGTCTGTGTGCTCGCGGGAGAGCACGCCAGGAAAGGAGGCCGTGGCTCCCCCGCTCTGCCCCAACGTGTTCCCACCACGAGGGCGGCGCGCCCAGCAGGCGCTCTGCGCGGCGGATCTGTGGCTAGTCCACCGCTGCCGATGGCTGTTAGAATATTTACTTTTCAAATTCACTTTTACTGCCAAGATTCCAGGCATCGGTGACTAAAATACTCAAAGCCGGGCTGAACTGAGAGATTCATTTGTAATTAGATTTTGAAAGATCGTAACCTTGGTTCTTGGAAATATGTGGAGAAGCCCAGATCGGTTCCTGGGGAGGTTAATTTGGTCTGTTCCTTCCAAGAAGTGGGATGCTTGTGATTGAGGGAGAAAACACCTCCATTAAAATGTTTTCCTTTTGAATTTTACAGTGGTCAGAGTTCAAGGCAGTTTTTAAAAAGACATTAAACATATTTTTCACCACCTGTACTACTTACCAGTGTGCCAGAACAAATAGCATGATTTTTTCCCCACCACTCTAGGACCAATATTTTATTTTAAAAAGATCAAATAGATGATTTAATTTTGTATGCTACACTTTGCAGGCACATCTTGAAAACTCTACATACTTGTTAGAGGTTAATTCCCTTTTGTTGTCAGTCTACTGGTATTTTTCATATTATTCTCATTTTATTTTTGGTCAGTGTATTTTCAGACCTTGCTTCTTGAAGCAACTGGTCGAAGAATGTGAGCTTTTTTGATTCCACAAGATTGGCCCTGCTGAGTTTGTCCTCAAGTGTCGGCTCCTTAACTAGACACTGCTAATTTGATTGGGTCTTACTGGGCAGCATCGTGCAAACGACTGAAATTGAAGAAACGTGCACTTTACATTAAACTCACAGCCCTTCCAGTGGACAATGAACTAGCTCTGTCGTCAGAATACAAACCTCAGACAAGAAAAATCAGATCACAAGTCCTTCGTGCCCCTGCCCCTGAGTACGTATCCACTGACCACAAATTCAGAATTTTATGGATCAAGATAATCTGTGTATTTGGAGAGGCGAACCCATATCTAGGAGGCATCTTTCTGTTTCAGAGTCCGTGCTCGCAGTGGCGGATAACAAATGTTCATTAGGAGGGAAAGCAGAATTACGTTCATGACGTTAAGGCCAGGGCAGAAGGTGAGCTGTGAAGTCTCAGAGCTAATTTGTGGTGTTTAGACGTGTCGCCCTCAAGTGCCACCCCATGATAGAAAGACCAATTCTCTTTCTGTAGATTTAAAGGGGTTTTCAAGCAATTGCCATGGTTACAAGTGTGTGGCTTCTTATTTTGTGGTTGCAGGGCCAAGACCTGGCTGACAGCCTTGATGCTTCCCTTTCCCTCATCGTCCACATCTCATCTGTCAGCTCGTCTCCGACACACACCCCAGGCCACCCCCGCCGACGTCCTCTGTATCCAGGCCCCCCCATTCTCGCCTCCTCTCTAATCAGCAGAAAAGCCAGGGATTGCAGGTCCTTGATTAAAACCCTCCGGTGGTTTGCAGGCACATTTAGAACAAATTCCAGAACCTTCCTGTGGTGCCTGTAGCTGGCCCCTTTCCTAAACTCCTCTGACTTCCCTATCACCCCCCCCTTGCCTGTGACCTTCCAGCCTCTAGGGCCTCTCTCTGTCCCTTCCTGTGCCAGGCACCTGTCTGCTGCATCCGCGCTTCTGTCCACCTGGAAAGCCCTTTCCCCAGGGCCTCCCACAGCTTGACTCGTCTTAAGATTTATCTCAAATGCCGGCTCCTGAACACTGTGAGAACGGGGACCTCAGTGTCTTGTCACTGCGGAATCCCCGAGCTGCGGTGTCTGCATCATCGTAGAGTCCCAGGAAGTATTAAGTGGATGCAGGAGCATGGTCTGTGCTGGGTCCCATTTCTCCTAGGCATCCCCGTGGTTGTTAACTGTGTTGTGTGCTAAAGCCTGCCTGTGCCTGAGGTGGCCACGGGGCTGCAGGGGTGGAGTCCCCTGCCCGCCCCCCCTGCAGTGGGCTCAGCACGTGGCCTTGATTTCCTGCGCCCAGGAAGGGCCGTGCCTGCTCGGGTTTCCCCTTCTGGACGTGAGGAAAGGAGACCTGCTCAGGGCGCGGGGCCCTTCCACGCCTTGGCTTCTCGACGTGTAGACACCAGCAGTGGAACTTAAACTCTGCACAGTTCTTAGAGGACAGAAAAATTAGGTTCTGCTACATGACAGAACTATGTAAAACCTCCATGTTGCTGTCATGAACTTGAATGAAAATTGTCTTCATTTCAGATTCCTGGAGATGTCAGGCACGTGACGAGAGCTGTGAGGGGCAGGAAGTCCCCTAGGAACTCCCGTCTTTGCACAGAGTGAAGTGGAATCTTTGACCCTTCTGAGATGGCCACATTTCCCAGGGTACCCCCTTTCTTATAGACGGACAGACGTGCTGGTTCTTTCCCCTTTGGCGCGGCAGTGGCCTTTGGGCCCACGTCCCTGTGTCTAGTGGTCCAGTCCTCTCGGGCAGGTTGACGGGCGTCTACACCAGGTCAGCCGGCACTGTGCACCCGGTCACCCAGAGGGTCCCATGTTACGCCTTTCTCTTGACTCACACACAGTCAGTCGTGTGTTTTAGTACTGTTTTCCCCCTCAAACTTTGCACAACTCATTCTGAGACAGTGGTTGTCCATGCCTTGAAGTGTACGGGAACCCCAATATGTGATAGAAATGCAGGGGGACCTACCCGGGCCAAGTGGCGGGAGCCTGTGTGGCCTCGCTCCGGAGCCAGCAGCCTTCTGCTCGTGACAGCCAAGGGCGCGAAGGGGGCAAAGGCCACGTGTTATCAGTCCACCCTCTCATCCTCCCCCTTCCCCTCCCCCCTCCTCCTCCCCCCTCCCCCTACCTCTCTCCACCAAATAGTCTTTAATTCCTGCCATAGATCAAGCATCATTCCAGGTACCAGCTGTACCCCAGGGCTCGAGAGAGACCCAAATCCTTGCCCTTGCAGAGTTTACAGTCTAGTGGGAGAGGACAGATACACAAGTAACATCAAAAGGGTGCTGGGAAAGGGGCAGGAAGCCCTGCCTTTACAGCTGTTCATCCAGCTCTTAATCCCGTAGGGTCGGGGTACAGCCGGGGGCGAGGGAAGGCCAGGCCATAGGGACTCCCTGTGGCGCTGAACCACGTGAAGACGAAGCCCCCCCAGAGCTGAACAAATCCCACGCTCTCAAGGCAGATGGAGGCTGAGAGGCCAGGAGAGGCGGGGCGGGGAGGGCCTTGCTGAGAGCTGGCATGAGCACTGCTGCGGAGCCTTGCCCTGTCCTGCTGGCGCCGGCGTGGAGAGCTGGTAGGGGGCCTTCTCCTGCAGAGCGGGTGCTCGCTGACCACCTCTGGGTGGACCACTCCTGAGCGTCCCTGTCCCCAGCTGCTGGATGTGGAGCCAGCCCAGCAGTCTTGGGGCTCGTGTTACCCCTCAGCTGTGCACACACAGCTGCTGCTGGGTGCCCGATGGGGGGTTACAAGATAACGGCCTGGGGGGCTGGTCCAGCCCCAGCCCCCCTCCGGGAAGCTTGCAGGGTGTGGTCTCACAGTCAGTTGAAGAATTGCTATTCCTTTCCAAAATTTAAAAGCTAGGAGTTCACGAAAGAATCTGGATTTCTGTGTGTTTTTTTTGGTGAATCTGACAACTTTGGACAAATCATTTTGGCAGAAGTCTGCTCTGAATGGGTCAAATGTTTCCATCTTCCTTGCTTTATTTTAGACCAGGTTTGATTTATGCATTTTTGCCTATTCACGAGTTTGAGAAATCTGCTTAAAAATCATCAGGAAGGAGATACATGACTTACCTAGGTTCTTTTCTGACATATAGTTGTTGAGCTGACCTAATTTTTAAAAATTAAAAAAATTTTATTCTTTAAATTTTTTCTTTTTCTTTTTTTAAAAAGATACATGGATCACACAAACTGTGACATTTAAAAATAGAAGAGGTTCCCATATACCCCACTCCCCCCACCCCTTATTCCTCCCACATCGACATCTTCTTTCATTAATGTGGTACATTCATTGCATTTGATGAGTACATTTTGGAGCACTGCTACACAGCATGGATTATAGTTTATGTTGCAGTTTACACTCTCCCAGTCCATTTATTGGGTTATGACAGAATATATAGTGTCCTGCGTCTGTCCCTGTAATATCATTGAGGACAGCTCCAAGTCCGAAAATGCCCCCACATCACACCTCTTCCTCCCTCTCCCTGCCCTCAGCAACTCCTGTGGCCACTGTCTCCACATCAGTGATACAGTTACTTCCATTGCTGGAGTCACAGCAGTCCTGTAGTAGAACACCAGCAAGTCCACTCCAATCCACATTATATTCATCCATCCTGAGGACCCTGGGATGGTGATGTCCACTCCACCTCTAAGTCAAGACGGGCCTCAGATCCCACGCGGCTGATGACGGGATTCTCCTGCTTGCAGCTGTAGACGCTCTCGGTTCCCTGGTGTGGTGGGTGACCATCCTCAGCTCCCTGTCAGCTGAGACCTTCATTTTAGTGGTGGTGTAGTTCCAGGGCAGCAAGAGTGAGGGAAAAAGGAAACGCGGCAGGGGCGGAGGAAACCAGTGCCACAGAGTCGGAAGGAAACCCCTGGGCCTTAGCACGGCCCAGGAAGAGGAGTTTCTCATTTGGTTCCTTCCCATCGTGCCTTTCACTATCACCTTCTGGCCACAGGCTGTTTTCTCCCCTGTGCCTTTGGGGTGTTTCCCTGTCCCACTGGGCAGTCACTGGTAGCCCCATTATGTCCCTTGGTGGGTGGCTCCTTCTAAGTTGAGATGGAGTGGGAGGAGCCTGCTGGAGCCTCTGGGTCCAGCCCAGCAGACATGGGCAGAGGCGCTGCTGCGGCCCCTGTTCTGGCGTGTGCGTGGGAGGTCGAGCCGGTCGTCACCCTGGAGGAGGCTGAGGCTGCGTGAGCCGTTAGCAGATGAGCAGGGCAGTGAAGGCCGAGCAGGTGCTGGGAGGCTCATAACCTGGGACTGGTTTGAAGCATTTTGGTCATTTGCAGAACCATGTTTTGGAGATGACAGAGATCCACTATCATAGGAATTCTGATTAATAAAGAAAAGGAAAAAGTGACAGTTGATTCAGAACCACACACCAATAATAACTGCTGCTTTTCTAAGTGATAAGATGCTTTTACTTTCATCTGATACAGTGGCACTTGTTCTAACCATGAAACTTAAATACAGGTGAGAGGCAAGGGCCTGGTGTGACCTCTTGCCAACATTGGTTCCATCTGAGAAGCAGAGGGAGAGGCTGCCTCCGAAAAGGCACCTGCACGCACCAGACAGAGAGCGCTGCAAAACAAAGCAGGGGCTGCGTCTTCCCCAAGCCACGGGCTTAGTGCATGCAGCGCTCGTGGGCAAATTCAGGAAGGGGGAGTGGCGAGGAGAGGTTGGAGTCTAGAAATGACTTAACACTATTGTGCACCTTCTGTATGCTGGCAGTCCTCTGTGTTCTCTTAACCCTTACTCAGTCCCCCGAGGTAGATGTCGATATTTCCCTTTGAATGGTGAGAAAAGCGTCTCCGAAAGGTTTTTCCTGCCCAAATGCCACAACCTGGAAGTGGTCGTGGAGATGGCGATTCCAGCAGCGGTGGACTTGAGGGTGTGGTATGAACAGGGCAAGGGCAGGGTTAAAGGGCGTGAGGCAGCAGTTGTGAGGGGGAACAGCGCCCGAGCGGGGCCCCGAGGCCCCCACGCCGGCCGCTTTGCCCGAGCCTGGCACTGCGGCCCCGAGAGCAGGCCTGGGCGCCGTGGGTGCTCAGCACCCCGAGCGGAGGCCGCTGATCCTGGCTGGTGCAAGGGGATTTGGATGTGGGAAGTGATGACTGTGAAAACTTACCTTACATTGATGGCAACAGAAACGAATCTGCCATTGAGTGGGCCAGCAAGCCGGCAAGCAGCAGCGCGCCCAGGACGCTGGCACTGCTGTTTCCAGCCTTCGTTTCTCTCGCGGCACCCAGAAGCCCTGAGGGCCAGACAGGGAGCTGTGCAGCGCCCTTCAGAAAAAGCCAGTGTTCCCAGCGTGCCGCGTTTCCCAAGGGTGACTGGGAGGGTCTGTGGTCTGCGTGCCGATTCAAGAGCCCTTTCCCCTGACCCGGTGCTTGCTTTGGGGCGGGTCCCCATCAGCGGAGAAGTGGGAAGGACCCCCGCACCTCACTCGGACTGGCCTCACCATGAGCTTTTTAACTCGATCGAATTTGCTTCCATAACTGCCCTCAGAATGGAGAGCAATCACAGAAAGACAGGACAAGAGAAAGAGAAAAAGAGAGAAGCCGTGTGGGCTTTAGGAGTTTTGGCCAGTTCACCTGCTGGAAATTGCTGTTAGCTCTAAGGAATGTGGAAATCAGCTCACCACTTTGTATTGCCAAATTTGGGAGAGTAAATAATCTGGAAAAACATTCATAAAAATATAGCGAATATTTAAATATTAATTTAAAAAGGAGATAGAAGGAAAAAACAAGGGCAAGTGCCTCCCCAGTTGCCACACGAGGGGCTCCCTGTTTTTTTTTAAGATTTATTTTTTATTTATTTCTCTCCCCTTCCCCTCCATTGTCTGCTCTGTGTCCATTCGCTGTGTGTTCTTCTGCATCTGCTTGCGTTATCAGGTGGCACTGGAAGCCTTTGTCTCTTTTTGTTGCGTCATCTTGCTGCGTCAGCTCTGTGTGTGTGTGGTGCCACTCCTGGGTGGACTGTACTTTTTTCACATGGGGCAGCTCATCCTTGCGGGGCACACTCCTTGTGTGTGGGGCACCTCTATGCAGAGGCGCCCCTGGAGGCGCCCCTGTGTGGCACTCCTTATGCACGGCAGCACTTGCACGTGGGCCAGCTCACCACACGGGTCAGGAGGCCCTGGGTATCGAATCCTGGACCCTCCATATGGCAGGTGGGTGCGCTATCAGTTGAGCCACGTCTGCTTCCCAGCTTCTGTTTTTTTGTTTTTTTTTTTTAGAGTGAACATTTTATACATGCTTTTTAAAAATTTTTTTAATTGATTTTGTAAAAATATTACATTAAAAAAAAAAATGAGGTCCCATTCAACCCCACCACCCCACCCCACCACTCCCCCCCAAGTGACAATCACTCCCATCATCATGGCACATCCATTGCATTTGGTAAGTACATCTCTGGGCATCTCTGCACCTCATGGTCAGTGGTCCACATCATGGCCCATACTCTCCCCCATTCCATCCAGTGGGCCCTGGGAGGATTTACAATGTCTGGTGATTGCCCCTGAAGCACCATCCAGGGCAACTCCAAGTCCCAAAGGCGCCTCCACATCTCATCTCTTCCTGCCATTCCCCATACCCATCAGCCACCATGTCCCCTTTTCCCACTCCAATGCCACCTTTTCTCTGTGGACCTTGGATTGGTTGTGTTCGTTGCACCTCTATGTCAAGAGGAGGCTCAGATTCCACATGGATAGTGGATGCAATCCTCCTGCTTTCAGTTGTAGGCACTCTAGGCTCCATGGTGTGGTGGTTGTCCTTCTTCAACTCCATCTTAGCTGAGTGAGGTGAGTCCAGTAAATTAGATTGTAGGAGCTAGAGTCTGTTGAGGCTCAGGGCCTGGCTATCCTATTGTCAGTCCAGAGATTCAAATCCCCTAAATATATCTTAAACCCCAACACCAACTACAGTTCCAGTAAAGTAGCATGAAAGTCTTATGAAAAGAGATCCCATCTGAGTCCAGTTTCATCACGCAGAAACACCAGCTCCAAAGAAGGGCCATCTGACATGGCAGTGAACCCCATCTGCCATGACCATAGAACCCGTGGGTATCTTTAGCCCTCCAAGGAACCAATACCTGGGGATTGTATCTACTTTATCTGTCTCTTAGACTCTGCTCAGTTGTGCATAAGGGCAATCCTTCTGACAGCCTCCAGACTCTTTTTTAGAGACTCGTAGCCATATAAACTCATTTCTCCTTTCCTTTTCCCCCTTACATTAGGTCAAACAGCATTTTAAAGTCATGTTATTATATGTAGACAGGGATATTCTGCTGATCCGCATCGAACCTTCAATTCAAGGTCATTTTCCAGTTGCATCATCAGTTGGTAGTTGATAGTGGTCCCTCGGTGCCAGGGAGGCTCATCCCCGGGTGTCATGTCCCACACTGGGGGGAAGGCATTGCATTTACATGCTGAGTTTGGCTTTGAGACTGGCCACATTTGAGGAGGAAATTCCCAGGCACAGTGCTGCTCTAGGCCTTGTTCTTATTTCAGGCATATAGGCTCACAAGCATAGTCATTAGTATCAGGGGCTCACTGTTGGACCCTCATTCCTTCCCGGTCCTTGCCGCTGCACCTGGCGGACTGCCGCTGCTCCCCTAGGAACCACGATAGAGCACCCCCGGCCAGGAACCCAGTAACCCCCCCAGCTGTAGTTTTTAATTGTTGCCACTATGAGTATATCCAAACATTACCATGCACCCTGGACATATATCACCTGTCAGTAGTATCCTATACCA